>NC_072771.1:4226905-4570729 GCF_022539595.1 Amphiprion ocellaris | reverse complement strand
TCATCATGAATTTTGGCGCAAAAAAAACGCCTTACTATACTATGTCGAAAAAAAATGCAATTTTTCAAACATGTTGTAAAAACGTGCCATATGATGAAATAATGTAAAGGACGGCCTGTGAAAAACACTCCAGAAAGGTTTTCTCTGAAAAAAAAATCATCATGAATTTTGGCGCAAAAAAAACGCCTTACTATACTATGTCGAAAAAAAATGCAATTTTTCAAACATGTTGTAAAAACGTGCCATATGATGAAATAATGTAAAGGAGACTGTGAAAAACACTCCAGAAAGGTTTTCTTTGAAAAAAAAATCATCATGAATTTTGGCGCAAAAAAAAACGCCTTACTATACTATGTCGAAAAAAACCGCCATTTTTCAAACATGTTGTAAAAACATGCCATATCATGAAATAATGTAAAGGAGGCCGTGAAAAACACTCCAGAAAGGTTTTCTCTGAAAAAAAAATCATCATGAATTTTGGCGCAAAAAAAACGCCTTACTATACTATGTCGAAAAAAAATGTAATTTTTCCAACATGTTGTAAAAACGTGCCATATGATGAAATAATGTAAAGGAGGCTGTGAAAAACACTCCAGAAAGGTTTTCTTTAAAAAAAAAATCATCATGAATTTTGGCGCAAAAAAAACGCCTTACTATACTATGTCGAAAAAAAATGCAATTTTTCAAACATGTTGTAAAAACATGCCATATCATGAAATAATGTAAAGGAGGCCGTGAAAAACACTCCAGAAAGGTTTTCTCTGAAAAAAAAATCATCATGAATTTTGGCGCAAAAAAAACGCCTTACTATACTATGTCGAAAAAAAAAGGCAATTTTTCAAACATGTTGTAAAAACATGCCATATCATGAAATAATGTAAAGGAGGCCGTGAAAAACCCTCCAGAAAGGTTTTCTCTGAAAAAGAAATCATCATGAATTTTGGCGCAAAAAAAACGCCTTACTATACTATGTCGAAAAAAAATGCAATTTTTCAAACATGTTGTAAAAACGTGCCATATGATGAAATAATGTAAAGGACGCCGTGAAAAACACTCCAGAAAGGTTTTCTCTGAAAAAAAAATCATCATGAATTTTGGCGCAAAAAAAACGCCTTACTATACTATGTCGAAAAAAAAGGCAATTTTTCAGACATGTTGTAAAAACATGCCATATGATGAAATAATGTAAAGGAGGCTGTGAAAAACACTCCAGAAAGGTTTTCTTTGAAAAAAAAATCATCATGAATTTTGGCGCAAAAAAAACGCCTTACTATACTATGTCGAAAAAAAATGTAATTTTAAAGACATGTTGTAAAAACGTGCCATATGATGAAATAATGTAAAGGAGGCTGTGAAAAACACTCCAGAAAGGTTTTCTCTGAAAAAAAAATCATCATGAATTTTGGCGCAAAAAAAACGCCTTACGATACTATGTCGAAAAAAAATGCAATTTTTCAAACATGTTGTAAAAACGTGCCATATGATGAAATAATGTAAAGAAGACTGTGAAAAACACTCCAGAAAGGTTTTCTGTGAAAAAAAAAACATCATGAATTTTGGCGCAAAAAAGAAACGCCTTACTATACTATGTCGAAAAAAACCGCCATTTTTCAAACATGTTGTAAAAACATGCCATATCATGAAATAATGTAAAGGAGGCCGTGAAAAACACTCCAGAAAGGTTTTCTCTGAAAAAAAAATCATCATGAATTTTGGCACAAAAAAACGCCTTACTATACTATGTCGAAAAAAAATGCGATTTTTCAGACATGTTGTAAAAACATGCCATATGATGAAATAATGTAAAGGAGGCTGTGAAAAACACTCCAGAAAGGCTTTTTCTGAAAAAAAAATAATCATGAATTTTGGCGCAAAAAAATGCCTTACTATACTATGTCGAAAAAAAATGCGATTTTTCAGACATGTTGTAAAAACGTGCCATATGATGAAATAATGTAAAGGAGGCTGTGAAAAACACTCCACAAAGGTTTTCTTTGAAAAAAAAATTCATCATGAATTTTGGCGCAAAAAAAAACGCCTTACTATACTATGTCGAAAAAAAATGCGATTTTAAAGACATGTTGTAAAAACGTGCCATATGATGAAATAATGTAAAGGAGGCTGTGAAAAACACTCCAGAAAGGTTTTCTCTGAAAAAAAAAATCATCATGAATTTTGGCGCAAAAAAAACCGCCTTACTATACTATGTCGAAAAAAAATGTAATTTTTCCAACATGTTGTAAAAACGTGCCATATCATGAAATAATGTAAAGGAGGCTGTGAAAAACACTCCAGAAAGGTTTTCTTTGAAAAAAAAATCATCATGAATTTTGGCGCAAAAAAACGCCTTACTATACTATGTCGAAAAAAAATGCAATTTTTCAAACATGTTGTAAAAACGCGCCATATCATGAAATAATGTAAAGGACGCCGTGAAAAACACTCCAGAAAGGTTTTCTCTGAAAAAAAAATCATCATGAATTTTGGCGCAAAAAAAACGCCTTACTATACTATGTCGAAAAAAAATGCAATTTTTCAGACATGTTGTAAAAACATGCCATATGATGAAATAATGTAAAGGAGGCTGTGATAAACACTCCACAAAGGTTTTCTTTGAAAAAAAAATTCATCATGAATTTTGGCGCAAAAAAAAACGCCTGACTATACTATGTCGAAAAAAACCGCCATTTTTCAAACATGTTGTAAAAACGTGCCATATCATGAAATAATGTAAAGGAGGCCGTGAAAAACACTCCAGAAAGGTTTTCTCTGAAAAAAAAATCATCATGAATTTTGGCGCAAAAAAAACGCCTTACTATACTATGTCGAAAAAAACCGCCATTTTTCAAACATGTTGTAAAAACATGCCATATCATGAAATAATGTAAAGGAGGCCGTGAAAAACACTCCACAAAGGTTTTCTCTGAAAAAAATAATCATCATGAATTTTGGCGCAAAAAAACGCCTTACTATACTATGTCGAAAAACAATGCGATTTTTCAAACATGTTGTAAAAACATGCCATATGATGAAATAATGTAAAGGAGGCTGTGAAAAGCACTCCAGAAATGTTTTCTCTGAAAAAAAAATCATCATGAATTTTGGCGCAAAAAAAACTCCTTACTATACTATGTTGAAAAAAAATGCGATTTTAAATACATGTTGTAAAAACGTGCCATATGATGAAATAATGTAAAGGAGGCTGTGAAAAACACTCCACAAAGGTTTTCTCTGAAGAAGAAATCATCATGAATTTTGGCGCAAAAAAAACGCCTTACTATACAATGTCGAAAAAAAATGCAATTTTTCAGACATGTTGTCAAAACGTGTCATATGATGAAATAATGTAAAGGAGGCTGTGAAAAACACTCCAGAAAGGTTTTCGCTGAAAAAAAACATCATCAATTTTGGCGCAAAAAAAACGCCTTACCATACTATGTCATAAAAAAAATGGGATTTTTCAAACATGTTGTAAAAATGTGCCATATGATGAAATAATGTAAAGGAGGCTGTATGTCACATTTTGGACGACATAGTATACTACAATGTTTTTTCAACGTTTTAGACAACATACTAGACTATGATGTTTGAGTGATATATTGAACGACATACTAAACTATGACATGTTTTTCACATTTTGGACGACATACTATACTATGATGTTTTAATGACATTTTGGACGACATACTAAACTGTGACTTTTTTTGACATTTTGGACGACATACTATACTATGATGTTTTAATGACATTTTGGACGACATACTATACTATGATGTTTTAATGACATTTTGGACGACATACTATACTATGACTTTTTTTCACATTTTGGACGACATACTAAACTATGACGTTTTAGTAATACTTTGGACGACATACTAAACTATGACGTTTTTCTCACATTTTGGACGACACTATACTATGACATGTTTTTTTCACATTTTGGACAACATACTATACTATGATTTTTTTTCACATTTTGGACAACATACTATACTATGATGTGTTAATGACATTTTGGACGACATACTAAACTATGACATTTCTTTCACATTTTGGACGACATACTATACTATGATGTTTTAGTCATACTTTGGACAACATACTAAACTATCACGTTTTAGTAATACTTTGGATGACATACTAAACTATGACTTTTTTTCACATTTTGGATGACATACTCTACTATGACGTTTTTTGACATTTTGGACAACATACTATACTATGATGTTTTAATGACATTTTGGGCGACATACTAAACTATGACATTTTTTTCACATTTTGGAAGACATACTATACTATGACGTCTTTTTCACATTTTGGACGACATACTAAACTATGACATTGTTTTCACATTTTGGACGACATACTATATACTATGATGTTTTTTTCACATTTTGGACGACATGCTAAACTATGATTTTTTTTACACATCTTGGACGACATACTAAGCTATGACTTTTTTTCACATTTTGGACGACATACTAAACTATGATGTTTTGGTCACATTTTCGACAACGTACTAAACTATGACATTTTTTTCACATTTTGGACGACATACTACTATGATGTTATTTTGACACTTTGGACTTTGTGAAACATCAGGAGCTTCACCATTGTCTGGCTGGGGTTCACTACATACATGACCTAAATATGTAGCGGGACTCAGAAACACCCCACAGTTTAATCATTTGTTCCTTGTATCATTTCCAACTAATAAATCATGGTCATTTCTTAGTAGGATCACAATCATGTGATCGTTACCAGCTAAGTGAAACAGTGTTCATTTGTTGTCATGGTTACAGCGACGCCGTGCCGGCAGCTGTATCTGGCAATGGGAAATCCTTTACAAAGCTGTAGATCCAGACTATAAGCCGCATGACTGTGAGAATTTAATGAGGTGGTCCTTGTGTCATTTCTGACCTTCCCTGAAAATTTCTTCCAAATCTGTAATTTTTCACACGGACAGACAAACAGACAGATTCACAGACAGAGATATGCCGATCATCACATTGCTCTGCCGTTCCTTGGCAGAGTAATAACAGAAAACTGGTGAGTTCAGTGTTAAAATTCTGTAAGGTGAATTAAAAAGCAGCCTGAAAGTTGTTGGTTAACGCTGATATAAAGCCCAGACGAACCACTAAAAGATTCATTTATCTTATTTAATCATCAAATCAAACCAAATATGAAATAAAAACCCCTAAAATGTAACACAAAGTTGCCCAAAAAGCGTCTGTTCTCCTAAAATCCTCATCCATCTTTCCTGAATTTGAATCAACAACATAATAAAATACTTTGAGCGAGAAAAAAACACGTTTATGATCAATATTCGAGAGAATTAGTAAAGAAAGACGCATATTATGTAATTAGGCTTTCTGCTGATGTTTGATTTGATGATTCTTCTGCAGGTTGGAAGATAATAAAAATATGCATTTGGCTCCATCTAGTGTCCAAACATAGTTAATGCAACTGATAATTGCAGCAGCTGAATACAACAGATGATTATTAATGTAAAACAAATATTCTAGCAGAGCTCTGCTCCACACATTGCTCACATCTGGACGACAATTTCACACATACATATGAAAATTTCACACATACTTATATCCAAACGACAATTTCATACATGCATACATACATACATACATACATAAATGCATACCATTAAAATGAAACTCCCACTTACAACGCCGTTCTTAGAGCCCTCCCAAGGAGGTGCAGCCATCTGTCCCACTTGCAGTCAGGTGACCCCCAACCACCCTCCTAGAGGGCTGGGAGGGGTAACGACCGCCCATCAAAGGCTAACGACTCACATTAACACCTAACGAGTCTGTTGGTTTCGGGTCTTTGTCCACTTGTTTTTGCCACCACCCTCCTGGTGGATAAATATCTGGTACTCCCCACCAGGCTTTCAGAACTGAAGAAGCCTCTTGGATGAGAGGTGAAACGTTTTCGACTCACACGAGGTTAGTCCAGTTGCCATAACTTATGCTTGCTTGAGACTTATCATGACCTGGATGACTGAGAACATCCACAGATTTAAACCATTTGATGATTTAAGAGGGAAACAAAAACGTCACAATTTGGTGGCGCTACACACGACTTTTTTGGAGGAATCCAAAAAGTCCTTAAAAACACTAATCTTTAATGTGTTGAATTCTAAAAGCTTGTCACATCATTAACTCTAGAAAGATGTTTCACCATGTTGAATGTATGCTGCATTTATTTTAGTGACCCAGTAGGTTTTATTTTCATCTCAGTCTCTCGTCGTCATCATTTTGTGTCTTTTGTGTCTCGTTTTTGTTGTTTTGTCTTATTTTTTAGTTGTTTTATCTTGTTTTTGTCAATTTTTTTTGGTTTCGGCCATTTTATGCATCAGGGACACTTTTTCCCTCTTTATGGTCATTTTAGGTCTCATTTTTGACAAGTTTTCTTTTTTGTTTTTGTTGTTTTGTATCTGTTTTTTGTCTTTTTTTCTTGTTTGTTTTGATTTCTCTTGTTTCTGTCATGTTGAGTCTCATTTAATAACATTCACATATATGTATATAATAATTTGCTTTTTTTAACCAATTTATATATATATATATATATATATATATATATATATATATATATATATATATATATATATATATATATATATATATATATATATATATACACACATACTTTTAATCATATTTGGGCATTTATAGAGATATATTATGTAATATATTATTTGTGCTCATTTTTTTCTATATTCGGGTTTTATGGAGTTTCCATCAAATATACAAACTGGAGCTGAGGTGCATCACTGTACGTGATCCGGTTTCGGAGGATGGCTTTAAAACTGCTGAGCAGCAAACTGCACTGTGAATAATTTAGAGGATTTTGAAAAGCACAAGCCGTCTTTTTCATCAAATTCCAACATACAGGAACACAAACTGGGTCGATTTGGGGTGAAGATTATGTCATAATGCTCCTTAACTAATGTAAAACAGTGAGGACGTTGGTTCCAGGAGGTCAGATCAGGTCCAAACCTCAGACCTTCCAGCTGTGAGGGTTAAAAGTTGACACTGTTCTGCCAGAGTTTCCTCGAGCAAGTCACCGAAGCAGGAGCACTGACCGCCTCCACTGCGAGCAGAGACGTGCTCAGATCGTCTGCCAGCCTCCCGGGTTCCTGTCGGGCTCAGGTTGGGAGTCGCTGACCCGGATTATTATGTTTCTGTGGACCGAGGGCTGCAGATGAATCAGCTTTGGCCACCCGCCATCATTGTTCTGCTGCTGTCAATGGAATCTGCTGCAGGCCACACCGCTCACACCGGCGTCACAGACAAACGCTGGGAAAACCGATTAATCATTGTGGCTGTGATGGACTGCAGCCTCCAGTCTAGACTTTAGTTAGTCCAAAAAGTAAAAACGCACAGTGCGATGGAGGAAAATTAGCAGATTAGCATTTTAACCATCGTACATCTGTCTCTCCGATGAGTGCAACACTGACTTTTGTATCAAATCTCTTTATGTATCTCTGTAATTATACTGCTGTTAGTTGAGGCTCTAAATCAAGGTGATATCACGGTCTGTCTGAGACAGGTGTAGATTTTAGGGGGTAAACAGAGGATCCATCTTTCTTAATATATTAAAACGGGTGCATTTGTTGCTCCCTAATAAAAACGAAAGAAAAGAGAACTTTTATTAGGAAAACCTGCTATATTAATATTAAAAAACAGCGATACATGCAGAAAAATGACAAAGTGGTGTATGAAAGTTCACCAAATTCACAAAAAATAAAGTATTTGACAGACAAAAATTTCTAGAGAAGACCTCCAGACAAAACCTACACCCAGGACCTGAGATAATTTAGATTAAACTTTAAAAAATAGCTTTATTTCTAAATTATGAGCATGTTAAGGTTGTTGGCTATACTGTGGTGTCTGAAAAAGCAACATGGGGTTGCCGCCCAGTGGTCCCACCAACCATCGGCTGGAAGTCGCTCGTTTAGGCACACCGCCCCCTGGTGGAAAGTGACCTCACTGGCAGGGAAGAACCTGGAGCTGTTGCAGGAGGTGGAGCGGTACCGGCTAGATATAGCTGGGCTCACCTCCACACACAGCAAGAGTTCTGGAACTAAACACCTGGAGAGGGGCTGGACTCTCTCCTTATCTGGAGTTGTTTAGGATGAGAGGCTCTGGGCGAATGTGGGGAGACTCAAGAGCCCCCAGCTGAGCACCACTCTGTTGGAGTTCTCCCTGGAAAAAAAGAGGGTTGACTCTCCGTGGAAAACTCTGACTGCTGCTTGTGTTTATGCACCGAACAGCAGTTGGAGTATTCGACCTTCTTGGAGTCTCTGGGTGGTGTCCTGGAAGGGATACCACCTGGGTACCGCCTGGAGACTCCATAGTTCTGCTGGGGGACTTCAGCGCTCAGGTGGGCAACAATGGAGAAACTTGGAGGAGGTGATTGGGAGGAATGATCTGCTCGATCTGAACCTGAGTGGTGATTTGTTTTTGGACTTCTGTGCTCGTCATAGATTGGCCATGTTCAAGCATAAAGCACAGTACCGTTCAAAAGTTTGGGGTCACTTACAAACGTCCTTATTTTTGAAAGAAAAGCATTTTTTTTTCAATGAAGATAACATTAAATGAATGATGAATCCAGTCTAGACATTGCTAATGTGGTAAATGACTATTTTAGCTGGAAACAGCTGATTTTTAATGGAATATCTCCATAGGGGTACAGAGAAACATTTCCAGCAACCATCACTCCTTTGTTCTAATGCTACACTGTGTTAGCTAATGGTGTTGAGAGGCTAATTGATGATTAGAAAACCATCGTGAAGTTGTGTTAGCACACGAATAAAAGTGGGAGTTTTCATGGAAAACATGAAATTGTCTGGGTGACCCCAAACTTTTGAACAGCATTGTACCTCATAAGGTTACCTGGTATCAGAGCACCTTAGGCCAAAGGTTGATGATCGACTTCGTAGTCGCATCATCATACCTGTGGCCAAATGTCTCGGACACTTGGGCAATGAGTAGCAGAGCTGTCAACTGATCACCACCTGGTGGTGAGTTGGATCTGATGGCGGGGAAGACTGCTGGACAGACCTGGTAAATCCCAAACATGTAGTGAGGGTGAACTGGGAACGTCTGGCGGAGGACCCTGTCTGTTCAACTCCCACCTCTGGAAGAGTTTCTCCTGCATCCCAGGGGAGGTTGGGGACATGGAATCTGAGTAGTTCATGTTCAAAGCCTCCATTACAGAGGCAGCTGGTTGGAGCTGCGACCTGGAGCTCATTATTAGTAAATTAGAATAAAGATAAGTGATGTTCTGCCAAATGTAAAATGTCTGATAATTGGTGTAAATTCAATTTAAGGTTTCAAATTTAGTTAAAAGAGGTTCATATAAATCACACAAAACCAGTGTTTATCATGTCAAGAGGTTAAAACCAATTTGTCTCAGGAAAAAAAAACACATTTCTACACCAAAAAATAAACATTAGATTGTTGTTTCTTCCTTTCAGTTCAATTTTTTAATGAATTAGTGAGCAGTTTTTTTACTTTAACCTGGTCTAATCCATATTTATGATAATGTGTCACCACTACATTCAACTGTGGATTCCATAAAACTGTTTCACGTCACCCTTAAATGATTCCATCTGATGTAAAAACTGGAGCTTCAGGATTCAGCGATGTGATCATTTGACTTTTTCATCTAAATTTCACCACAAAGCAACAGAAATTAGGCTGATCTGAGGTTGAGATAAAGTCTGATATCTGCCAAACTCATGTCGTCTGTTCTGCTAATAAACATGGAGGTCAATTTAATCCTCTTCCTGCTTCCACAGACTATTATTATACCCGCCTGTAGAAACGCACAATTGGCCAAACATATTTTGTGTTCCCTGGATTCATTTCTCACTTTCTGCAGTCTATAAATAAACTGGGTAAACAGCTGTTCACGCCTGCTGCTCCTTTCACCTCCAACCATCTGAAAACGGCTAAATTTGGTCTAATTTTGCAGCCAGAATTGGACAATCCTTCTTCTGGCTGCAGCTCCTCTTTCTATAAAAGGGAAAACTGAACCAAAAATCCAATAAGAAGCACTAAATTTAAAAGGATGCCTGTAATATGAGGATGATACGCTGCAGAAATTCATGTTTGGATGTGACGTGTGGCTTCTGAGGAGATGAAATGGGCTTTTTTGGGTTATTTTGATGGTTTTAGGATTAGTTGAAGCTGCTGTTTAGATTGTGTTCATGCAGTCTTTTGCATAATTTTATTGGAAATGTTAGTCAAGATGGGGCTGCACAGTGGTGTAGTGGTTAGCACTTTCACCTTGCAGCAAGAAGATCCCTGGTTCACGTCCCGGCTTTCCCGGGATCTTTCTGCATGGAGTTTGCATGTTCTCCCTGTGCATGCGTGGGTTTTCTCCAGGTACTCCGGCTTCCTCCCACAGTCCAAAAATATGCTGAGATTAATTGATTACTCTAAATTGCCCGTAGGTGTGAATGTGAGAGTGATTGTTTGTCTTTGTATGTAGCCCTGTGACAGACTGGTGACCTGTCTAGGGTGTCCCCTGCCTTCACCTGAGTCAGCTGGGATAGACTCCAGCCCCCCCATGACCCTAGTGAGGATTAAGCGGTGTATAGATAATGGATGGATGTTAGTCAAGATTTCTTTTTTGTATGTTATATTGTAATTATTACAGTCTATGTGGGACAGAAAACGCTTGACAATTTGATCTAAATAAAGGCTAAAAATATATGATTTTAAAGTTTGGAGTTGCTTTTTAACTAATTGTCAAAAATACATTTATTTACATTTTATTTTTAAACAAAAAATACATATGATACATTAGACAGACTGATTTAAAAATACAGACCCCAATGTAGAAATATCTTAAAGATTTTCCCGGTTTTGTTATATTAGATAATAACTTGTAAAAATCATAGAATATCCACGTTAACAAATTTTTACAAACAGTAAAAAATTTACAGTTTTTGTAGTCACTGTTTTACAGATATTTGCTGTTATTTGAAAGAAAAATTATGTGTACTAAGTCTTGAAAAATGCTAAATAATATTTGATTTTGTCTGTTTTTTTAAATTACACACAACATCTAGTGAAAGTATTAATTTACATGCTGACAGTATGAAAAACAGACCAATACTGTACATAATATCAGTATCTGTACTGGGATTTGTTCATTTACAGTGTGTGACCATAAAATGAGACTGTTTTACTGTATTTAATATGAATATAATAAATATAATATAAATATTTTAGATATTTGTCATTTGTTTTTAAAAAAATTTTTAACTGTAATTTTAAAATAAACTATTTACTGTTATTTTACTGGTGTTTAATCAGAAAATAACTAGTAAAATCAGATTTTGAAAAGTATATTTGTAATTTGAAAGAAAATGTATACATATTAAGGTTTTTTTTAAAGGTAAGAATTTTTAAAATTGTTATCTTACAGATATTATCATCATCATCATCATCATCATAAAATAACATTGTTGAACAGTTTACATATTTGTGTTTTTTTATTTATTTATTTTTTCACATTTTTGAATTGGATAATAACCAGTAAAGTCAGATTTTTAAAAAGTGTATTTGTTATTTGAAGGATAAAAATATATTAAATATTGAAAAAAAAAATGTAAATAATTTTTTCTTAATTGTTATTTTACAGATTATCCCTGTTTTGTAAATTACAGGTAAAATAAGATCACAGCAAAAAGTATTAACTTTCATGGCAACTGTTAGAAAAATAGATCATGTTGACATCAAAATTCTGTGCTTTTACAAAAATTTTTCCCATTTTTTTTAACAGCAGTTGACCATAAAGTCACACTTTTAAATATTTTACATATTTGTCCTTTTTTAAATACAATTTAACAGATTTTTTTTGGGAATTGGGTAATAACTAGTAAACTAAATATCAATTTACACATTAATTGCAAAATTATATAAAAAAAATAAAAATAAAGAATTTTTTTTTTTTTTTTTAAAGGCCAAAATTGTAAAGCAGTCATTTGAAAGATATTTGGGGTTAAGGAAAGGAAAAAATATGTATATAAAGGATTGGAAAATAAAACAGTAAACAGTTTTAGCCAATATATATGAAATTAAAAAATATATGTGTATTAAAGGATTGATTAAAAAAAATAAATTATTTTTTGAAAATTGCTATTTGACATTTCAATTTATCACCAAATTTTATTTATTTATCTATTTTTAAATTTTTTAAAATTTATTTTTCACTGTGAAATATCGATTAAAAACCCTCACTGATGAATAGAGTTCCTCCTGTGGGATCTGCATTTATTTTATTTTTTGAATAATTAATACAAACTGTTGAATTGTTTCACATTAGGAAGATTTTGCACAGCGATGCTTCCACGTCTGTTGTTTACTGTAAATAAATCCACTTGTTCGGTAAATACACAAAAGACATCGAGCCTGACGTCACTCACACCTGACATGCCCGGTGCCGCGGCGCGCTCGGGAACGCGCCTGGGCACCGGAGCGGGACGGGAGAGCGCGAGAGCGAGTCACGGAGAGGAGGAGAGGATGCGCGCTGGCCGTTAGTACCGGGTTCACCGACCGTCTGCTGAGGCTCGGATGTCAACAAACACAATTTATTCCTTCTTTTAGCTGCTGGACCGGAAACCGAACAGGTGAGTACCGAGAATCCGCACCGCACCGAGTCAGTCGGTCAGCACCGGAGAAAGACGAGACAGCAGAAGTTGCAGGTGCACGAAGCTCTGAGATGTTTTAATGAGCTTTTAATTAGTCAGAGAGCCTCCAGTGAGAAGCATGGAAACAGAGGAAAAAGGTGGATTTCTGTTTCATTTTTCTTTAATGAGAAGTTAAAAGGCTGATGCGAGGAGCTGCTGCGCAGAATGACGGATGAATCCCAGAAGGAATGTCATGAATGAAGTATGTGTGAGTGGGCGACAACAACAACTACAGGATTGTTCTGCCACATTTCTACCAGATTCACACTCCGAGCTCAACTTTGTTCTCACAGCTGCTTTGATTCTCTGAGCGGCCTCAGACTGACTCCTCATGTAATCCAATACTTCCTGCCTTCTGAATAATAAATGCACAGGACACTGACCATCACACACTGATTCCCTCCTTCCGTCTTTCTCCGGTTCCTCGCGGCGTCAGCTCTTTTGTTGGAAATCCAATTCAGTTCTTGTAACGCAGAGTCACCACACGGTCCACTTTATTAGGTACACCTTTCCAGTAAAAGGTAGGATCTCCTTTTGACTTCAGAATGCTTCTTTCAACAACATTCCTCAGAGGTTTTGGCTTATATTGACATGATAGCATCACGCACTTGCTGCAGATTTATCGGCTGAACATCCATGATGCCAGTCTCCTGTTCCACCACATCCCAAAGGTTCTCCTGGATTGAGATGTGGTGACTGTGGAGGCCGTTGGAGTACAGAGAACTCATCGTCATGTTCAAGAAACCAGCTTGAGAAGATCTGAGCTTTGTGGCATGGAACATTATCCTGCTGGAAGTAGCATCAGAAGATGGTCCACTGTGGTCATAAAGGGATGGAGATGGTTAGCAATGACACTCAGGAGGCTGTGGAGTTTAAACCATGATCAGTTGGTACCAGGAACATATCTCCCCCATCATTACACCATCATCAGCCTGAACCGTTGATACAAGGCAGGATGGATCCATGCTGTCATGATGTTCCCACCAAATTCTGAGACTCATGGAGACTCATCAGACCAGGCAACGTCTTTCCAATCTTCTATTGTCCAGTTTTGCCTCAGTTTCCTGTTCTTAGCTGACAGGAGTGGTACTGGTGGGGTCTTCTGCTGCTGGAGTCCATCGTCTTCAACGTTGTTGTGTGTTCAGAGATGGTATTCTGCATTCCTTGGTTGTAACCAGTGGTTATTTGAGTTCCTGTTGTCTTTCTATCATCTCCAACCAGTCTGTCCATTCTCCTCTGACCTCTCACATCAACAAAGCATTTTGGTCCACACAGCTCACTGGATATTTTCTCTTTTTGGGAACATTCTTTGTAAACCCTAGAGATGGTTGTGGTGAAAATCCCAGTAGATCAGCAGTTTGTGAAACACTCATACCAGCCTGTTTGGCCCCAACAACCATGCCACGTTCAAAGTCACTAAAATCTAATTTCTTCCCCATTCTGATGCTTGGTTAGACCTCCATCAAGCTGTCTTGACCACGTCTACATGCCTAAATGCATTGAGTTGCAGCCATGTGATTGGCTGATTAGCTTTTTGTGTTAACGAGTAGTTGAACAGGTGTACCTAATAAAGTGGCCGGTGAGTGTATGTCCTCTCACAGGGCTTTGCATAGTAAGGTACACTTTATGAGTTATAAATAGAGAACAGAAAACCCAAGAATCCGAAGTTACCTTTGGATTTTCTTTCAGCGAAGGTGAGAAGGAACAAAAAAAACTTCTGACAGAACCAGGCTCAGGGAAGGCGGCCATCTGCCTCGACCAGATGGGTTAGGGCGGAGGTGATTTCAACAGAAGTTTTGAAACTAAAATTTAGTGTGCACTGTAAAAAAAATCATGTTTTACAACTTTTAACTGTAATTTTTTTGTAAAACATAATGGTATTTTACAGATTTTTAAAACATTAATTAGATAATAACTAGTAAAATTAGAAAAAGTATCAGTTTACATGTTAACTGTTAAAAACAAATAAATCTCGATTTTTACCAATCGTAATTTGTTCTTTTACAATGTCTGACTGTACAATTACATTGATTACTGTCTAAATCTGCTAAAAATATATTTTTACAGATATTTGTTGATGTTTTCACCACATTCATATTATTATAACTTTTCTTTTTTTTTTTTTTACATTTTTGAACATTTTGTGATTTTTTTATAAACATATTTTTGCTGCCAACCTTGTTGCTAGATTGTCAGTGATTTTAACAGAACTTTTTCTGTGTGGATACTGTAAAATTAAAAAAAAAATCATGTTTAACAGCTTTTAACTGTAATTTTTTGAACAACGTTATTTTTACAGATTTTTATGATTTTTTAAATTAAATTGGATAAAAGCTGGTAGAATCGGAAAGTATTAGTTTACACTTTAACTGTAAAAAATTAAATAAAAAAAACTGGCCAAAAAAATGCCCACATCACAAATCTCTCTTTTTTTTTTTAAACAAATGGTTATTAGTTCTTTTACAGTATTTAACTGTAAAATTGCATCAATTACTGTATCTAAATCAGCTAATATATATATATATATATATATATATATATATATATATATATATAAATAAAAATTTTACAGATGTTTACTGTTATTTTCACCATTTTTAAATTTTATTTATTTATTTTTTACAATTTTTGAAAATTTTGCTGGCAACCTTGCTGCCAGATTGTCATTGATTTTAATATGACTTTTTTTTACAGTATACACTGTAAAAGAAGAAAATCATATTTAGCAGTTTTTAACTGTAATGTTTTTGAACAATTGGGCATTATTTTACAGATTGAAAAAAATAATTGGATAATAACTAGTAAAATTAGAGGAAAGAAACAAAAAAACAAACCAAACATAAATGTTGATGTCACAAATCTCTTTTATTTTACAGTGTATGACTGTAAAATTAAATCGATTACTGTGTCTAAATCAGATAAAAATATAATTTTACAGATATTTGCTGTTATTTTCACCATTTATTATTATTGTTGTTATTATTAGTTGTTTTGTTTGTTGTTGTTTTTTACAATTTTGAACATATTTTTGCTGACCACCTTTAACTTGTTTTACAGTGTACCCTGTAAAAAAAACAAAAACAAAAACAAAATTAACAGCTTGTAGCTAATGTTTTTGGAACAATTTAACATCATTTTACAGGTTTAAAAAAAGGATAATAACTAGTAAATTTATAGAAAGTTTTAATATACACGTTAAAAACTAAACAGACAAACAAAAGCACTGTCAGGTGTTGAGGGGTGGGGATGGAAGGCATATCTCGCTCTTCTCGGCTTAGATGTTCTGGACTGACCTTTTCATCAGGTTCTGAATCTCTCCTGTGCTCAGGTGTGAAGATGGGAAACGGTTCCATGAAATCGAAGCGCTACAAACACGCTGATGGATGTCCGGCTGCCTCCAACGGACGACCCTGCAAAGATCAGGGCCTCAAGAACCTGGACCTGCTGAAGGCCCGGGTGGAGGAGCTGGAGCGAGAAGGCAAGAGGAAGGACGAGGAGCTCAGCGCCAGAGATCAGCAGATCCGAGGCCTCCAGGAGCAGCTGAGCCAGCAGAGCCGAGTCCTGGCCGAGCTGAGCGACGAGCTGCAGAACAAATGCCTCCAGATCAGCAAGCTGCAGGACGTGGTGAAGAGCGGCGCCTCGGCCGGTTTGGCTTCCAGGCCTCCTTCGGTCAAAGCCGGCGGGAAGAGCAGCCCCAACCTCAGCGTCCGGATCAAGGAAACCATCAACAGGAGGAAAGGAGCCAAAGCCGGAGTGTCGGCAGAACCAACGTCCAGAACGTACGACTCCAGCAGCCTCCCCAAGTTCTCCTTCGAGAAGGCTCGAGTACCCAAGGACGCCAGGTGAGACATGGATAGACCGATTTATGGCATTTTTCTGAATATCTGTGTTTTTATTTACTGTCTGTTGTCACTCTGTGGTCTCAGAAAGGTCTCTCAAAGTAGAAAAACTGAACCACAAACACAAACCAGGAAATTAGCTTCTCTCACATTAGCTAAGGCTACGCTAATGGCTAGCAGCTAAGTTAGAAGGCAGCTAAAACAGGGTCTAGAAAACAAGTATGGATAAATCTTTAAGATCTGGACCTTAGGGGACAGTAAAAGTGACAGAACATTGCCATTTGTCCGATTATCAGTACTTTTATTGACCGATTATTGATGAATTAAATGTGCTACTTCAGGTTTGTTCACAGTGGCTAAAGCTATGCTAATGGCTAGCGGCAAAGTTAGACCGCAGCCACAGACTAACCTGAAACAGAGTCAGGAAAACAATAATTAATTTAACATCTGGACCTTAGTGGATAATAAAAATGATAGAACAGTAAAGCATTAAGAAAATAAAGATGT
Organism: Amphiprion ocellaris; assembly: GCF_022539595.1. Taxonomy (NCBI): domain Eukaryota; kingdom Metazoa; phylum Chordata; class Actinopteri; family Pomacentridae; genus Amphiprion; species Amphiprion ocellaris. The sequence goes on along the minus strand of NC_072771.1, from coordinate 4,553,659 downwards.
AACTGCAGGAAACAAACTGATTTATCTCAGTCAAGAGCATCCTAATTTAATCACTGCTATTTCTATTTGACACATTCAGTCATAGTCACTCTTATTAATGAAAAATCGAAGTTATGAATCACTGGTTCTCTGCTATCACATGCTGTTAAAACATTACACTTAATATGTATTGGTTCCAAATATGGGCCTTTCTTGACTATCAATAATTGGCATCAGTATCGGCCCACATCGGTCGATTCTGAAGGTGAGCTGTTTGTCTTTTTAGAAGGTTGAAACTATAAAAAAAAAAGGCCATAAAAGAGGCGAGACTGCAGGTAAAGGTTCATGATCCCCTCAGGCCTGGTGGAGGAGATTTAAAAAGAAAAGCAGCAGCATCAGTGGGCGGGAAGTGGAAGGTGGTCAAAGACTGTAGTGTTGATGATGTGCAAAAAGTCTGTTACAACAAAAACAGCATTATGCAGCCCGAGATCCTTCAGCTTCCTGGTCAGGACTTAAAGCAGGGATGGATAAATATAGAATATTTAAGAAAAGACTAAAGAATCTCTTGTGCCAGATATTGCTCAGAAAAAAACTGACAAATGGCATAACACAACAAATGCAGTGTCTAAAAGGTGAAAGGCAATAAGATATAAGTATGATACATTACTGAAACAAAATAAGCCAAAGTAAGACTAGAATACACAAGAAAAAGCATTTTTTTTGTTTGACCAGTGGCTTTGTTCTGACTAGAAATTACATAAACAAGTCACAAAAGATGCTAAGATACCGTGTTAGAGATGCTAACAAGGAATTTCAATCATCTCTATAGCTTCCTTTTAACTTTTTACTAAAAATGCCATGTCTAGAGTTATTCATACTTCTTGAAATTGTTGGTAACTTTTGAGAAAATGTAGTCTCTATAGCATTCTAAATGTTTCTCATATGTTCTGCCATGTTCTAGAGGGTTCTAATATGGTATAAACCAAGAACAGCTCATTCAGGAGTTTTCTAGTTAGTTGCAAGTCACGGCTAAATCCAAAGAGTTCAGGCAACTTGATATTTGGGTCCATCACTGAGAGAAAATTGTGCGTTGTAGCTGCTGACAAGACAGTGAAATAGAATTGAGTTGAATAGATGTTTATGTCATTGCTAGATGATGAAAAAAAGGCAGTTTAGCAGCATTTTTGGTTTGGACCATACAACAAAAAACCCACAAAGTCATTACAAAAAATAACATAAGAAAGTTGCATTGTGTAAGAACAATATTGCAAAGTCTATAAAGCCATATTCACATGTTTTCAAGGTTTAGTGGCCAAATTGCAAAGTATAATCACAGAGTATATGCAATTCTACACTGTTGAAGATCTCAGAAAGTGAAATATAAAGTCACAAGTGACCTCTGCACTGGAAAGAATGGTAGAAACCAAGAAGAATCAAAGATCAACACCAAAAACATTCTTATAAATCTGGGAAATTCTGGTAGCAACATGTTAATCAGACACTAAACAAGAAGAACTTAACTCCTCTAAGAAGAAACCTGATAGAAAACAGAAGAGTTTAGGTCATTGTAGCAGCAAATACAGGTGTAATCTTGGGATATCCATATATTTGGGGGCATTTAACACAGATTTTCTATTTTCAATGGATGGCTAAGGAGCCTACAGCAGATTTTTTCAGTATTTACTACCTAAAATGGTGCAGTTATTTCTGCAATAGCTGCTGTTATGACCAATCACTGAGACAAAGGTGCTTAAAGGCTAAAAATCTAAGTGGTTTCAAGGTCCAGTGGCCAAACTGCAAAGTATAATCATAGAGTACAAGGAGTTCTACACTGTGGAAGATGTCAAAGAACATAATGGGAGGTCAAAAGTGACTTCTGCACTGGAAAGAATGGCAGAATCCAAGAAGAATCCTGATTGAGATATTCTGGTAGCAACATCTCAATCAGACACTGAACAAGACTGAAGGACTCGACTTCTCAGTTACAGACGTACAAGCAAAGGCTCATCTAGACAAAGAAAAAAAGCTTCTAGTCATCAGTTCTGTGGTCGGATGAGATGAAATTTGAGTTTTTAGGACAAAGGGACAAGAGCAGCATCCCGACAGTCAAGCATGTTGGTGGAAATGTGATGCCTTGGGATGTTTTTCAGCCAATGGACCAGACATGCTCATCAAATTAAACATCCAGTCATGGTAGTCCTAGAAGCTTCCATTAAAAGCAGTCAAAGCTCCTCTTTTAGGGTCTTGAAGCCACTCATCCAAGACAGACTGAAGAAGCCTCTTGGATGAGAGGTGAAATGTCTTGAAGAACCTTAAAGAGGAGTTCAGTTGCGTTCAGACGGCATATTAAAATTCTGGAAGAAAACTGCAGGTAAAAACTTAGCCTCGGGCAGAAATGGACCTTATAGCGAGACAATAATCTGAAACATGCAGTCAAAATGGTGAGGAAAAGTTTAATAGAAAACCATATGAAGATGTTGGAGTCCTGATCTGAAATGATCAAGAATATGTGGAGGAACTACAGACCAGAGTGATGGTTAGGAAGTCTTTAACCTTAATTAGCTGGAGATCGACACAAAAGTGGAACAAAATCCCAGTGGAGACATGCAGAAAGATGGTCAGCAATTATTACAACCGTTTTATTGATCTGGTGGTGAATAAACACTTTGATATTGATTGTTTAGTGTATTAGTGTGAGGGTAAACATGCTAGAAATTACCAGCACCATTTAGAATACTATAGGAGCTGCATTTTCTCAAAATTTCAAGGGTTATGAATAATTTTGTAAGTGCCATTTTTAGTAAGAATGTAAAAATAAATGAAAAAAAGACCTAAAATTCAACATTAACACCTATAACACAATGTCTTACCATTGGTTGTCACTTCTTTATGCCATTTCTAGTCATAAGAAACCATTTGGTTAAATATAAAATTATTATAAACCAAAATTTGGCATGAAGACAGCCATGAGTTTACCTGTATTTATAATATATGATGTATTTATTTGTTAAGGTCCCATTTAAATAGTTTATTGGCTCAGAAAAGTAACACTACATGTCCAAATGGATGTAAACAACCACTTTCTTTATGTTCTTTAGTTCCAGGAAAGGTGAATATTAATGCTACAGTATGCAGGCAACAGTTTGTCCTTTTCAACAATGGTTCCCCTAAACAAATGGTTTTCAAGGTTTGGTGTGGAAGAACTTTGCCTGCATAGAACCTCATCCAACACCTTCAATATTAACCTTTTGGGCATTTATCATGCAGCAGTACTGAATGTTTTGGGTGAAAATCCTCAAAAAAGTTTAAAAAAGACAGTAGAAAAAAGAATTGAAGGCAGTTGTAGTGGTAAATACAGATGGAATCTGTATATTTGTGGCCATTTAATGCAGGTTTTCTATTTTAAATTAATGGCAAATGAGCCTACAGCAGACTTTTTAATATTTACGATCTGAAAAGGAGCAATTACCTCTCAGCAGCAGGTAGAAACAGACATAAATCAAAAACTGATTCCAATAAAGCAGCAGCTCCACCTCTACTGTCATAACAAACTCAATTTCCACTCATTTATTTTATTGATTTATGATTTTTCACTCAGTATTTCCACTAGAACAAAAAGTAGCCTGAAAACCCTAACCCTAATCAAATGAAATGATGAAGACTGTTTGAAATAATGCGAAAAAATGGCTCAAAAAGGCAAAAAAAGAAAAAAGCAGCAAATCTTTCAGCTAATTAGGGCGATTTTGGTCTCTTATCAGAACTAAGCTGATAAGTGTTGAGATTATCTTATTTTATCTTAGTATTAACATTCAAAGCACCTTTAAGCTCAAGAAAAAAGCCAAACTATCCCTTCACTCGCACTTATTTGTTTTAAAATTGGGTTTTAAACTTTCATTATCCATTTTTTTTTCTTTGAGTTTAATGGGCAGTCATTCACAGTTGGGTTGTTGCTTCAAAATGTAACTTTTGAGCACAAAATATTATAAAAAATGGCTCAGTAATCACATTACCTTGTGGTATATCTGCACACTAAATCTGAAGCTACAGAGCGACGCTAGTTAGCTTAGCACTGAGACTAGTTTGCTTAGTCTATTGCATTTGCAGCTTTGTAGCAATGCTAAGCTAAGCTGCAAACACAAGAATGGACTAGCATCTGGTAAACTACCTGCCCCTCTCATCCTGTTTAATTCAGCTCTGCTTGAATTAAACATACTCAATAATAAGAAATAAGTGTTCAGAAACATGCAGTACGTAGCAAAACAAAGCTAAAGCGCTCCAATTATTAGTTTTTAGGAGTCTTAAAGTGCCTTTAAATGTGCTGTGTTTGAACATAAACTGTATTTTAATGCATCTCAGTAACAGGAAAGCTGTTTCTGACCAAGAAACGTTATCAAGATTGATGCAAAAATCACAATTTTCCCCCCAAATAAAGGATTCTGTGCAGCATGCCTCTATTTTTAGATCAGACTAATTGTCGCTGGCGTTCACTGGTTCGGAAATCTGAGACAAAAATCTTCTTATTGGATTATCAGCAGCCCGTGAAAGTTTGCAGGAGATTAGACAGGAAGCAAATAGATCATTATCATTATTTAAATCTACCTTACTGGCTGCTCAACGCCTCCTCAGCTGATCTCGGCTCAGATTCTGCAGCTTTTATGACCTAAAAAGACAGAAAACACAACAGAGTGCTGAGAGATGAGCTCATTTAGGGCCTTGACAATTAAAGAAAGTCATGTTTTACATTTGTTTAAGATGTAAAATGTACAGCTCCACGTTTAACAGCCTCGTTAGATTTCAGGCCTCGTTAGATTCCCCGACATGAAAGCAAATGAGCCCAATGTGGAATATTGAACCCAAACTAAAGTAAATGAAGGTTTTTCTGTGTGGACTGAAAAACAAAAGTCCTGCCAGTCATCTGCTCTCGTTTTATGAAGCCCAAAGTGAGAATTTATTGCCCCCGATAAGGTGAACAAACAGACCACCCAGCACACGCCTCGTGCACGTCTCCGTCCGGCCACCAGCTCCCATGATCTACAAGCCGAGGCTCTTAACCTCTTGGGTTTTTACGGCTCCCAGAAGGAAGTGATGTCTTCCTTCTGCTGCAGCTGTTAAAATGCACATCTGTGAACTCCTGACAGCTCAAAACCATTTTGTGTTTTTTTTTGTTGTGCTTGATTCACGGTGGGAGACGAACCCCGAAGCTGCAAACGGTCATCAGTTCACAGGAGGCAAAATATTCATCATGTGTTGAGTAATGAGGATGTGGGAGTCCTGGTGGTCAGGAACAGGAGAAGTTTTGCAGTTTAGCTAAAAAAAAAAATACTATGTTTTAATGTATATTATGCTGAACACTATAAAAAATAATATTTTTGACAGTTTTCACTAGTTTTTCAAACAATTTATTTTTATTTTACAGATTTACTCTCTCTTTGTCAAACTGTAGACACTAACTAGTCAAATCCCTTGGGAAAAAATGTTCAAAACAAACAAATAAACAACCATGCAGATTAAAAGTTATTTTTACGGATATAAAAAAATGGTAAATAATTTTTTTAATTGGGATTTTACAGATTTTTCCATTTTTGTTTAACTACAGATATTAAGTAAAATCACATGAAAATGTATATATATATATATATATATATATATATAGAGAGAGAGAGAGAGAGAGAGAGAGAGAGAGATGTTACTGTAAAAAAAACTTTTAGTTTGACCAAAAAATTACACTATTTCTGACTCTATTTAAATCAGCTAAAATATTTTTCATTTTACAGGTATTTGGCGCTATTTGAAAGCAAAATTATGTATTTTAAAAGCTGAAAAATAGAAAAGAACTTTTTAAATTGTTATTTTACAGATTTACTCTGTTTAGTTAAATTGCAGATAGTAATTATTAAAATCCTTTGGGAGAAAAAAGTAGAATTTCATGTTAAAAAGAAACAAACAAACAAACAAAACAAACAGGCTGATTAAACTTTTATTTTTACAGATATAAAAAATGCTGAATATCTTTTTAATTGTTATTTAACAGATTTTTCCTGTTTTATGAAACTACAGATATTAAGTAAAACCACAGAAAAATGTATTAATTTACATAAAACAAGAGTTTTGTTCTTTTACAAAATTTGACAAAAATATGCATTTTTTCGTGTATTTAAATCAGCTGAAAATATTTTTTATTTTACAGATATTTGACATTATTTGAAAGTAAATTATGTATTTTAAAAACCGACAAACTGAAAATAACATGTTAAACTGTTATTTTACAGATTTTGTTAAAATGTACATAATATCTAGCAAAAATCACACAAGAAACAGCATTCAGTTACATGTTAACTATACAAAAATAGTTTAAGAAACTGTAAATAATATCAACATAAACAGTCAAAAATGCATAATATACAGATATTGAAAATGAAGGATTGAAAAATGGTAAATTGTTTTTGTTGTTATTTTAGAGATTTCCCCTGTTTTTGTTAAATTACAGATACTAACTAGTAAAAAATACTGTGAACATTTACATTAAGAAATAAAAAAAACAGGCCTACACTGTAAATAACATCCACATAAAAATTCTATTTTTTTATAAATGGTAATTTGTACAATGTGTGATTTTCTTGATTTTTTTTTAGTTTATTGGAATTGATTTATTTATTTTTTACAGTAGTCAAACTTTTTTTTTAAACAACTATTTCTGCTGGATTTTCACATTTTTTCCCCAGGATTATTATTATTTTTTGCCAATACTTCAGTTGAAAAAATTGTAAACTTTAAGTTGGCTTTCTTTAAAATGCTCAGCTGACAGGATCCAGTTATTTAAGTATATTTTACTTAAACCAGTGGCATTAAATGAAATAATTATGAAAATGGAAGTAATTAATTTAAGTAAAGTCACATTTCTCTGTTGATCTTTCATGTTTCTCTACTAAAAATCCCTAAACCATCTCCTGTAATTCAATCAATCCTTTAACCCCTCAGAAGACTCTTTTTACCTCCTGATCGTGCAGCAGCAGCAGAACGAACCTCCTAACCTCCACATGTTGCTGTTAACAGCGTGAAGAAGCTGCTGACAGACGCCCTGAACAAGAACCAGTACCTGAAGAGGCTGGAGCTGCAGCAGATCAAAGACATGGTGGAGTGCATGTACGAGCGCACGTACCAGCAGGGGGAATACGTGGTCAAGCAGGGAGAACCTGGAAACCATCTGTTCGTCCTGGCAGGTAGGTTCCTGCTGCTTCATCTGCATCTCCTCTGGAGCAAAGTCAACTTCTCCTTCCTCTGCAGCAGCTGGTTTTAGATCAGTCTGGAGGCAGAAATGGGTCAGTTAGATGTCATGTGACACCTATCGTCCAATAGGAAGCAGCTGACAGTCTGCAGGTGATTTCAGTCCACCTGTTGGATGTTAATCAGGAGCTGGAGTTTGGACTGAAAAAATGCAGATTCCTGGTTCAAGTTTTAGTCAGATCTCACATAAAAAGACAGAAGAAGAAACTCCTGAGTGGCTTTAGACACATTTAACAGCTTTTTGCCAACATTAATCTAATTTGTAATCATATCTGGTTTTCTTTAGCATAGTTTTTCTTTACTTTTCACACAGTCACTTAAAAAATATCCAGTACAAGAGTTTTAAAATCAAAAGAGTGAATAAAATTAGGTTGCATCACACATAAACAGAAACTTTACAGATGTTTTTCTCTTTAATCTCTGTCATGCACAGCTGCAAGGCTGGAAAATAATTGTGGATTTCATGCTACATACAGATGGAGACTGAAACAACAATTTTCTGCAACACTAATAATATTTTCCAAGAAAAACAAATGCAAAAGGATAATAATAATGCCAATAACTGACTGATTTTAAATTTAAATTGCAGTTTTAAGAAAATGCAATTAGCAAATTTCAAAGGCTGCAATTTAGGATTTACGAGGTTTGCCTGTTAAATAATACAACAAACTCTGTAATTAGTTCTTATTTAGATTAAATTAACCTTTATTGTCATTGCACAGAGTACGAGTGCTAAGAAATGCAGTTTAGTTTCTAAGAAGTGCAAAATAAGTGCATTATTTACAGTATAAACAGAATAAACAGCACGAATATAAACACATTAATATATGAATAAATAGATATAGATAGAAATAGATAATATAGTTTAAAAATATTTAAATGTTTTAATTTTTCATGTGTTTTATCACTCGTTATTTTCACATTTTGTATGGATTTGTTTATTAATATGGATGGTAATAATAGTCATAATAGCAGATAATCGTAGTGGAGTTAACTTCTGATGAAATTAAGTTGTGTCTCTTCTTACAGATTTTATATTTATATTATTATATTTTATATAATTTTAACTATAAATATTATATTATCATTATTTAACAGTCATACTGTGCATTTTGCAGCGACCTTACCCAAAATTTTAACTTTTTAGTTGATATTTTTACTAATTTTTGCCATCCTCTTTGTGTGACGGTCACATTTTTAACAGTATCTCCTATAAAAATGATTTATTTACCTGCTAAATTAGTCTGAGACGAGTTCTGGAGGTTTTCAGTCTGAATCTGGGGTTTAGGAGGGATAAAATTAGAGTAAATTATCTCAAAAAACTGCTGAAATGTGCAGCTGAGTGTAGAAACTGAGTGCAGATTTTACTGCCTGGAAAGAAATTCCAAAGCCACAGCTCATGATTTTATGACTCAGACCTTTGAGGACATTATTAGTCATGATTACTGCCAAAGGTGATTTATTCATTTTAAATATCACCACTAAATCAGTGCAGATTTGAGGCTCTGTGTTACAGAATCAGTTTGCTTTCTTTCTGCTGTTTACAGTGAGGAGTTTTTTCAGTCTCAGTGTTTATTTTTAGACGTCGCTACGACTGAAACAGGACAGCTGGAGAGCACATTTGTTGTTCTGCTGAAGGAAAATTATAGTTTTGTTGTTTGCTTCTCAGACTGGCAGAAAAATCACCTACTGAGCTGCGGCACAGCCAATCAAAAGCTTCCTTGTTGCTTCACACAGAATGATGGCGTCTAACCATCTGCAAACCTTTGCCCAGTAAAACTTTAAAAGAAGGATTTTGAGTTGCTGTTGTCTGCATGTATAGACTGCAGACATTCCTCTGGTTTTCTAGCCCTTAGTGAGAAAGAGAAAATGTGATTTTGGGCTCAAATATATTTATACAGTAAAGATTAATTCCACCACAACCTGGTACATGTTAATTTTTTAAATATTTACATTTTGCTTATATATATATGTATGTATGTATGTGTGTATGTATGTGTGTGTGTGTGTGTATATATATATATATATATATATATATATATATATATATATATATATATATATATATATATAGTAGCAGATTCTCACCTATGTACTCATAAATTATCTCAGTATTCCTATTTGGTAGTTAGCTTTTTTTTGACTTTATATATTCATAATTTATTACAGTAAATTACCTTGGTATTTAGCAGATTTTTGTTTATCCATTCATAATTTATTTGAATAAATTACTTTAGTATTTGTCAGCTTTTTTGGTTATATATTCATATTTTTGTTATTCTTCTTCTTCTTCTTCTTCTTCTTCTTCTTCTTCTTCTTCTTCTTCTTCTTCTTCTTCTTCTTCTTCTTCTTCTTCTTCTTCTTCTTCTTCTTCTTCTTCTTCTTCTTCTTCTTCTTCTTATTATTATTATTATTATTTTACAATAACTGTGTTTTGGGTTTTTATATATTCATAATTTAGTATAAAGAAATTACTTCAGTATGTAGTTGTTTTTGGTTCATATATTCTTTTTTCTTTTTTTAACAATAAATTACTTTAGCATTTTGCTGTTCTTTAGTTTATATATATTATATAATATATATATGTAATATATATGTATGTATATATATATTAAATTATATATTATAATTTTACATATACATATAAATATAAATATATATATATATATATATATATATATATATATATATATATATATATATATATATATATATATATATATATATATATATATATATAAAAAATAAATTACCTTTGTATTTACAGTTTTTTTATATTTGGAATTTATTGTAATAAATAACTTTATTATTTGGCTGTTTTTTGGCTTTTATAGTTGGAATTTACTGTAATAAATTACTTTAATATTTGGCTGTTTTTGGGCTTTTTTATTTGGAATTTATTATAATAAATAACTTCAGTATTTGGCTGTTTTTTGGCTTTTATATTTGGAATTTATTGTAATAAATTATTTTAGTATTTGGCTGTTTTGGGGTTTATATATTCATATTTTTTCCAAATAAATTACCTTAGTATTTGTCAAATTTACATATTCATATTTTTTAAATAATAAATGAGCTTAGTATTTGGATGTTTTTGGGATATATATGTTCTTTTCTTTCTTTCATTTCTTTCCTTTTCTTTAGTTTTTTTAACAATAAATTACCTTAGTATTGGGTTGTTTTGAGTTTATATATTCATCATTTTTCACAACAAATTACCTTAGTATTTGACAGTTCTTTTGTTTTTATATTTATAATTTAGTAAAATAAATTACCTTAATATTTGGCAGATTTTTTTGTATTTTTTGTTGTTGTTGTTGTTCATGATGTGTTTATGATTATTCTAATCAATTCCCTTAGTATTTGGCTGTTTTTTGGGTTTATATATTCATAATTTTTCATAATTAATTTCCTCAGTATTTGGCTGTTTTTAATCCATTCTAATAAATTACCTTAGTATTTTTGCTGTTTTATACAGTACAATACAATATAATACAATAACTTTATTAATTCAGTTGTCTGGGGTCTCATCTGTTTACTTTAGAATTATACAGTCTTACTGCTGTTGGTATGAAAGATTTTCTGAATCTTTCTGTCCTGCAGTGCAGAGAAAGGAGTCGTCCACCACTGATGTTTTGTTGTTCACTGAGGCAGATGTTAAGTGGATGATCCATGTTTGCCAGAATGGCCTCCATCTTTCTAAGTGTCTGTCTCTCCACCTCATCCTCCAATGAGTTCAATCTGATTCCAACCACAGAGCCAGCTTTTTTAATCAGTTTGCTCAGATGCCTTGCATCCTTGTGTTTTATACTGCCTCCCCAGCAGACTGCAGCATAAAACAGGACGTATGTTTTATGATTTAAATTCTGGTCTTCTCCAAACTCCACAGGCCGTTCTGTCAAGGTAACCAAGCAACTGAGCGTTTTAAGTGTTTAAGTGACCACGCGGCCTCTGAGCAATAGCTGTTCGTCTGCCAGTGAGCTTGGAGCTGATATTTGACATTCACAGATAAAATGTTCAAGTATTTGTTCTGTTCTGTGGTGTTGGAGTCATTTCTCACCCTGGACATGCAAATGCATCCATCTGATAGAGTAACGCTGCAGAACTGAGCCGATCTGCCCAAATATGACCATGAAAAGTCAGAAATGACTCAGTTTATTCAGGATAAAACATTGTTAACGGTGGTAGCTGTGAATCTGAGACATTTTTCACCACCAGAGCTGAATCCAACACAGCTCTTTTGTGTTTTGAAGTGACTAAAACTGCTCATGACTAATGAATATTAACTAATTAGGCTCTTAAATGCGTCAGGAACCTCAGATTATAATCTCACTAATGAAATTTTTTGTAATAATTCATGATGGAAATATACATACATATACATAGATGGCACCAAGGATATACACTGTACATGTATTTTGTGACATTTACTACAAATTAATGCTGCAAAAAAGCACCTAAAACTCTAAAATTACAGATAAAATGGAAATTAAAGCTAAAGATGTGTTTCTGCTTAGTCTCTATAACAGATATCATGCACATTTATAGGTATTTTTGAAGGCTCTATTCATATCTAGCAAATGAATAATTCATGTAAAACATTGCAAAAAAGTAGATGACCCCAGGAAAAAACCAACCAAACAAAAAATATATATATATGTATATATATGTGTGTGTGTGTGTGCGCGTGTGTGTGTGTGTGTGTGTGTGTAATATGCTTCTGTTTTTACATTGGAAAAAAGGTGCAGAAAACTCTAAAACTACAAGTAATACCTGGACATTATACTTGAAATTGTGGTTCTACAGTAAAGAAAAGGGGTGGCCCCAAGAAAATAAACAAACAAATCTTTTATTATAAAAAAATACAAATTCTATAAATTTTTTTATATGTTCTTACATTTAAAAGCCAACATTGGAGCCAAAAATCTGTTCTAATCTCAACAAAAGACAAAAAACAGTCAAGTAAAAACCAAAAATGGGGTTCAACACACTCTAAATATAATGTTTGGACTCAACTATAGAAATTAAAGCAACAGTCTAATAATTAAATTATGTTCAACAAACTTAAAATTAAGTTATGAAACCAATTTCATTTCAACTTGAATTTAACTTTTTAATGGACAAACAGAAATTTGAGTTTAAATGTTTATTTATTTATTATCAATCCCACAATTAATGTTTGAAAAAAAATGTTATGTTCTACAAACTTAAAATCTTGAAAAATTTACTTTTGAAGCTGATTTCCTTAAGTTGCCTCAACTAGAATTTAGTTTTAAATCAATTGATGCAGAAATTTGAGTTTAAATTACACACAACTTGAAGTTGATGCAACTAACAACATTAATATGTCGACATAAATCATCAAAATAATGTTTTCATTCACTCATTTATTTATTATGGGGGAAAATCCATGACTGAATGTTGGAAAAAAAGGCACCTAAACCTCTAAAATTACGGAAAAACCTGGAAATTAAACCTGAAAATGTGTTACAACTGAATCTCCTGCAACTTATTGTTGACAGGATTTGTTTTGTAGGCTGTAATTATACTTATTAACTGATTATATAATGAAAAAAGCACAAGAAAGTGTAGAAAACAAACAAATCTCGACTTTTATCATCAAAAATATGAAATCTATAAAATTCTTTACATTTTTTTTATATTTCTAAAACAAAATTGGAGCCAAAACCCTGTTCTAAACCCCCCCCCAAAAAACAGTCAAATAAAAGTAAAAAATAGTGATCAAAACACTGATTGAACACTGATTTATTGATTTGTTTGATTATTGTGGGGGAAAAATTCCAGATTGAATGTTGCACTTAAAGCTCTAAAATTACAGGAAAACCTGGAAATCAATCCTGAAAATGTGTTTCTAGTGAGTCTCCTGTAACTTCTTGGAAAAAAGGCTCAAGAAAGTGTGTGTGACCCAGGAAAACTAATCTAAACTTTTATTATCAAAAATACAAAATCTATAAAATTCTTTTTTCTTTCTTTTTTTTTAAACAAAATTATAGCCAAAAACATGCTGTAAATCAACAAAAGACAAAAAAAACAGTCCAATATAAACCAAAAATAGTGATCAAAACACTCTAAAAGATCATGTTTGGGTTCAACTAAAGAAAATGGAGTGAGAGTTTGCAACAGTCTCATAATTAAATTATGTTCAACAAACTTAAAATTATACTGATTCATTTATTTGTTTGTTTGTTTATTATGTGTGAAAAATAATAGATTTAATGTTGAAGAAGGCACTTAAAGCTTTAAAATTATAGAAAAAAATGGAAATTAAACCTGAGAATGTGTTTCTACTGAGTCTCCTGTAACTGCTTGTTCACAGAGATTTTACTTGCAGGTTCAGTTCATATCAAGAACTGATTAAATCATGAAAGAAAGCACAAGAAGGTGTATGTTCCCCAAGAAAACAAACAAATCTAGACTTTTATTATCAAAAATACAAAATCTAGAAAATTCTCTCTACATATCTTTTTTAGATTCATAAAACTAAATTGGAGCCAAAAAACTAATTCTAAACTCAGCAAAAAAACAAACAGTCAAATACAAACAAAAAAGATCATGTTTGGGCTCAACTGAAGAAAACAAAGTAAGAATTTGCAACAGTCTAATAATTAAATTGTGCTGAACAAACTTAAAATCCAGCCCTGTGATAGACTGGTGACCTGTCTAGGGTGTCCCCTGCCTTCACCTGAGTCAGCTGGGATAGACTCTAGCCCCCCCCATGACCCTAGTGAGGATTAAGTGGTGTATAGATAATGGATGGATGGATGGAAACTTAAAATCCTGAAAAATTACACTGATTTATTGATTTGTTTGTTTACTATGGACGAAAAATCCTAGATTTAAAGTTGAAAAAGGCACTTAAAGCTCTAAAATTACAGAAAAAAGCTGGAAATTCAACCTGAAAATGTGTTTCTACTGAGTCTTGTATATCTGCTTCTTTACAAGGATGTTTTTTGCATCTAATAACTGATTAAATCATGAAAAAGGACAAGAGCTTTGTCTTCTAGTGACTACAGCGGCTTCTCTTTGTGACTTAAATTACCCTAAAATGTCAATTATTATTGTATCGGCTGTTTGTCACCTCTGTCTTTGTCTGTGTCCTAATTGTGGGTTTAATAATGAAATAATTGATTGCCCTCTTTTCATATTTGCAGATGGGAAGCTGGACGTGTTTCAGCACAGCAAACATCTGGCCTCCATAACGGTGTGGACCACGTTTGGAGAATTAGCCATCCTCTACAACTGCACTCGCACGGCGTCGGTACGAGGTGAGAGTCGGTTTTTACATCCGTAGGGAATGACTGGATCAGGATTGATGCTGTGAGGTTGATTAGAGGTCACGCCGCAGAGATCGAAGTTCTGCGACCTATTTCTACCCTTTGCCCTTGCTGCTGCCCGACAGACTGAACATTCACATGAAACGTTCCACTTCAGAAGTCTAGCAGAGGTTGAAGTCACCAAAAACAGCTGGAAAATGAAAATACTGTAAAAACTGTTGAATTTTAGTTTAACATCAAACAGCGCCACCGTTAAATCCCCTAGATCTGATAGGACGAGTTCATCCAGTAAAACTCTGAGGTCCAACTACAGTACCAAGTGAAAGTGAAACTAAAATGACCTCAGAATCAACAGTTTGCATCCTTTTAGTTAAAGTAGGCTGTGAAGGAAATACTGCTCTTCCCCATTTCTAAGGTATTTCCCTGTAGTTGTTAACTGACATCATCCCAACTATCTTCTGACAGGCAGACGCTGTAGGAGGAAGATATGCCAGGACTCTCTGCTCTGGTAAAGGTTAGATATTGTCTATTCTGATGTGACTAAACAGACTAGTTGTCTCCATATTGGTCTTAGAATCTTCAGAACTGATGCTGGCATTGCTTGGATGAACTGCTGCTCTGTTGGTGTCACTTCTCCTGATATCAGTAAACCTTACTGTCAAGCTAAATCATCTGAGTCTCCAGTGTGTCTCTCTGTATCTGCCTCCTCTTCCTCTCTCGACCTCGCTGAACTTCCACAACATAGGCGTTGCTACTCCACATTACGCGTGACATGTTTAAGGACTGTCCGAAAGTTGAACATCTGACGATTCCTTCAATGTTGTCCTGATAGCTGGTGTATTTTGGTAATTTTATTTTTAATTTTTTTTTAAGATAAGATGCCTTTCAAACATGTCATTGGGGTTTAGGGTTCAGAAAGTTGAAAAAACAACACATTCTACATATTACATGACGGGCAACAACTAAACGTGCCAAGAAGTGTAGATTTTTTTTGTTTGTTTTTAGTGAATATTTGATGTAGAATAAAGTTATTTTAATTAATTATCTGAATTTTAGTCTTATTTTTTAGTTATTTTTCCTGTTGTACTAAACATGATATGTTTATGGATTGACTGAAAGTTGAACATCTGATGATTCCCTCTTTTTTGACAGTTTGTTGTGCTCAGTGATTTTGGTGATTTTTTCTAAACAAAACATTGTTTTTAATCCCGATGTTGGGTTTAAGGGTTCACAAGGTCAACAAAAGAATTGTAAGTTTGATTCCATCACTTTTTAACATCTTCAGCACTCTCCTAAATGTAACCGAATGCTTCTCCAACCTTCATGTGAGTCTCAGTGACGTCTTGGAGGAGATAATGAGAATCTGCATTAGTCATTAGACTGAAGTGACGTAAACAAGCGTTTTTACGCGGTCGTGTTGACAAAGGCTTCACATGACGTCCACAGCTTTGCATCCTGACTGGCTTTTAGCTGCCTGGCGTTTGGAGAGCACATACCAGGTGCTATGTGAGTGCTCTTTGTCTGGATTGTATATTTAACCAACTAAATTGACTGCTGGTCTTTGGAGGAGGGGAACCGGCAGACCTCGATGTTCAGGGTGAACCGGAGAAACAGTTTGACAGTTTCTCATGATAACAGATGAAGCAGATAACGAGGAAACTCTCTCTGCTACCGGCTAAACGTCAAACTCTCACTGCTGCTTCCTCTTTGTACCGACCGAGGCGTCGTCTCAGAGTTTCTGCAGATTCGAAGTGACTCGCCATCAAGATAGAGGACAGATTACTGAGGGTTTCTCGCCTCTTTTGTCCATTTGACGAAACAAAACAATATGTTCTGTTTTGAGACGAGTGGGGGTTTAATTAAACCAGAAAATGGGAAGAAAGATGACAAGATTTCCCCACTGTTCCAACTAAAAGTTTTCTGTGGTATTAACCCTCCTGTTGTCCTCATTTATGGGCACCAAAAATATTGTTTTCTTGTCTGACAAAAAAATCCAAAAATTCAGAAAAAAATTCCCCAAATTTCTGAAGATTTGCAAAACCTTCAGAAAGAAAATTTCAATATTTCCTTAAAAGTTTCCCTTAAAAGCTTTATTTAAAAAAAATCCCCCAAATTTGGCAAGAAAATTCTTGTAAATATTTTCAAAAAATTAGTAAAAATCTTCCAAAAAAAATCCTAAAAATATGTAAAGTGATTCCATATATATCAGTGAAACTTCTAATATTTTCTTTAAGAACATTCACAAAAAAATCAACCAAAATCCAGCGAATTTTGCTGGATTTTGGTTGATTTTTTTGTGAATGTCCTTAATAAACATTTCTTTCTTTCCACCAAAAAAAATTCAAAAATTTCCCAAAAATGTTGAAAATGTGGACATCAGAAGTTTCACTGTGAAGATATTTTTTTTCTCCCACATTTTCAAACTTTAAAACGGGTCAATTTTGACCCGCAGGACGGCACGAGGGTTAAATGGGTTGCAGGTTAGAAGGTCAGAACCTGCAGCTTTTATATTTATCACTGATTCATGTGGTGTTGCTTCAACAGCGGTGAACAAAGTGAGGACGTGGGCTCTGGACCGGGAGGTGTTCCAGAACATTATGAGGAGGACGGCCGAGACAAGGCACGAACAGTACCGCAACTTCCTCAGAAGGTTAGCGCCAACGAACGAGCCTCACATTCATGTTAATACTTTGCTCAAAACAAGAAGGATGTGCACTCAATGAAGGACCTAGGATCCCTGACCCATCACTATACACACCAGTGAGCAGTGGTTCCTAACACATCACTGGGGATCATCAGGTAGAAACCTCCCTTCAATGGTGTTTCCCCTATTTAGTCCCACAACACCTCCAGGAGGCTAGGTGGTAAACTCTGGCATCTCAGATTCACCCCCCCTAGTGCCAGCTCACACTGCTCCTACACGATCCAGTGCCGATGCTACCAGTTAACTAGTGCAAGATGCTGAATACCTAGTGCCAAATGCTAAAAAGTGACAAAGAAATGATACATATAGACTCTCCAAACTTCCTAGTCCTAACTCTAAATGCTAATGCTAGCTGCTCCTACAAAATCCAAACACCACTGCAGCGTTCAACTGACCCAGGCCCATTTAGGGACAAGTGCCGATGCTACCAGTTAGCTAGTGCAAGATGCTGAATACCTAGCGCCAAATGCTAAAAAGTGACAAAGAAATGATACATATAGACTCTCCAAACCTGCTAGTGCTAACTCTAAATGCTAATGCTAGCTTCAAGACGACTACAATGTCCAAAGCAAACTTACCGCTGACATAGAAACTATACAGTCCAGCTCACCAAACTCACCAAGCTAGTGCGACATGCTAATGCTAACCGCTAATTGCTTCAGCCAAGCTTAAGCAGTGAAGCCAAGCTTATACAGATATAAGGAAGGATTTTGATGTTTTTGGAACCTCTAGCTGGATGTTTGATGTAGGATTTTATCAGACATCATTTTAAAGTTTGTCAGGATTTTAAAACTGCTGTAATTTAAATCCAGCTTTAACCGTCCTGTTGTCCTCATTTACGGACACCAAAAAATATTGTTTCCTTGTCTGAAAAAATCCAAAAATTCAGCAAAAAAATTCCCCAAATTTCTGAAAATTTGCAAAACCTTCAGGCAGAAAATTCCAATAAGTCCTTAAAAGTTTCCCTTCAAAGTTATATTTTTAAAAAATCCCTCAGTTTGGCAAGAAAATTCTTGTAAATATTTTTAAAAAATGAATAAAAATCTTCCAAAAAATCCTAAACATATCTAAAGTGATTACATATATATCAGTAAAACTTCTAATATTTTCTTAAGAACATTCACATAAAAATCAACCAAAATCCAGCGAAATTCGCTGGATTTTGGTTGATTATTTTTGTGAATGTTCTTAAGAAACATTTTTAACATTTCTTTTTTTCCACCAAAAAATGTTCAAAGATTTCCCAAAAATGTTGAAAATGTGGACATCAGAAGTTTCACTGTGAAATATTTTTTTCCCCACATTTTCAAACTTTAAATTGGGTCAATTTTGACCCGCAGGACGACACGAGGGTTAAACAATTTTGGATCACAAGGTGTCAGAACAACAACCTCAAAGCTACAGAGCCATGATACACCATTAGTTGTTGTTGGTTATGTTATTAACCAACCACAAGTATAATGTTGATTACAGTGACAAAATTATAACAGTGTAATATTGAAACGTCTACTGATAGTATTAAACATTTTTCATATTCTACTGTAGAATACCGCCATTAATGATACAGTAAGCAAGTATTTTACTGTCATTTTACAGGAAAAAGTTGTTAAAGTGTTGTTAATATGTGTTCTATGATAGAAAAGGTATAATAAATAAATGTAAGAAATAAGTAAAAGTTGGCTGTTGGCTTTACTCTGTGACTCAGGAAACTGATTTGTGTATAAAAGCTCTTTAGTTGTGTTTAACATGTTTTTTTCCTTTTTCTCTCCCGTCAGTGTTTCACTCTTGGCCAATCTACCAGAGGACAAGCTAAGCAAAATAGTGGACTGCCTGGAAGTGGTAAGTTATTCTGTCAAACCGTCTCTGTTTCTGCTGGAGGGACACTTTGACTTTTTCTCGTCGTCTTGCTCAACCCTCCTGGCAGCTCCGCAGATAGCTGCTGTCAAAATATCATTACCATTTGGCCGTATACCATTACTGCACGTCAGCATATTCGTGGGCGAGACCTCACAAATTACCTTGTTGACGAACAGAGCCGATATTATTCCTGTCATCGCCGGGTGCTGTATATTGTTACCATAATTATTTGACTAAGGCCCCAGAAAGTGTTTATTCAAACGGGGGACGAGTGATTTCTTAAAGATGTGCGGGTGACAGGCGTTTGCTGCGAGTCTAAAGTGGAATATCGTGTGCGATTGTGTGCACAGGAGGCCACTCAGGGTCTGGGTCATTCCAGAACTGGAGGACATTTGGGCTTCGGAATTTGTGAAAAGCAAACTTTATTGTTTTTTATGGCGATTTTGTGTCTCTGTTTGTGGTCGTTTTGTTGTTATTTTGTGTTTTCATGGTCAGTTTGTGTCATTTTGTGGTCATTTTCTGTCTTTTTGTGGTCATTGTACATGATTTAGAGTCATTTTGTGTCTTATTGTGGTCCCTTTGTCCTTTTAATGGTGTTTTTAATGATCATTTTGTATCTTTTAATGATAATTTTGTGTCTTTTTGTGGTCATTATGTGTCTCTATGCAGTCATTGTACTTGATTTAGGGTCATTTTGTGCAATTTAGTGATTATTTGTGTTTTTATGCCGATTAGGGGTCATTTTGTGTTTTCATGGTTACTTTGTGTTGTATTGTGTGATTTTGTGGCCATTTTCTGTCTTTTTGTGGTCATTATGTGATTCTTTGTTATCTTTATACAAGATCTAGAGTCACTTTTAATGGTGTTTTTATGATCATTTTGTGTCTCTTTGAGTTTGTTATGAGTTTTTTCAGGTAATTTTGTGTAATTTTAGTGATTATTTGTGTTTTTTATGGGTATTTTCTGTCATTTTGTGTCTCTGTGGTCACTTTGTGGTTATTTTGTGTTTTCACGGTCATTTTATGTTGTATTCTGTCATTTTGTGGCCATTTTCTGTCTTCTTGTGGTCATTATGTGTCTCTATGCAGTCATTGTACATGATTTAGAGTCAATTAGTGTCTTTTTGTGGTCCCTTTGTCCTTTTAATGGTGCTTTTATGACCATTTTGCGTCTCTTAATGGTCATTTTAGGTCTCTTTGTTGTTGTTATGAATCTTTTTGTGGTCCTTTTGTGTCATTTAGTGATTGTTTGTGGTTTTTTTATGCTGATTTTGTGTCATTTTCAGTAAAGTCTTTGATAGTTTATTACCAATTATTGATGAATATGGAGCAGAAAATTATATGTAAAAAAGAAGATTTATTTTTCAAAAATTTTAAATCCCAATTATCCTCCAGTTGTGCTGCTTTACTCCGTTGTGTTTCGGAGAAAAGCTTAGAAAGCAGCTTTTCTCAGCGTCTTTTTCACAATGAAAACTTCAAGGACGTCCCCTCGCCTTGCAGGACACGACAGAATCCACTTATTCAGTCGTTTCTAATGGAAACGATCCTGTTGCCTCTCGGTGGGGTAGTGGGGTGGTGGTGGGGTGGCTGTAATCTAATAGCAGTGCAGATGTTCGCTGAGAATCCGCCAGATGATACTGAAGCGTTTTGTCAAACAGTCGGGGAAAAAGGAATTCACTGAGCCTCGTTTTTTAGGCTTCTCCGACACTTTTCAGCCTAATTGGCAGATTGGAATTTGAATTGGAAAGATTAAATGGTGAAAAAAACCTGCTCCGTTGGCAGTAAAAACATAAAATAAAGATGGGAATGATTGCACCCACCATCCTGGCAGGCAGTATTTGGTAACGTCACCACACAAATGTATAAACCTGCCCACAGAGCTGCAGGCTGGACCACCGCTCTGAGCTGTGAGCTCAGTTTAGGTAAAATCAAATCAATTCAATTGATTTTGTGCTTATTTAACCGTCTAAACGCTGAAACCCACTGGACGAAATTACATCAATTTATCAGATTTTGAGCTTTCTGATTGACTTCAAATGACTTATTGGCAGTTTGGTTGAGAAACGTAGCTGAAGTTAAACTTAAAATTGTAATATTTTATTAAGAAATAATCAGTTTGCTCAAAACTTATTCACACAAAAAAATAAAATTTTGCGTTTCTCTCCACAAAAATAAAACTATGTATCACTCAGCTGTGACCAACAAACACATGACAAAAATTCAGGGACTTTTCAGCTGAACTGCAGGCAGTGTTTACACATAACAGATAGAAAATGGGTATGAAAACAAATTTAAAAGTGGTAAAATATCTATGATACACACAGTCATCTATTTTTTGCTTTGAGCTCTGAAGGTCAGTTTAGGTAAAACAAAATCAAATAAGTTGATTTTGGAGCTTCGTTAATCACCTGAACTCTAAAACCCACTGGATGAAATTGCACCATTTTATCAGAATGTCACGTTTTGAACTTTCCGGTGGTCCTTGAACTATTCATCTGGTCGAGAAACTTAACCGAATTCAAGCTCAAAAGTTGTGCTATTTAATTTTTTTTTAAAGGATTAGTCGGTTTGCTCTAAACATATTCTGTAAAAAACAAACAAACAAAAAAAAATTGCATTTCTCTGCCCCAAAATAAAACCGTGTATCACTCAGCTGCGGCCAACAGACACATCACCAAAAATCAGGGACTTTTCTGCTGAACTGCAGGCAGTGTTTCAGTCATTTTGTGTCTTTCTGGGGTCCCTTTGTTGATTTAATGGTGTTTTTGTGGTCATTTTGTGTAACTGAGTGATTATTTGTGTTTTTTTATGACAATTTTGTGTCATTTTGTCTCTGTTTACGGTCATTTTTTGGTTATTTTGTGTTTTCATGGTCATTTTGTGTCGTATTCTGCCATTTTGTGGCCATTTTGTGGCCATTTTCTGTCTTTTCGTGGTCATTGTGTGTCTCTTTGTTATCTTTAGAAATGACAGAGTCATTTTGTGTCTTTTTATAGTCCCTTTGTGCTTCTTCGTGGTGTTTTATGGTCATTTTGCATCTCTTAATGGCCATTTTCTGTCTTTTCATGGCCATTTTGTGTCTCTTTGAGGTTGTTATGAGTCATTTTGTGGTCATTTTTTGTCTTTTTTTGGTCATTGTGCATCTCTAAGCAGTCACTGTATGTGATTTAGAGCCATTTTGTGTCTTTTTGTGGTGCCTTTGTGCTTTTTAATGGTGTTTTTGATGTCATTTTCTATCTATTTGTGGTCATTTTGTGTTTTCATGGTCACTTTGTGTTGTATTGTGTCATTTTGTGGCCATTTTCTTCCAAATAAAAAACACAAATAATCACTAAATTACACAAAATGACCACAAAAAGACTCATAACAACCTCAAAGAGACACAAAATGACCATTAAAAGACACAAAATGATCATAAAAACACCATTAAAAGGACAAAGGGACCTCAAAAAGACACAAAGACTCAAAGAGAGCCTTTTTGTGGTCATTTTGTGTAATTTAGTGGTTATTTGTGTTCTTTATGGTGATTTTGTGTCATTTTGTGTCTCTGTTTGTGGTGATTTTGTGTTTTCATGGTCATTTTGTGTTGTATTGTGTCATTTTGTGGCCATTTTCTGTCGTTTCATGGTCATTGTGTGTGTCTTTGCTATCTTTATATGTGATTTTGTGTCTTTTTGTGGTCTCTTTGTCCCTTTAATGGTCTTTTTTTAATCATTCTGTGTCTCTAAAATCAGCCTTTCAGATCTCAGTGAAACACTCAGGGTGTGACAGCGAGATAATATCTGATGCAGTGTGACTCTGGGACAGATGGTTAACTAGAACGATGACATTAAGCAGTTTACGCTGCTGCTGTTGCTACTAGTTACCTCCTGTCCTGCGAGATGACCAAACTGAAGCTCCACACGATCAATAAACTGACTCATACAAGAGTTTTTTAGGCCTCACATCTCTGTTGCTGAGGTCTAGTTAGCTTCAGGATGCTAATATTATTTGGTTAAAGCTCGTCTAAGATTAGCTTGAAGGTACAAGATGTGAATCTGGGTCTTTTACCTCTTTACTCAGCAGTTTCTACTTTTTCTTGCTCCTGTCACATTTTTACTCACTGTTGGTTCATTTTTCACTGCAAAAAAAAGTCCTGCACCTCTATGGAAACAACAGAAGTATTAGCAGAGGGAGCGAGAACTCCTTGTGTTCAGTCATATTGTAAAAAAGATGAAAAAATAAAACCACAAACATTTTATTTATTTGATTACTTATTGTACGAAACAGAAAAAAACCCTGCAATCAACAAATCCAACATGTTTCAAAGTGCCCACTGGTGTTACCAATATTGGAATGAAAAATGGTGACGTTATAATATTATTATTTATTATTGAACATATTTTACTAGTTACATTTTTCATATTCATACATATTAATTTTCATACTTAGACTTTGGAAATTAAGTTGTTACAGCAGCGTGGATATTCAATAAAAGGGATAAACAATAAGAGAATGCAGAATATTAGGGTATAAAGTGAAGGTAGAATAAAATAAAATAAAATTATATAAAATATAGTATAGGAAAAAATCAACAGAATATACAGATTTTTGATTTTTGATTTTTTGTTTTCCAGGATTTTCTGTTTTTTTGTTTTGATATTAAAGTGATTTTAATAAAATATCAGAATTTTAACCTTCGATTTAAGGTTAAAATTCTCGATCAAGCTGCATGTTACATATGAATAATTCAACACTATCTCTGTCTTTAAACTGTTCATCTGTACTGTAGATGTTTTACTACTTACATTTTAATTTGTTTACATATTTGTTTTCTATCTGTTTTGTACAAACACCTGCAGTTTAGCCTAGTTTAGTTCAAAACTCCCTGAATTTTTGTCACATGACTATTGATTGTAGCCGAGTCACTAATGGCTTCTCAGTTTTGTCAAGGAATGCAGAATTTTTTATTTTTCACAGAACTTGGTCAGAGAAAAAACGATTTTTTTGTGAGGGTTTTAAACAAGACGTAAAATAAAGTAATGTTGCTGAAATATCATGATTTAAGCCTGAAATTGGTTCAGTTATCCAAGTTTAAAAACTGCTGGAATGTTAAAAAATACAATTACTCTTTCTGTTGTTCCAATTTCTGGCTGACAAATAGTGTAATTTAGCAATTTTTCATTAAAGACAACACGCCTTTCAAACCACATTAGAGCCGGGTTCTGCTCGAGGTTTTTTTCCCTGTTAAAAGGGTGTTTTTCCTGCCACTGTCGCCTTTTGGCTTGCTCTGGGGGTCAGGTATATGGGTTCTGTAAAGCGTCTCAAGACAATTTGTCTGTAATTGTTGCTATATGAATAAAATTGAATTGAAAAATTGAACTTGTCTACAAATCATAAAAATAGATTATTTTATAGCGAAATTAATGTTAAAATACGGTTGAGATTTGAAAATTTATACCATTCTCATATCAGCCAGACAGATAACCTGTCAAATGCGACAAAATTCACCTTCCAGCACCGATTAACATGTTGTAAATCACTTGTTTAATCCCTATAACAACCAAAATATGTGTGTACAAAGAATAAATGCAACTACATTGACCCCAAATTGAATATAGACCACATGTTGGACAAATGTATTCATAAATTCTGACATAGTTCAACTCTTAAAACTGTTGTTTACAAGACTTTTTATACCCTCTGCCCCACAAAAACTGCTCCTGTCACTGTCATATTTTGCCCTTTTTAAAATCACTCATGGGTGCTCGTGTCACAAGCGATATTTCAGCAGGTCCTTGAAGGCAGCGCGATGCTTTCAGGGAGCTGCGTGGGGAAACCGGTGCACCTGGGGGGCTGATGTAGGTATTAAAAATAGATTTAGAGGAGACGTGCCCTCTGGATATGAGCAGCAAACCGAACCAGAGGAGGCCGACGGTTTGGATCACACTGACGGAGCTTTTTTAGTGGAAATGTGCTGTAAAAATGGTAAACATTCGTCTCTGGTTGAGGATTGGTAGGCCGGCAAAACAAACCCAGAGAAACGGCTTTAAACGCTGTCGCTCTGCAGCATCATCCAGACAGTCTCCGTAAACAGAAGCTTGGCATGTTGTCTCTGCTGTCACGGACGGGTGTTAAACTGGGCTCTCCTGAAGCGTAAACCTGACGTAGACAAGCCACTTGTGTCAAGAGTTCTGACAGTAAACACCAGGGAACGTTTACACGTGGTTGCCCTGATTTGTTTTGTTCGCTTCTTTTTACGGCAAAAGTTCCTTCCGGACGGTCGGTTGTCTCAGGCAGCGTTTCGTCCTGGTCACCTTCATCCTCTGCAGCTAAAAGCTCCAGGATGGAAGGCGATCCGGCAGCCCGGCTGACTCAGCAGCCCGGTTTTAGCGCCGCGGTCGGGTTGGGAAGAAGCCGCGACTGACAGGAAGAAGTGCAGGAGGAGCAAACCGGAGCTCGGTGTTTAATTCCAGACGCTTTCAAAGTGCCGCTCAGTTTTTACGACGCTCGTAAACGTGAACTAAACACTGAAACAATGAGATCTTACTTCTACACCGGCTGGACTGCGTCAAAATGGGCAAATGCCTGGACTTCTTAGCAGCTCTGAGTAAAGGAAAGGGTTTTATTCCACCTCGGTTCACACTGATTTCTGTTCTTTGAAGCACAATGAGTTGGAAAACCATGATTTTTGTTTTAGTATCACTATTACAGAACTCTTCCACTTTCAGAGTGGTTTCACCATCATACCTGCCCAATGATTGACCTAACATGGGCCATCAATGAAAAATAAAACTATGAAAACACAGATTATTGAAGCCAACAAACAGCTGATACATTAAATTTAACTACAACTTTGTGGGAATAAATAAAGCCACAGCCCTTACGTCGTCCTGCTAAATGATTGAATTAACTGCTATCAAGAGAGACGTGTCAGAGGTCGCTGCCTGCTGCACAGATTACTGATCTCTGATTGGTGTTTCTGGACTAGAGCAGATTGATGAGGTGATGAATCAATTAACTGAACGACTGGAAAATGATCTACAACACTTTTAACCCTCTGAACTCCAAACAGTTCCTCTGTACCTCTATGGAAACAGAAAAAAACTCAGAAATATCTTCTGTGCAGTATGAAATATTTATAATGACATAAATCATAAAAAAAAAGTTTCTTTCAATATTTATTAAAAAAAAAAAAAAAAAAAAAAACTGGAATCAGCATGTGCAACATTTTTACAAATGCCCACAGGTGTTTCCAACACTGGAAATAGAAATGATGGCTATACATACAACATATGTTTAAATATTTTTTAAAATATTTATAATATTTTGTCTGACTGTACTTCTATCTGACTTGTGGAAACACTGCCTGCAGTTCAGCCGAAAATCCCTGAATTTTTGTGACATGACTGTTGGTCGCAGCTGAATCAGACATAGCTTCAGGATTGCGTAAAAAATCACAGAATTTTTAGTTTTTTATAGAACTGGGTGCAAATAATTTATTTTTGGAGAATTTTTAAAATAAGACATGCAAATTAATTAAATTTTGATGAAATATTTAGATGTTTAAGCTTAGATTTGGATCATCCTGCCAGAACAAATCACTATGAATGATAAAGAGTGTCATTTTGCAGATTTTTAAAAAATAATAAAATGCCTTTGAAACCTGCTGGTGGGTTTTGTTGTTCAGGTTTAGCTACAATTTCAAGGGAAACTGTTTTAAAATGCCAAAAATCCTGCAATTTAGCTGAAAATCCCTGAATTTTTGTTACAGGACTGTTGGTCACAGTTGAGTCAGTTACAGCTTCATGACTGTGTTGAAAAGCGCAGAATTTTTTGTTTTTTATAAATATTGGAGAATTTTTGGAATAACTAATTTAATGAGATTTTGATGAAATATTTAAATGTTTAAGCTTAGATTTGGATCATTTCCCTGCCATAATAGCATCACACCATGATTGTAAAAGTTGAATATTTCATAATTCTTTTGGTTTTTATAGTTTCTGACACAGTCAAGCTGGTTTAAAATAGCAACAATGTTTTGGTAAACAGGTTTGGCTTTTTTGTTCAGCTAAAATAAGCAATTATTTGAAGCAATTTCTGTGGAAACTTTCTGATGAGTGTTTTGTAGATAAAATTAAATATATTGTTCAGGGGTAAAGTGATTGAAAAATTCATGTTCATGTAGGCCCTGATGTCAAACACAAATATCGATCAGAGTCAGATTCATCCTGACTAAAGGCCCTCGTGACAGACATAAAACCTGATAATTACTGTTTACTATTGACCTACATTTTGGGCTTCATGCGTCCCACGAGCCCCTAAAGTCCCTCCTCTGAATAACGGGGCATCATCGATGGCTGGACTCACCCCGCGGGGGGGCGGCTACCAGGAATCAGACCGGCCGGGTCAATGGTTCAATCAATGTAATGCTTCTGCTCTGTCATCCTCCCCCATCCTCACCCCCAACCTTCCCCCGCAGGAATACTATGACAAAGGAGAGTACGTCATCCGGGAGGGCGAGGAAGGCAGCACCTTCTACATCATCGCACAGGGAAAGGTAAGGCGATTTACAAACAAAAATATACAAGCAGACAGTTCAATGTGTGATTTATGTCCTTCAAATTGCAGCTGTAGCTTTAATCAAGGATAAATTTAACAAAAATGTCTTTCAGGATCAATGAAGTTTTATCTTATCTCATCCTACAATCCTAAATGTGAGTCTAGACTTTAAAGTTGTGTCTCTTATTGACATCCTGAGCAATTTATGATTAACCAGCAAAGTTGAAAACTTTATTTATCTCTCAAAAACACCAAAAATATCATGTTTGCATGCTTATTTCTTTTAACACAACTTCAATTTCCGTATTTATTTACTTAACCCTCGTGTCGTTCTGTGGGTCAAAACTGACCCGTTTTAAAGTTTGAAAATGTGGGAAAAAAATATTTTCACTGTGAAACTTCTGATGTTCACATTTTCAACATTTTTGGGAAATTTTTGAACATTTTTTGGTGAAAAAAAAGAAATGTTAAAAATGTTTCTTAAGAACATTCACACAAAAATCAACCAAAATCCAGCAAAATTCACAGGATTTTGGTTGATTATATTAGATTAATATTAGAAGTTTAACTGATATATATGGAATCACTTTAGATATTTTTAGGATTTCTTTGGAAGATTTTTACTCATTTTTTTGAGAATATTTACAAGAATTTTCTTGCCAAATTTTATTTATTTATTTTTTTTTTAAATAAAACTTTTAAGGGAAACTTTTAAGGAATTATTGGAATTTTCTTCCTGAAGGTTTTGGAAATTTGGGGAATTTTTTTGCTGAATTTTTGGATTTTTTTCAGACAAGGAAACAATAGTTTTTGGTGCTTGTAAATGAGGACAACAGGAGAGTTAAAGATGAAAACTTATGTTGCAGTTTGGACATAATGTGAAACTAATTACCAATTCCATAATGGATAATCGTTAAAAATACTTTGTGTTGATGCTCAATTTTGTGTTTTTCTTTCATTTTATGATGTGGGATGTTCAAAGTTCCCAATGAAATGTAGATAAATGACATTTTTTTCAGGTTAGCAGCTCTCAAATGACCGCTAGTATCTATTTAACTGATATATTGCTGCCTTTAAATGAAGAATTTGTATTTTAGAAACAATAACTGAGCAATTTAATGTATAAATATATGGCCTAACTTCTCAATTATAGTTTTTGCTGTTATTATTCCCATCAGCTATTAAAATGTGCCGCACACAATCGGCACTGTAGAGATTTCTGAGACATCTTCAGCAACAATGACACTCATTAATGCCACAGACAGAAGCCATAATCCTCTCCTCCAACAATAAGACAATAAGTCCTCCAGTGCTGCTGTTAGATAACACTGGGTGACGTCTCCACAGCGCTGATCAGGATGCTGCTCCAGTCCTTTTCTTATCACTCATCCCGAGCACTGAACGGCTGCAGGAACACCACCAGAATCACACAGTTTGACCGGACGCTGATGTTATTCATCCTGTGAAGCCTTCAGTTTGGTTGACACGACTTTCAGCCTAACTGCATGAACATGGTTCTAAAAGGAGCTGTGAACATTAACCCTCCTGCTGTCTTCTTGTACAGGCACCAAAAAACATTGTTTCTTGTCTGAAAAAAGTCCAAAAATTCAGCAAAAAAAATCCCCAAATTTCTGAAAATTTGCAAAACGTTCAGGAGGAAAATTCTAATATTTCCTTAAAAATTTCCCTTAAAAGGCTTTATTTTTTTTTAAAAATCCACAAAATTTGGCAAGAAAATTCTTGTAAATGTTTTCAAAAAATGAGTAATGACTGAATTGACTGAGGTGCTCTAAATAGTTTTGATTAGTTGTTTTAGAAACTTGTATATCCTAATGGATATTGTTGTATCAGTGCCTTTAAAAGTTTAATTAGTCTTTTTTGACATGAAAAAGCCTATGTTGGGAAAAGCTAATATTAAATCTCGACCAGAATTCACCAGAAGACATGTTGGAGACTCTGAAGTCAACTGGAAGAAGATTCTTTGGTCTGATGAGACCGACATTGAGTTGCGCATCTTCATGAACACATCGTCCACACTGTGAGGCATGGTGGCGGCAGCATCATGATGTGAAGCATGGTGGCGGCAGCATTATGATGTGAAGCCTGGTGGTGGCAGCATCATGATGTGAAGCACGGTGGTGGCAACATCATGATGTGAAGCATGGTGGTGGCATCATCATGATGTGAAGCACGGTGGTGGCAGCATCATGATGTGAAGCACGGTGGTGGCAACATCATGATGTGAAGCACGGTGGTGGCAACATCATGATGTGAAGCACGGTGGTGGCAACATGATGTGAAGCATGGTGGTGGCAGCATCATGATGTGAAGCACGGTGGTGGCAACATCATGATGTGAAGCACGGTGGTGGCAACATGATGTGAAGCATGGTGGTGGCAGCATCATGATGTGAAGCACGGTGGTGGCAACATCATGATGTGAAGCACGGTGGTGGCAACATGATGTGAAGCACGGTGGTGGCAGCATCATGATGTGAAGCACGGTGGTGGCAGCATCATGATGTGAAGCACGGTGGTGGCAGCATCATGATGTGAAGCACGGTGGTGGCAGCATCATGATGTGAAGCACGGTGGTGGCAGCATCATGATGTGAAGCACGGTGGTGGCAACATCATGATGTGGGGATGCTTCATGGCAGCAGGTCCTGAAAGGCTTCTAAAGGTAGAGGGTAACATGAATGCAGCAAAGTACCTGGAAATCCTGGAGGACAACCTGATGCAGTCTGCAAGAAAACTTAGACTTGGAAGAAGATTTGCAGGTTTGCAAAGAAGAAAATTGCAGTTTCCAGATGTAAAAGGCTAATTAAGGACTACGGAAATGAAAAAAAAACAACGGAACAGTGTTATCACTTCAAAATTCAAGCTTAAACTGTTTCAACATGAATACCGTAATAATTTTAACAATTCCCTACTTTTGACATCAAAACATAATACTGCATAGTAAGTAGCATTTTCATTATAGGACTGTGGCTCAGAAGAAGAGAAATTTGTTATTTTCAGGGGTTAAATAGCATAAAAACTGGAAATTAGTAAGCATCATTTCATAAAGGGAACAGATTGTGGCTGAAAGGATCAGTTGAATTATTGGCTCTTGAGTTGAAAGAAAACAAACAGGCATTAATGATGTCTTTAATAAGCTAAAAAAGCCAAACAAACTGTGTTTTTATCTTATTTAACTGCATATCTTTGGTTTGAAGGTGCATCTACTAAATACCAACTCAAAGGGGGTTAATATGTTGGATTAAATGACATTACTTTGTAGAGCTCTGCTTCACTTTGACACGAGAGAGTCTTTATTTTGTAATTTATAGTCAAAAAACCAAACTAAAGAGCAAAGACCCCCATGTCAGACTTGGAGGTTATTAGAACCAACAGATTAAATGTGTTTTCCTGCGACAACGGACCAGTTTTGGCCGAGAACATGTGATTCTGGGGGTGTTGGGGCTATGACTCACCCGCCAGTCTGTCTGATAATTCAGCAACCTGACACCAGCGAGCGAAGGGAGATGGAGAGAGGCCAGGGCCGTCCACTGGGGACTTTCAAAATGCCATTACGAGCTGACGCGAGACAGCAGCTCCTGAGCGCTAAGCTAACCAAACCGGAGAGAGACACATGTTGTTTGGGAGGACTGGTGGGGGGCGGGGGGGCTGATACAGGAAATGGCTTCCCCCTCTTTGTACCCCCTTCTTTGAGCGGGGCAGAAATAAACTCGGAGAGTGCCTGCCACCAGGAAAAACAAAGGGGGAAGCGAAGGTCGGCGAGGTCAAACGGGACACTTAGCTAAAACACACTCCGGCCGTTGTGGCTGTGATGTCACTGTGGCGTTTCTGCGGCGGGACGGTGCCACGAGTGGGATGTTTGACCTCGACCGGGGTGGGCCGCTGGTTTTTAAAGCCTCACAAATTACAGAGAAGTTTCCCCAACAGGCCCACGTCGGAGAGTTGTAGCTGCTGCAGTAGAGCAAACAGAGGCGTCTGATTAAAACCCTCTTTACCATTAATGTGTCTATTTTGACAGAGCGGCGGGAAAACACGAAGCCACTTAATCACACCAACGCCCATCGTGTTCCAATTACCATAATTGAATATGTCAATTATTTTAATTTTTCAGAATTCGAAGTTTTTACAATGTGTGGGGGGAAAATGTTCGGCGAGAATTAAAGGCACCTGTAAAAGCTGAACTCGAGATGTGAAAAGTGGTTTAAAACATCCGGTAAACTGTTGCGCAGGTGAAGGTGACCCAGACCACCGAAGCCCACAAGCTGCCGCAGATCATCAACACTCTGCAGAAGGGCGACTACTTCGGAGAGAAAGCGCTCATAAGGTAAAAAAAAAAAAAAAACAAAACACCACACCTCAGCACAAACTGTCATTTCACTCCACTGATTAGAAGTAATAGCCAAATTATTACAACAGAGTCAAGTCAGTATAAAGTCCAAATATTAATATAAACCCTTCAAACTCCAAAACCCAGCTGCAGGTTTGAAAGGCGTGTCGTCTTTTTAAGAAAATCACCAAAATTACACTATTTATCAGAGCCAGGAACTGTAAAAGCAGACAGAATTGTTGGGTTTCTGGCAGTTCTTGAAGTAAATCATGTGTGACTGTTGGGAAAATGATCCAAAGCTAATCTTAAAAAATGGTGATAGTTCACAAAAATCCCTTAATTCTTCATGTATCATCTAAATATTTGCCAAAAACAAACCATTTTCACCATATACTGGAGAAAAATGACAATTCTGCTCTTAGGACTTTTCGATTGAACTGCAGGCAGTGTTTACACAATGATGGAATCAGAAAATTGAAATCATTAGATATTTTAACTTTACAACAGTTTTTGAACTACTCATCTGTGATGTACGGTTCCATAGGCCAATTTAACCAAATCTAAGTTTATAACTGGGATATTTAACCACCACGTTACTCTTCGCATCTCGTTTAACCCTCCTGTTGTCCTCATTTGAAAAAAATCCAAAAATTCAGCAAAAAAATTCCCCAAATTTATGAAAATTTGCTAAATCTTCAGGAAGAAAATTCCAATAATTCCTTAAAAGTTTCCCTTAAAAGTTTTATTTTTAAAAAATCCTCCAAATTTGGCAAGAAAATCCTTGTAAATATTCTCAAAAAATTTGTAAAAATCTTCCGAAAAAATCCTAAAAATATCTAAAGTGATTCCATATATATCAGTAAAACTTCTAATATCTTCTTTAAGAACATTCACATAAAAATCAACCAAAATCCAGTAAAATTCACTGGATTTTGGTTGATTTTTTTGTGACTGTTCTTAAGAAACATTTTGAACATTTCTTTTTTTCCACCAAAAAATGTTCAAAGATTTCCCAAAAATGTTGAAAATGTGGACATCAGAAGTTTCACTGTGAATATATATATATTTTTTTCACATTTTCAAAAATGCAGTGCAACTGGGATGTTTATGGACTTGTTTTCGGCTGAACTGCAGGCAGTGTTTACATAAAGTAGAAATGAGACAAGTATGGAATCAAATTAAAAATATGAGTTGTTAAATATATTCAGTATATCGTGCCATTGTTGTTAGTTTCGGTGCTGGCTAGAACTGTAAAAACAGAAAAAAATCACCAGATTTTTAACTTTAAAACAGTCCTTGAAGTATTCATCCAAGTCGTGGAGTTCTGTTAGAAAAAATAATCAAATCTAAGGTTCTAATTAGGATATTTAATCATCACTTTATTCTTCATGTCTTATTGAAATATTCACCAAAAAGAAAGCATTTCTACCAGACTTTGTAAAAAGAAAACTAAATCTGAGAAGCCATCAATGACTTGGCTGAACTGCAGGACGTGTTTATTAAATTTGCAAAAAATAAAGCATTTAGAAAAAACTGATTCTGTATAAACCAAAAAATTCGGCACTTTTTGGTCCAATCTTCCAGATCTCATCCCTACAAAGAACACACCTCCATTATCTCAATCCCAAATGACACTGAAATAAAATCCTGACATCCATAGTAATCCTGTTAAGTCTCTGCCATCACTTGACAATCCTCATGTCTCCAAAACATGCACTTCTTTGCACTAGTAGCAGGAAAATAATGTTCCACTCCTACCACAGCCTGCTTATTATCAGGATATTTCACCCACTGAACATCTG
The DNA here is from genome assembly GCF_022539595.1 of Amphiprion ocellaris. Taxonomy (NCBI): domain Eukaryota; kingdom Metazoa; phylum Chordata; class Actinopteri; family Pomacentridae; genus Amphiprion; species Amphiprion ocellaris. The sequence goes on along the minus strand of NC_072771.1, from coordinate 4,519,852 downwards.
ATGTGTCTGACAACTTGACCCAGTCCCCCCTAAATGTCTGTCAGCTTCACCGAGTCCTTCAGAAATGTGAAATTTGTCAGCATGTGACAAGAAATATCCACAGTTCATTAACTTTATGCACTGCAAATACACCGATCAACTACAACATTGTGACCACTGACAGGTGAAGTAAATAACATTGATCATATTGGTACTATGTGGGGTTGTGCTGGAAATCCTTGGATTTTGGCATCCGTGTTGATGAGACTTAGACATCCAAATAAACAGTGTACAGAACAAGCACACTCCTTCATGCAAACAACAATCCTAAATGTCAGTGGCCTACCCCTGCAGGAAAATACACCCCACCACATCACAAACACATCAAACAATCAGGAACATCTTGAAGAACATGACAGTCACCCAAGATGTTGATTTAACATCCACACTTCTTAGACCTCATTCTGATCAAGCAGTGGAACAAGTCTGATTCCTAGAGTACCCAAAAGATCCACTGCCAATGTCCTGGTTCCAGACCCCATAGGACACCCTGAGAGGTCCTCTGGTCCAACCCAGTGGTTCAGAGCATTTCTGGGACCAACACAATATTAAGCAGGTGGTCATAGTGTTTTGCCTGGTCAGTGAATGCGACTCATAACCAACTTGTGATTTCCGGTTTGCTTTGTGACACCACCATCCATCTGCCCATTATCATTTCCAATATAGTGCATACTTGGTTGTTTTGTGACATCTTTTCTGTTGTCGGGATGCGATGTGTTGGAACAACCAATTCCATCCTTCCATCCATTATCTACACCCTGCTTAATCCTCATTAGGGTTGCGGGGGGTTGGCGTCTATCCCAGCTTCACAGGGTGAAGACAGAGGACATCCTGGACAGGTCTCCAGTCTATCGCATGGCTACACATAGAGACAAATAAGCGCACTCACATTAAACCTACAGACAATTTAGAGCTACCAATTAACCCCAGCATGCTTTTGGACCATGGGAGGAAGCTAGAGTACCTGGAGAAAACCCACACATGTCCAGGGAGAACATGCAAACTCCATGCAGAAAGATCCCAGGAAGGCCAGGACACAAACCAGGGAACTTTTAGCTGCAAGACGAAAGTGTTTAGGCCAACAACCAGTTCCCCTGTGTTAAAAAGAATAGATGGAATTTAATAAAATACTACATGTCGCACCAAAGAATCGTTGTAGAAACAGTTGTTGGGTTCAGAAATGTGTTGATGTGTTTGATGTACGCTTCTGTTTCAGTGATGACGTCAGGTCAGCCAACATCATCGCCGATGAGAACGGGGTGGAGTGCCTCGTCATTGACAGGGAGTGAGTAGTCTGACATTTGAGGTGTTGGTTTTCATGTCTTCAAAGGGACGACTTTTGTTGCCTCAGTTATCCTGCTGGAGAAAAATGCCAGCTGAAAGTGGAATGTGCTCCCATTTCGCCATTCTGTAACATGAACAACTATTGGTTTATTTTGGTATTTTTCCTGGAAAAAAGTCCTCCTTTATCTCAGTGGGATGATGACTAAATAGTTGACATCAGCCAAAATTCCAGTGGTTGCAACATTGAGGTGCGGTTGTTGTTTTTCCAGGACATTTGATCAGACCGTGGGCACCTTTAACGAGCTACAGAAGTATCTCCAAGGATACGTGGCAACACTGGATCGGGATGACAAGAAGAGACACGCCAAGTAGGTGCAGCGGTGGATGATCAGGATAAGCCAAAACAACAAAAAGAAAACCAACGGGTCACACAATAAAGCTAATTTTTAGAAAGCAAGCCACTGAGTGCTGATAGTAAAGTTAGAAGGTTGTTCTTGATTTTTGATGGAAGTTAATAGAAACACAAGATGTTCCACATCTGGCTTACTTTCCATTGCGTTTCCATGCAGGAGGTCGGTGTCGCGTCACCAGAGTCAGCCGCTGTCCGCTGACGTCATCCACCTGAAGGAAATGGTGTCGGCGTTTCCTCCATCCAGGCCCTTCGATCACCTGGACGTTGTTGCGACTCTCGGGGTCGGTGGATTCGGACGCGTAGAGCTGGTGAGGCCTCAACCAATCCATCTGTATGTGGAGATAAAGAACCTCAAAAACAATGAGAATTGGAGCTGTGTGAATAAATAAAAACAGAAAACTGCTATTCTAGTTTGTCTCGGATAGACAAGTTAGCCTCGCTGGTACACAGTTAAAGGTCTCACCTAGTAGTACCTCTGAATATAGGCCTTTTCACAGTTGAGATTTTGAATCAAAATGGGATGCAGCCTTTAAAAGTAGGATAGATTCACTATTTCTTAAGTATATTTGGTCAATTTAATTTGTCTCATTGTTTCTACAGACAGTTTTACAATGAGTTGTGCCTATAGGCATGTCTACATTATGGCTCCACATGGAAAAACATGGCCAGAAGAAATTAAAAAATCTGATTTGAAGACCCTACAATGATGGAAAATGATACAGGAAGATGCACTAAAAATCAGCTGATGAATGACTATGTGCTATGTGATATCATGGAATAGATATACATGTATAATTAGTGCACCACTTTTGACACATTTATCGTGTTATTTCTTGGCTTTTTTAGCATTTTGCGTGTGATTTTATGTCTTTGAAATAACGTGCTATGAAGCGTCAAATGCAAAAATTGCACCAAATTGCTACTACACACTGCTTTTGTTGTAATAGTCCTACAAACAAAATGCCTCTAAGTTTTAAGCTTTATTTGAAAAAAGAAGGGCTTGTTAAGGAGTTAATGTGCATTGAAAGTGCATTAGGAAGAGACCTTCATGGCCAGAAGGAACAAGGAACAACGATTACATCTTCTGAAACCTGTTTTAAGTTGCATATGGGAACCTAACTATTGTTTTAAGATGGAAAAATGTGAAACCTATCCTTTAATTTCTCACAGTTTTGGTTTTCCAGCTATAAGAAGTAAAAAAGTATGTTGTTAAAAAATTCTCTATCTTCTAGATGTCCAGTGCTGCAACTAATAATCAGCTGGAGCAACTTTTTCAGGAAAAAAAGCCAAATATCTATGATTCCAGCTCATAAAATGTGAATATTTTCTGTTTTTTTTTCTCCTATTTGATGGCGAATAGTGAATGTCTATGAGTTGTGGATAAAACAACACATTTGAGGTCTTTATTTTGGGCTTTGGGAAGCACTAATTGACATTTTTCACCCTTTCTTGACATTTTGTAGGCAAAAAATTGAAAATAAAAGGTGTTTTTTGTAGCCTTTGTGATATCCAACCCTGCTATGTCCATCTCCAGGTGAAGGTGAAAGGTGAAGACGTCACCTTTGCACTAAAGGTGATCAAGAAGAAGCACGTGGTGGACAACAGGCAGGAGGAGCACATCCACTCGGAGAGGAAGATCCTCGCCGAGGCTCGCTCGCCGTTCGTCGTCAAGTCAGTCCTCCCAAACCTATTTTCCATTTCTGATCCTCCATGATGAATCCCGGCTCCATTAGTCTGGGAAAACAGCGCGGCTCTTATTAGTTTTTGATGAGATCACCGTCGCAGGCCTTGAGCAGATTACATCTTCTCAGCGGGGCACAATGGCAGGGGGATATTGAGATGTCCGCCGAAGAAACATGGTTATTCCTTATGAAATATGGTGACGGGAGCTTTTCTTTGCCTTTTGTGAGATTACGGTGATCTAATTTCACGGCGAGCAGCGGAACAGATTCACATATTAAAGCCATTTTTCACCTTTTTTTTTTTGGAAACGCTAGTCCCATTAACCTCCTCTTCATGCATTGTGTGTACTTATTTTATTTCTAATCTGTTTTCAAGAACTGTTTAGAGGTGATGTATGATTCAGAACTAGAGTTACTGACATCCATTCTGTGGATCTTGGATCTTTGCATGGTCCTGGGTTGCTATTTACAATTAACTCTGGAAATATCACCACATAACAGCACTAATTAAGATCTTATTTGTGCAGTAATACTTTTAAATATATTAGCCTAGTGCAGTAGACTATGTTATTGAGCAACAACTGGGGCTGTGTTCATTACTTTCTGATTGTGATGTGCTTGTCTTTTTAAATTTTAAACATTTAATTCATCAGCTTACTGGCAAATCAGAGCCGAGTAATGCTGCATTTTACCAACAGAAAGCTCATGTGAACTATTTATGTGAATTATTATTGAATGTGATTGTTTCTTTAAATTAATTATAACTGTAAAATTAGTAGAAATTAGAGATAAAACAGTTTATATTTAGTTTTTTGTGGTTTTCTGTGCAATATACAGGAAACCTTCAGTATGAACTGCGGGTGGCATACGGTTAGCATCATGCTAACATCATGAGCATTAGCCAAAACAGCGACATTTAACTAAAACTACACAATTCATATGGCTTGACTGTGAAATATAGGTGAGAATAAAGATTATATTTGACTCTCCAGTGCTGCTACAGCACTAAAACAAAGTGTGGAGAGTCTGTGTTGGAGCTGGTTGTTTAATAGCATTAGCAGTCTCCATTTTTAAGCTAATGTTAGCTAGTGTTGCACACATAGGGTGCATTATATAGAAGATGGATGTATTTACTGGGTCTGAGAAGTGACGCCAATGGAGAAGTGGATTAAACCTGCATTTTTCCAAACAGCCAGCAGGGGGCGACTCCTCAGAAGTCAGATTGTATAACTTTTTTTTTAAACTTTATTTATAGAAATAGAAATCTATGAGAAAATTAACCTACTTTTCACTTGATTTGTTAACTCAATAACTATTTTCCTAATGCGTTTATGGTTTCAATTGCTAGTTTTAAGTTTCCTTTAATACAGCATGATGCTCAACTGGTGAATGATGGTCCCATTTAAGTTAAAATAGACAATTAAACAAGGTATCATTTAGGATGTATCTCAAGTTCTCAATCAGATCCACCTTTTACTCTTTAAGTCTGGAATTAAAAAGCCAAGATGGACAGTCAGAATTCAAACTTAAGCCTTTAAAACAGTAGTCCACGAACCAATCGGTGGTGCCATGTTTGCTACGGCCAACTTTTTTATATATTTTGTGGATGCACACTGTTTGCTGAAAAAGGAGGGGTAGAAAAAGGCATTTAGACACTTAGGAATGAGCATAAACATCACATTAACTGGATTTTCTGGAAAATCCGTCCCTAGTAATTTACATAGAAATCACAGGTTGATATAGAGAAAGTCAGGAAAGGCTGCATTTTTTAAAAAGTTATGTCTCAGTCCATTCAACAAACTGATTATACATGTAAATTGCTTCACATTCTTATATCCAGTGCCTTTAACTGAAGCCTAAAAATCGAATTATGGTGCAAATATATAATTATAACAACAGATCAAAGGCTGATTCAAGCCAGACTTTGGAGCTGAACCCATCTATGCTTCGTTTCTTTCAGGCTTTATCGTACTTTTAAGGACAACAAATATGTGTACATGCTGCTGGAGGCCTGTCTGGGTGGAGAGATCTGGAGTCTGCTCAGAGACAGGTAGGACGATGTGAGATTTTTACAGCTAATTCACCATATTTACCATTTAATCTGGAAATTAATAGCATTTTGACAGTTTTTTGCCCGCTTTTTGGAGCAAGTTCTGACATTATTGCTGTAATTTAGAAACTCATAATAAGTAATCTCAGTCCCAGCCTTCAGAAAGGACTCAGTGGGGATCCCTGTAAGTGGGTTCAGGTGTTTTTGTGTAATGAAACCACTTCACACCTCCTGAACACTGCAGAATTTGAGTCTGAATGCGTCTTTCTCGTCCTCAGGGGGAGCTTTGATGAGCCGACTGCCAAATTCTGCGTCGGTTGCGTCACAGAGGCTTTCGATTACCTGCATCGTAAAGGAGTCCTGTACCGAGACCTGAAGCCGGAGAATCTAATGCTGGACAGTGAGGGATACATCAAACTGGTGAGGAGGCACATTCGGCGTTTTGATTCTCACTGGAAATAGTTCGATTATAAGTGATGACTTGTGGGTTTCTGGTGGTTTTAAGGAGTCGAGTCTTATCAAAAGTTGCACAGTTGGTGTGAAATTAAACAAGTCTGTCGTCTGTATGTATTTCTATGCCTGGCTTTTTTGATGTAGTATTTATTATGCCACATTTATGGAGATAAAGCGGCCAACTCCTTGTTGTGCGACATCTAACAGAAGTGTTGCTTAAAACAAACCCATGAACCACAGAACCTGACAGTTTGAAAGAGATGTTGTGTCTTTAAAAAATTGCCAAAAGGACACTATTTAGCCGATTCAAAAACTGAAAAAACTGAAAAAATCTTCAAAGTTTCAACTTTCTCATGGTCCTTGAGCTAATCATATGTGATATGCAGTAAAATCAGGAAAATTAACCAAACCCAGGCTTAAAATAGTCATTTTTCACCCAAATTACTTTGGATGACTTAAAAAATTTGCCAAAAAATGAACTGTTTGCACCAGATTCTATTAAAAAAAAGAAAAACAAAGAATATCTACGCTCCTTGCTGCAAACAAGAAGCCATTAGTGACTCGGAAAATTAGATTTGCTCAATCAAACAAATGCAGCATGGCTCAAAGATAGTATACAGAGGGGGAAGTTGTTGGAAGATACATTCAGCATGGGGAAACATCTTTCTGGAGTTGATGTGAGGAGCAGTGTTAAAGCGCTTAGTTTGTAGAGGCTGTAAAAATGTAAAATAGAAAATATTTATAGTATATAGAGGCACCATTTTCCCCCCATTATTGGAAACACCTGTTGGAACTTGAAAAAGTTGTACATGTTGATTGTAGTTTTTAGAGTTTAAAAAGCAGGTAATCAAGAAAACTTGATTTATTTTTTCTTTTATTATGATTTATGTAATTAAGCAATAAGATATTATTATTATTAATAAACAATAATACATTATTATTGTTATTATTATCATTATTATTATTAATTTTAGCCTTGTGTTTAGCTTTACCTTCTATTTTCTTTTATTCCATGTGTTCTTTTTGCAGTTGTAGTTATTGTACTTTTAGGTGTAGTTGTTATTGTAGTAGTAGTTGTAGTTGTTGTTGTAGTTGTAGTATTTGTAGTAGTAGTAGTAGTTGTTGTTGTAGTAGTTGTTGTAGTTGTTGTAGTAATAGTAGTTGTAGTAGTTGTAGTTGTAGTTGTAGTATTTGTAGCAGTAGTTGTTGTAGTAGTTGTTGTAGTAATAGTAGTTGTAGTAGTAATCGTAGTTGTTGTAGTTGTAGTATTTGTAGCAGTAGTTGTTGTAATTGTAGCAGTTGTTGTAGTTGTAGTTGTTGTAGTAGTTGTTGTTGTAGTTCTAGTTGTAGTAGTTGTAGTTGTTGTAGTTGTTGTTGTAGTTGTGGTCTTTGTTAAACTGTACAAAAGACATTTCAGAGTTTTTTCTCTACTTCTTGTCGTGGTTGTTCTGTTTCCGTAGAGGTTCAGGACTTTAGATTGCAGAGAAAAATGAACCAACAGTGAGTAAAAATGAGACAGGAGCAGCACTTGACCACAAACTGGTTGGAAACTTAGTCAGACATTTTTTTTCTTGGAAAGCCCTAAAAGTTCCCAAATGGACTTCTCGACTTAACCGATAAACTCTGCCTTTTCCAGGTCGACTTTGGTTTCGCCAAGAAGATCAGATGTGGTCAGAAGACTTGGACGTTCTGCGGTACTCCGGAGTACGTTGCTCCAGAGATCATCCTCAACAAAGGACACAACTTCAGCGTGGACTTCTGGTCTCTGGGCATCCTGGTGTTTGAGCTTCTGACCGGCAGGTTAGAACATCTGGGATTCTGATCTGCTCAGTTCCTCATAACCATCCATCTTCTTATCAGTCCTACTGCTGATCATCAGCAATTACTCCTGACTGACAGAAATGAAATCTGTTCTTTACCCAACAGTCCTCCGTTCTCAGGAAGCGACCAGATGATGACGTACACGTTCATCTTGAAAGGCATCGAGAAGATGGACTTCCCCAAGAAGATCACCAAGAGACCCGAGGACCTCATACGCAAACTATGCAGGTAGAATATAAGTGGGGAAGCGGTGAATCTTTGAGTTCCTTAAAACAGAATCTGATGATAGTTGAAGGTCAGACTTATTGTGTGACAGAGACGACAAATCTTAGGCGAGCAAACCCAACATTTGAGATATCTGAGGTTTGATCCAGTCAAAAATGGGTAAAGTTTGATTGGCAGATATGAAATCGAGAGAACCTAGTGCCTTTAAATACAACTTTTTCAGCTTTTCACACACAGTAAAGGTCTAGAGGAGTTTGGTTATTTGTGGAGTAGGGTTAGGTCTTTTAACGATATCTTCAATTGAGGGGTAATTTTTGAGTTGTGGACTTTTTTGATCTTTTTTTGATAATTTTGGACATTTTTCAAGCAATTGTCGACAATTTTTGGTAGTTTAGCTTAATTTTTAACTACTTTAGGACAGGTTTAGAATCGTTTTGGACAGTTTTACATCATTTTAGTCAACTTTCAACTCATTTTCTACCATTTTTGACAATTTTTTTGGTAAATTTTGAAAATGTTTTAGGCATTTTGGACAATTTTGTAGTCATTTTTGACAGTTCCTTTGTCATTGTGGGAAGCTTTGGAGAAAATCTGGATAACTTGGACATATTTTAGTAATGTTTTTTTTGGCTCACTGTGAACAAACACAGCAGAAACACATCCAGGATACCAAAGATTGTTTCTAGGACTCTATGTCGTAAACATTAAACTGTTCCAACTACGATATATCCCATAATGTTGATGATCAAATGTTGCTTATAAAATTGATGGGTCATTTTTGATTCTTTCTGGACTCTTTTTTTGGGATAATTTTGAACATTTTTCAAGTGATTTTTGACACTTTTTGGTAGTTTTGCTTCATTTTTAACTCTTTTAGTGCAGGTTTAGAATCATTTTGGACAGTTCTACGTCATTTTAGTCAAGTTTTGAGTCATTTTTGACATTTTTTTTGGTTAAATTTTAGAAAAGTTTCAGGTATTTTGGACAATATTATACTTGTTTTTGGATGTTTTTGTCATTGTGGGAACAAAAACACGATTTTGGCTTCAGATCGTGACACCTGGAGTGGATGAGAATCTGATCTGGTTGCAGTTTTTAACAGAACTCAAATGTGTTCTTCAGCCAGAAAAAGTTCATGTAGGTATCGCGTTTATATAGGAAGTTACTATTCCTGCATACTTTGTTCAAATATGTAGAAAATAGTAACAAAAATTTAAGAAAAGCACTTCATTTCCATCCACCCAACATAAAAGAAACTGAATACTTCTGAAACTGAATACTGATGCTACAAGAATCAAAGAAAGTAGCGGACCTGGACTTGAGAAAAAACTAAATATCACTCCAAAACACTGACATCTAGGGTTTGAACTAAGAAAATTTCTGGTTTCTTTGGAGTAAAACTGCAATTTCACGAACCTCTTCAATCTTGTTTTTCAGGCGGAATCCCTCGGAGCGACTCGGTAACCTGAAAAACGGAATAATCGACATCAAGAAGCACAGGTACCAACAGTTTAGTTCCTTATCTCTGGGAGAAGATTCATTGAGCAAATGATTGGACGTAATGGACGAGAGTCAGAGTTTATGATCTCTGCAATTAGATAATGACAGAACACGACGTACAAGATGCAGAACAGTCAGTGCTGATTGCATTATTTGACTAAATTTGGGGTTAACTTCCTCTGTGAAGATAACGGAGACGCAGGAAGCTCCAAGTCGAGTCATAAATCACAGCTGGAAGGGATTAAATACACGATATTTATAAATGTGGAGCTGAGTTTTCATACTAGAGCTTCTTTCAGTCAAGCAGAACCCCAGAAATAAGGATTAAATTCAGGCTAAATGTCCAAAATGTGGCACTGACATGTGAGGATGCAGCTCGTTTGGAAAAATGCTTACAGATAAACAGATTTACTTACTGAGATGTTTATTTTCTGTGTCTGAAGGTGGTTTAATGGCTTCAACTGGGAGGGACTGAAGGCCAGAAGTTTACCATCTCCACTGAAAAGAGAAGTAAGTATGAGACACTAATAGATTACTGTAAAATACAGCGAAATTCTAACAGTAGAGCAGCGTTTTTCCAAAATACAGATAAAAACTGTTAAATTTGGAGCAAAAAAACCCAAAAATAAACAATAAACTGAACAAAAAGCAGTGTTTAGAATAGCGACTTGATCTATTCTAACTTCATACTGATGATTTGAGGTTGAACATTTTGAATTTTTTAATATGTTTTTCCCAATAAATCAAAAATATGAATTATATTTTCTTGGTTTGTCAAATATATGTAATAAACTACAATTTGGCAAAAATTACTGTGTTTGAATAAACATTCCCAAGCTATAGAAATGTAAATTTCCTTGTCCATTATCCTTTGTTGTTTGAGAATTTTAGTGTTATAATGTTTTTTAAAATGTTAGAGTTGGTAGATCTAAATTCTGGGTAATAAAGTTTAAAAGACATTTAGTTATTTATGGTACATGTCTGTAATTCAAAGTTTATACATTTTAAAAGAAGAAAATGTAATTTACAGGAAACTGCAGTTAAAGCCAATTAAAATTTTATAAATATAGTATATTAAAAATAAAATATAAAAATAAAAAATTCAGCTTCCCACAGACAACTTCTTTTTATTCCCAATTTTTTCAAAATTATTTTAAAAATATCCAAAATTACTCCTAAATGTTTAAAAATTACTCAAATATGGTCCAACATTACTTAAAAATTGTTCAAAGTTACTCGAAGATTGTCAAAAACTACTCAAAAATGGTTTCAAATTCCTGAAAAATGTTTCAAAATTACTCAAAAACGGTCCAAAAATACTAAGACTTCATTCCGCTGTAGCGAGCCAGTTTAACAACAGCTCGACTGATGATGTTATATTACTGGAAAATAATAATTAAAAACGTAACAGTAAATCTTATTTCTACTGCTGAGTACTGAAATCAATTATACAGTACATAAGTGTTAAAGTAAAATACAGTTTTAACAAAAATATTGTAAAATACTGCTTACCACAGCTACTTTTATGTGCAAAAATGTCAAAAGTTGTGAATTTAAACACCTAAAACTTATGTGATTGAATTATTTTATTGAGTTTTGCATTAGAGTGTCAGATATATGATTCATTTACTGCTCATATTTCCTGCAACACGTGCTTTACATGAGAAAAATATCAGAAAATAAGGTTGTTTTTGAACAAAACTGCATCTCTTTCAAATCAGAATACAATTTACCAGCACAAGAATTTCATTTCTGTATAGATTTAAAGACAAACAACTAAAAAAAAACACACTTAGGAAGACAGGAAATGAAAAAATAAATGATACAGGTGCCTCCTTTTCCTTCAGACCTTTCACTAATTTTGTGCATTATCACCCAAAACAGCTGCAGTGCCTCAAAAATGGTCAAAAATTACTCAAAAATGTTTCAGAATTACTCAAAAATTGTCAAAAATTACTCAAAAATGTTTCAAAATTACTCAAAAATTGTCAAAAATGACAGAAAAATTACTCAAAAGTACTCAAAGATTTTCAAAATTACTCAAAATCTTTTCAAAATTCTGCAAAAAAATGTTCAAAACTATGCAGAAATGGTAAAAAAAAAAAAAATTAAAAAAAGCTCAAAAATGTTTCGAAAATATTCAAAAGTGGTCAAAAATGTTTGAAAATTCCACAAAAATTATTGAAAAATACTTAAAAATGTTTGAAAAATACTAAAAAATGACTCAAAATTGTCAAAAATTATCAAAAATGTCTCAAAATCTTTCAAATCAGAATACAATTCAGCAGCACAGGAATGTATTTTCTGTAAAGATAGATAAAGACATACAACTAAAAAATACACACAAGACAGAAAAGGAGAAAATAAATGAAAAGGTGCCTCTGCTTGACTGTATCCTGCTGCTTTTCCTTCTGACTTCTCACCAACTTCATGCTTTATCACCCAAAACAGGCCGAGTGCTCACAAATAAACAAACAAACATCCAAAAATACTCACCTTAAACACCGTCGCTACAGATTTAGGTGCTTCATTAATTCTGGATTCCAAATCTGAGTCTGTGTTTCTTCTCCTTCCTTGCTGAACAGCTGACAGGACCGACGGACCACAGCTACTTCGACAGCTACCCTCCAGACGAGGAGAATCCTGCTGATGAGCTCTCTGGTTGGGACATGGACTTCTGAGAACTTCTGCTCCACGTTTTCATCCTTTTCCTTTCGTTTCTCGCCCTTAATGACAGAAAAGTAAAGAGCAAAATGGGTTCTAGGGTGATCTTACGTCTCCTCTGGCAACCTGGAGGTCCTCAGGTTTTCCACAGTCATTAATTTATGAACCTAAAATCTGAATGATTCTCCTCTGAGTCAGACTGTGATGCTGCCTGGTTGATATGTGGCTCGCACGTTAGCATTAAAGCTAAAATCCATAAGAAAAGTCATTCCATGAACAGTCAGTCAAGATTTCCCATCTGACCACCTCACAATCAGCTGATTCTTTATCTACAGTAACTTTATTGTATTTAATGAAGTCATGCAAAGTTTTACCTTCATACTATGAATATTTTCAGACTTACAGGCCCTCAAAGTACATAGAAGGAGGTTGAAATTTCACACTTTTTCCATCATTTCTGAGCCTCATAAGTTCATCAATCCAGCAGATAAACACATGAAACTTCTAGGGCTGAGAACACATTTGAGTTCTGTTAAAAATTAATTGAAACTACGTTAGTTTTACATCCATTCTAGGTGTCTTAATCCAGTGGCAAAAGTGTTGCTTTTGTTTGCAATAATATCATAGTTTCAGTAGCAAAAGTGCTCCAGTTTAACATCTATATGGAGTAACAAAAGGTTAAATAGGCATTTATTAGATGATCCTGGTATCTTCTGTGTGTAAAAACGATCCTTTCATTGTCTAGAACTTGTTCTGACCAACCACCTATCACACATGCTGATATAAGCCTTGAAAGTTTACCCAGAATGCACTTTTTTTGTAGTTTTTGTCATAAAATTGTCATAAATTAGTCAAAAATTGTCGAAAATTATTCAAAAAATGTGTAAAAAACTCAAAAATTGTCAAAAATTACTCAAATGTTTCCAAATTACTCAAAAATTGTTAGAAATTACTCAAAATGTTTCACAATGACTCAAAAATGATTGAAAATTACTCATAAATGTTTAAAATTTTGAAAAAAATTGTCCAAAATGACTCAAAAATGTTTCAAAATGATTCAAGATGTTTCAAAATTACTGGAAAATGGTTCAAAAGTACTCAAAAATGGTTGACAATTACTCAAAAATTGTAGAAAATTATTCAAAAATATTTGTAAAAAACTCAAAAATTGTTAAAAATTACTCAGATGTTTCAAAAATACTCAAAAATGATCAAAAATGAGTAAAACTTCATCCTGCTGTAGCGAGCTTCTTTAACATTAGTAAAGCTCGACAGGTGATTCATTGCAAAAAAAACCGAAAAAGAAGTAAGATATCCACAGTGGCATTCTTCCAGAACAGGAGCCCACTTTTACTGTCTATGCTTTGGGGGTTTCTTATTACACATATTTACAACTCAGCTGCAAATATTCACTGTGAATTGCAAATATCTCTTCATTTCCCCTCAGTTCAACAGATCTTCATTGTCCTTTTTAGAGAAATGAACGAAATGTTCTACAGTGTGGCAGAAACAGTGGGGAAAAAAATCTGAAACTCTGCAAATTACCAAACGAAGCAGCTTCAAAATGCAACATTACATGCTTTATTATGTTTGCTGTAGTTCTGAAATGATCGATTCCAGCTTTAGTTTTTGCTCAATAAGGCTGCAGAGAGGAGAAATAATCCTGTGTGGTGCAGAAACACTGATCCAGCTTCATCTCTGACCATCCTGTGTCTCAGAATTATGTTTTTACATTCCTTAATCAATGTACACCCAGATAATAATCATCTGCAGGCTCTCATGACGGCTCCAGATGTGGAGCTGCAGCTGCAAGCTCTTTACTTCCTGCAGCTGAAGGAATTAGAGCTTCCATGTGCAGTTTGTTTAGAGGCATGAAGGTGTGAAGCAGGAAGATCTGCAGCAAGAAACCGGAGAAGTGATTTTACAGCATCAGGAGCGCCAACACCTTCAGCACAGAGGGAATATTTACCCAGCATGCTTCAGGAGGAGCTCAGCAACGTGAGGAGGAGGAAAAAGCTTCAGGATTTAACCACGAGGAGGATCTTTAGGAGCTTAGGGTACAAGAAATGACAGAAAATTACTAAGAAATGTTTAAAATTAGTCAAAAATGGTCAAAGATTGTTGAAAATTACTCAGAAATGTTTCAGAATTACTCAAAAATTGCCAAAATTTAGTCAAAAATGTTTCAAAATTACTTAAAAATTGTCGAAATTTAGTCAAAAATGTTTCAAAATTACTCAAAAATGTTTTAAAATTACAGAAAAAATGTCAAAAATTACTCAAAAATGTTTCAAAATTACTTCAAAATTGTGAAAAAATTACTCAGAAATGTTTCAAAATTAGTGAAAAATGGTCACAAATGCTTGAAAATTACTCAAAATGTGTCAGAATTACTCAAAAATTGTCTAAAATTACTTAAAAATGATCAAAATTAGTCAAGCATTTATTAATTAATAAAATTTAACACAATAAAATCTGTTTAGCATTGAATTAATAGTGAAGTTGGCATAAAATGTACGTAAAAACTGAAATTGACAGAAATCAATTGTGGACATTATTATATGGTTTTGCCCTGTTTTTTAGTAGTTAACATGTAAATTTGTAGGTTTTTGAATTCTTTTAGGGCATGTCTTAATAATATTATTCTATAAAATATATAATAAAATAAAATACAAAAATTTAAATAAAAAATGTTGAATTTTTACAGTGAAGCTACGTGGGGAGGAAGTTCATCATCTGGAGTTTATTCATTCAGAATGTCGTCAAAACACCAAAGTCAGATTTATTTCCTGTTTTTACTGTTTGTCTATCAGTCTGAACAAACACAAACTGTACATAAACTGTAAATATGGAAGAAATGTTGCTGTACATAAAGTTATTATGATGATGATGATGATTTAAGTTTTGGTATATTTATCTTGTATTATGTTCAGATTGAGGAGGAAGTAAATAAATCTGAAGTATTTTGCTTTGTTTGTGTGTTATTTTGTGCCCAAAACACTGAAAAAAAATCTCATTATAAAACTGTGGAAATTTGGCAAAAAGGTGCCAGAAAATCTACCAGAAAAACAAACTTTGAAAATTATAACATTTGAAAACTGGTTTAAAACAGGCAAAAAAAAAAAAAATACATGTTTAAGCAGATTTAAAGAGGAAATCAGTGTAATTGTAAGCTGGCAGCATGAATGACTATTTGGATATTTAATGCTGACACTGTTTTCACAGCAAACATGTAAAATTATTTATTTTTTCTCTGATTATACTTGATGTTATCAGTCAATAAAAATTGGAAAAATTTATAAAATACCATGAAAATTAACAAATACTTTTTCAAATAACTGTAAAATAATGATTTCATATATATATATATATATATATATATATATATATATATATATATATATATATATATATATATATATGTTTGTGTGTGTGTGTGTGTGTGTGTGTGTGTGTGTGTGTGTGTGTGTGTGTGTGTGTGTGTGTGTGTGTGTGTGTGTGTGTGTACAATCATGGAAAAATGATTAGACCACCCTTGTTTTCTTCAATTTCTGGTTCATTTCACTGCCTGGTACCACTAAAGGTAAATTACCTGAACACACCAAAAATGCAGCTGATTCCATAATACCTTATGTCCTATATGACATGCTTCAGCTTCATTGCATTCCAGGGTATATAAGAGGACATTTCATGTCATCAGCAGCACATGCAAAGGTCTAGAGTGGTTTCCTGCTGACATTCAAGCCGTAGCACAACTCAGAAGTTGTCAGCTCTCACGTAACGCCTAAAACCAAAGAATATGTGAAGCCACAAAGGCAGCCATCTTGGAACTGCTGGCAATTGGCATGAGTGAGAGACAGGTAGTGAAAAAACTGAAGATCTCCAAGACAGCCGTTCATTACACCAAGAAAAAACAAGCCCAACATGGTTCTACCAAACTGCTAGCTGGTCAGGAAACGTCTTTCTACCCACCAGATGACCGTCACTCATCCGTTCTTGTCAGGAATCATCATCAGACCTCCAGGAACCTTAAAAATGAGTGGACACTGTAGAGAAATGTGACTTGTTCAGCAAGGACAGTTGGAAACCGCTTTCTTGAAGCTGGTCTGAAGTCCCACAGGGCAGGAAGAAGCCCTTCATCAAGGAAAGGCAGAGGGAAGCCCATTTACTGTTTGCTGGGATCACAAGGATTGGACTGTTGATGATTGGACTAAGGTTCTCTTCAGGGATGAATCCAGTTTTCAGTTGATGCCCACACCAGCCAACTTACTGGTTAGGAGGAAGCCTGGAGAAGCTACAAACCAGACTGTCTGCCCCTACAGTAAATCATGGGGGTGGATCAGTGACCATCTGGGGTAGTTTCAGTCTGGATGGAACAGGGCAAATGAACCAGGTCATGTTTGGGGCTACTCTATAAATCATCAAACGCAAAATGGAGAACCACAAGCCCAAAAACAAAGCAAGTTTGTTAGAATTAGTGCAACAGGAATGGGCTGCTGTGACAGCAGAACAATGTCAGAAGCTGGTGGAGAGCATGAAGAGATGCATGGCTGCAGTCATCAGAAACAATGGTTATGAATCAGTACTAACTCCTGTGTGGATCATGGGACTGAAACAGACAGAAAAGAAAACATGGAATCCTAAAAGCTGTTTTTGGCAGAACAATGCCATAGATATTGATGTAAGAACTGAAGCGATTTTGGTTATTATCAAGAAAACCATGGAAAATGTCTGATATCAGCTCTTAAATTAAACTCTTAAGAGCTGCTTTTGTTGTTATCATTATATTAGTCCAAACAAATGTACCTTTAGTGGTACCAGGCACTAATCACTTTTCCATGACTCCATCTATCTATCATCCATCCGTCTATCCATCTATCCATCTGTCTATCCATCCATCTATCCATGTATCTGTCTATCATCCATCCATCCATCCATCCATCCATCCATCCGTCCATCCATCCAACATCCATCCATCCTTCTATCCATCCATCCATCCATCCATCCATCAGGTCTAAAGAAGTTCTTGGTCGATGTGAGTCTTGCATACTTTTATTCATGTCTTTGAATGCTTTGGAAGGAGGGTCGGAGCTCAGAGGAGGGAGACTTTAAACCAAACGTTCACATCAGTAGTGACAAAAGTAAAGTCCATGACAGATATAAAAACCATCGACATGTCAGAGTCCCCCCTTCATCCCGGACCACACCTCTACAAGATATGCAACATACAGAAAATAAATAGATGCATGTTAAAGGTCTTTTCCATATACAAATATATTTTATGAAGCTTATTGTACAAGCATTTCTTTTTTTGTTTCACCTACAGCGGAACATTTCCAAGATGGAATAAACTGCTGATAAATGTGTATAAATGTACTTTTCCGTACTTGCAGAATGCAGAAAAAAAGCCCCAGAGGCAACTTGTTGGCATGCGTTTCTCTAAAAATCTGCATTGGCACAAGATGAGGAAACTGTAAAATGTTGTCAGTACAAAATATATCAAGTTAAACAATCTGCCTTTAGGTATCGACACAAAATAAATGTCTCTGGAATATCAAAACGGCGAATCATCTGCAAAACGCTTTAGCATAAATTCCACTTATCACAAGAATATGCGCTATGTTCACTCTTTGTTTGCTATTTTTGTACCATAAAAAAATATTCTCAGCTGACTTGAGCTCGGTTCAGGCGACTGAATCAAATCAAACTGTGTTTTAAAGCAGAAATTCACCCACTGAAAAGGCACTTCTATCTCAAAGAGGCATAGTTATAGTGAGCTATATACAAAAACAATGTACAAGGAAGAGAAAAAACAAAGGTTTGCTGCTATATTTAAGTCTATATGCTCTGAATAAATATTTGGTTTTGTGACAATAATGCACAAAGTTACGACACAAGTGATCACATAACACACCCTCTCATGATTTAGGTAAAAATCCACTCTGTATAATAACAATATATAATAATTTTAGCCTTGTGTGACCCAGGAAAACTGATCACTGATGTATATTATGCACTCATCATTTTTGGGCTTTATTATTTTAAAAAATCGACTTTTATTGTGAAAATCAAATAGTACAGCTACCAAAACACTTAATTTACTGTAAAGAGTAGCTTTTGTTAGTTTTTTTTTGTCTTTTGAAGGCTCAAGAACATAGGAATGGATGACAAAGGAAAATGTATGAAAAGGCTTGTTGGTCTCTGCAAAGCACTACAAAGTTGTTCTAATTGATCATTTTTATGCTACGATGAAGTATTTCTTATCCTGATGGTGGTGTTTTTTAGATAGTATGACTTCTGGTACCTCCGGGACGCCTATTTTGGAGGTTTTCTAGGCAGTTTTTCCATTGTTTTTCTTAGTAATACTCAAATTAAAGAAGCAACAGGCAGAAATGTGGACAAAAATGTCAGTATTTTAGCTTCAATTCAAACCTCGACCTGTGAAAAATTCCTTGATTGGCTAAAATGTGTAGATTTTAAAGACAAATAAAGCTTGAAAATGGAGCTGGGAGGAGGTCTAGTTTCCACTCAGACCATTTTAATTACAGTATGCTTCAAGATTAGTGAGGTTAATATGGATTTTTGCCAATATAATGCTGCCTACTGCAGCTTTAATGGTCAAGATCACAAAATTAGCATAAGCAGACAGCAAAAATTGAATAGTTAAGATTTGGTTGTCTCGTGGACCCCTTTTTATGGAGGCTTTCTAGGCAGTTTTTCCACGTAAGTCCATCATTCTTCTTCTTAATACTTATATAAAGCTGCACTAGACAGAAATCTGGAAAAAAAAGTCAGTATTTCAGCTTCAATTCAAAACTTGTCCTGTGAAAAGTGCCTTGATTGGCTAAAATTTCTCCATTTTAAAGCTAGATAAAGCCTGAAAATGGAGCCAGGAGGAGGTGCAGAAGTCTAGATTCCACTCAGACCATTTTAATCACAATATGCTTCAAGGTAAATGAGGCTAGATGCCGGAATAATACTGCCTACTGCAGCTTAAATGGTCAAAATTACAAAATCAGCATAAGCAGACAGCAGAAAACGAATGGTTATGATTTGGATGCCTCCTGGACGCCTTTTTAGTCAAGTTTTCTAGGCAGTTTTTCCACTTTCATCCATCATTTTCACTCTTTTTTGCCCTATGGTGCTGCTTTAATGGTCAAAATCACAAAAGTAGTATGAACAGAAAGCAGAAAACCAACGGTTAAGATTTGGTTGTCTCGTGAACGCCTTTTAATGGACATTTTCTAGGTAAACTTAACCATCTACGTATCTCATCTGGCCTGGGACCACCTTAGGATCCAATAGGAGGACATGGAAAGACCTAAAATGACCCCAAGAGGTTGAATAAAAATGTTGTGAAGTCACCAAATCTCAACCCAACCTATTGGAGATTTTGAAACAACACACCCCCATCATCATCAAAACACCAAATTAGAGAATATCTTTTGGAATATTGGTGTTCCATCCCTCCATTAGAGTCCAGAAACCAATCCAAAGTTGAATGGAAGCATATAGTGGCCCAACACCTTACTAAGACATTTTATATTGGGGTTTTCCTTTAATTTGTCACCCATTTGTACATGGAATCCAGATTTCCAACTAAAAAACAATGAGTCTTGAGTATACGTCAGGCAAAACTGATTCCAGACCAGCAGTGTATATTGACTCCATACTGATTTTGTTGATAAAAACTGATTTCTGGGCAGTTTGTAAATGTTTTTTCTTCATAAAGGTCACTCCAGACTGTAAATACGATACATTATTTTAAAAAATAGGTGATAGCAACATGTTCTGAAACTGCTAACCTTCACTGACGGCCAAGTCCCACCATTTATTTGCGTTTTTTTGCAAACTTAACAGCTCCAACGAGGGTTTTAAATACCTCCACAAGCATCCAGAGTCCTGCAGTTTTACGCTTGTATAGTGAAAGCCTTGGTTTATTGTAGTAGTTTCTCCTTTTTATATGCTTTGTCCCTTTATATTTCTAATAAAGTTTGAGGTTTGAGCTAACGATAGCGCAGGTCTCCCACTGCTAACGAAGACCACATTCTTCAGCTCTTAAAATCTGGGTTCTGAGTGACAATATAAACACAAATATGCAAAAAAACCAACTACCATCTAGGTCACAATTCTGGCTTTGGAATCTAACATTACCCTCTATAGCAGCCAAGCCAATAATTATACAATAACGTTCTCCTATAGCGAATAAACACAGTGATAGTACGGACATAAATACTTACACATCGTAACAAAAACCATGCAAGTGCGAGCAGAGGTGACCTTGTGGTAAAGACAACTTCAAGCTGTGAAGAAGGCATCAGTTCGAGCTATTTTTTATCTGAGAAAGTGAATATTTTCCTTCAGTTTTTGTCTCTTTTGTTGTTGTTTGTCTGCCTCAGTTGGTGTTTGTGTAGCTTGACAGTGAGTTTATGATCCGCCCCGCTAACAGATGACTGAGCAGCGATGATAAATACGAAGATAAACAGTGGTGCCGGTTTGCTGGTGGAGAGCTGACTTTTTTTCCCGTTCCCGTAATCTTCCACGAGGATAATGATAATAATAATAATAATAATAATAACAACTCACACAATCCATTTATCTTCTTCTTCTTCCTGTGGACAGACAGAACTCCTCTTCGCCTGGAACAGCAGCCAGTCACTCTCCTCCAGTGCAACAAGGGAAGTTCAACGGATGTTTGAGAAAGACTGAAGAAGCAGGAGGAGAGACTTGGAGTCTTTTTGGCTGTTGTTGTTTTTTTTAACTATACGATACGAGGCGTGGAAATGGGAGGAAAGGAAACTATCTACAGGCGCAGGAATCTACAGTCATGTTGGGGTAGACTTTGAGCACCACGTTCTTGTCCTCGTCGAAGAAGAGGATGCTGAGGGAGGACATCTTCTCGGGGACGCAGCAGGGCTCGGGGATGCCGGGGACGACGCCCACCGCCCGGACTATGCTCTGGATGGTGGCGTGGTTAGACGGCTTCAGGGCCTGAAAGGGATTAAAAAACAACAACAGAAAAATCCATCAGAAAGCTGACGTCTTGCTTTGACAGTGTCCAAAAAGGAAATTAAACTCTTTATCTCTTTTTAGAATTGGATTGTTACACCTACTGTTGCATAACTTTCTTTTGAGATGCACTTTAAGGAAATGTTTGGTCTCATTTTTAAAGTGTCGTTCAACATTCCCCTTGGTACAACTCAAAATAAAGCAGCTTTAAAAGTAGAATTCCCCTCAAAAAGCACCAAAATTTCACCCTAGATTTAACCTTCACAGTGAAAGTCCTCCATCTAACCCAACGCACCACCAAATCCAATTTTCATAATTGACTTTATTCCTATTTATACCTTCTCAATTGATCTGTGAAAAGCGTCATGAGTGGCTAAAATAGTTTGATTTTAACAATACGCAAAGCCTCAAAATGGAGCTTATAGAAGATGCAGAAGTCTAATTTCCTCTAAGACCATTTGAATTACAGTATGCTGAAAGTTTAGTGAGGTTAAGATGGAATTTTTGTCCAATGACACATAGAAAATACTGTCTACCCCAGCTTTAATTGTCAAAATTATAAAGTAGCATCATTTAAAAAGAAATCTAACGGGGCAAAAAGCATGAACTTAGGGAAATAAAGTAAGATGTTTAACTAAAACCGACAATGTCCTGAAATTTGACAAAGTCTAACTTGTTGGTTGAGACGTTATGTGCCATATTTGCTAAAGTTGTGGACATACATGAGTTTCTGGTATAATGAGGGATTATTGAAGGCATTTCAGGTGCACATATGTTTGGTTTTACCTTCAAAGAAAATAGTTTAGATGATCTGCCATGTCTTATTTCATGTCTTGTCTGATTTTGTTGTGGCTAATGACAGTTTTCACTGTCGACCAATATGGTGATTTACAATTTTCTTAACTAATCAACAAGTTGTCGGTCTTTAAAATGGCAAAAAATGGTGAAAAATGCCGATCAGCGTTTACCAAAGCTCAGGATTATGTCCTGAAATGTCTTGTTTTATCTGCAACCCAAAGATATTTAGTTTATTATCATTGCAGAGGAAAGAAACCAGGAAATATTCACATTTCAGAACTTTAAAGACCAAAAACCCACCCCAACAGTGCAAATTGTGCATGACCGTCATGTATACTGGGCATAAGTGCTGCTGGACATTAGTGTCGAGTCATCTGTCCAGTTATTGGTTTATAAAATGTCCGAAAAAGGTGAAAAACAGTTAATCAGTGTGTTCCAAAGCCCAAGACGATGCCTGCCACTGTCTTGTTTTCTCCACAACCCAAAGACATTCAGTTTACTGTCACAGAGGAGGGAAAAAAACCCAGCAAATATCCACATTTACGAAGCCGGAATTAGAGAATTTAGACTTTTCTTTCCTTTAAATATCTAATTAAAGCAATTAATTGATTGTGAAAATAGTTGCTGATTAATTTAATGGTTGTAGTAGATTGTTGCAGCTCTGTTCATAATAAAATGTTGGCTTCATCATGAAAAAAGAGAGTTTTTTATGTTCTGGCTTACACAAAAACCAACATTTACTGCTAATTTGTCAAACATAACACACAGCTGACAGATGACTGCATCATCTGACAGCTTCAGTCTAGGCTGTTAGAAACAGCTGCTTCATGTGACAGGACTTTTCCCTTAGAAACCAGTAAACTCCTTTGAATAGCAGCCATTTAGCATCTTCTAAAACTTGGTCCTGACAAAGGAGGATCACAGGCCTGACTGACCAACTGAGCAGAAAAGCTGCAGGAGAGGGAGGCGGTCGCCTTCAGGGCCTCAGGCTCCACTTCTGGGACTAATTACCTCCGAACTACAAAGACCGGCGACTCCGAATTTAATGAATTAAGTGGAAGGAGCCCGAGCATTCCGGCCATGTTTAAAATACCTGTGATGTTATCTTGTCACTGGTGCCATGAGCTACAAGGCGGAGCTGGCGTTTAAGTCTTAGCACTGATTTGTCTGATCTGTCAGATGTGCTAAAAATGATGCCGCCTGGATCTGAGTAGAAAAGTTTTACAGATTTTTGATGGAGAGGTCAAACACCTGCTCCTAAGAAAGTTGGATTTTTCCTACAAATCCATGTAGATTACATCACTAGCAGTTTGAACACTTAACTGCAAGTTTAGTGGAATCAGACGCTACTTTAGACTGACTTTTGATTATTATTAAATTACCTAAGTTTAGCTCTGATTGGCATCTTTAAGGACTTGGCAGATGGTAAAAGATCTTCCATAACCACATTATCCCGGGGAAGAAGATTAAAGCAGATGGCATAAAGTTTGCCCTTATCATCTATAATATGAGACAGACAGCTTTCAGGAACTTTTGACGTTAATGCTACTCCAGTTAATCCAACACAGAGCAGTAACAGCAGCAGCAAACATGGGACTCATAGATGCACCGATAGCTAAACGCAGCATCTTCCATTTACATAATGTGCACCATACTGCATTAAAAAAGCTCAGTGTTTGCAGGTTGAACCATACAGACTGACATGTATGAACAGTCTGTACTGGGTGGCAGAATCTACATTTTGGTGCCCCATGATGGTTGTTATCAGCTGTCACTGTCTGACAAACTATTTATGGAGACAAATATTATTTAAATATGATAAAAAAAAAAAAATTGGATCACTGGTCCACCAGATGGTGCTGAGATGAAAAAATACACCCAACATCAGCAGTGAAGACACAAAACCAGGCTAAAAGGTGTGCTGGATCAAACTCTGTAGTGCAATATTGGTTTGTGATCCCCAAAATTGAAGCAGTAGCTTCTATTTTGGAATGTACTGTCACAAATAGTACATTAGAAGTCTGAAAAAGTTAAATAATCCAGCAGTTTACAATAAAAACAGCTAACATTGGTAGGAATCTATAGAAATTAACATAGTTTTGTGTAGTTTTATTGGTTTAGCTACTTTCCTGTTATCTTCAAACCCTTACAGATATGTCTTGAACCCTGTAACGGGCACTGGAAACACCTCAGTGTAGTATTGGTAGAAAATCAACATAATTTTATGTAGTTTTCTTGGTTTATGTACTTTACTGTTATCTTGAAACCCTTACAGTCGTCTTGAACCCTATTATGTGGCCTGGAAACACTGTGGTGTAACATTTGTGGCAAATCTATGGGAACTGGCATAGTTTTGTGTAGTTTTAGTTTTGTGTAGCCCTGGTCCCAGAGCTGGATGCTGGATGCTTCAGATGTGTGGCTGTGTTTTATGGTCCTTGTGTCCCACCCCCCACCTCTCTATCTCTACCTCTACACCTCTATCTCTACCCATCTACCTCTTCCCCTCTACCTCCGTCCCTCTATCTGTATCCCTCTATCTCTACCTTTCTACCTCTTCTGTTCCTCTCAACCCGCCCGGCCAGCAGCAGATGGTTCCCCCACATTAGAGCCAGGTTCTGCTCGAGGTTTTTTTCCCTGTTAAAAGGGTGTTTTCCTTGCCACTGTCGCCTTTTGGCTTGCTCTGGGGGTCAGGCATATGGGTTCTGTAAAGCGTCTTGAGACAATTTGACTGTAATTGGCGCTATATAAATAAAATTGAACTGAATTGAATTGAATTTTATTGGTTTATCTACTTTTCTGTGATCTTGAAACCCCTTAGAAGTCTCTGGAAACCTCTTACGGGTTCTGGAAACACCTTGGCCTAATATTGGTGGAAACTCTATAGAAATCAACATAGTTTTGTGTAGTTTTATTGGTTTAGCTACTTTCATTTTATCTTAAACCCCTTTCGAAAATCTCCTATGGGGTCTGCAAACACTCCAATCTAATATTGATGGGAAATCTATTGGAATTAACATAGTTTTGTGTAGTTTTATTGGTTTAGCTGCTTTTCTAATATCTTGAAACCCCTTTGAATTGCCTTTCAATCTCCCATGGGGTCTGGAAACACTTCAGCCTAATATTGATAGAAAAACTATTGGAATCAACATAGTTTTGTGTAATTTTATTGTTTTAGTTACTTTATTTTTATCTTGAAATCCCTTAGGTAGGTGTTGAAACTTCTGATGGGGTCTGAAAATATTTTGGTCTACTATTGGCAGAGAATCTACAGGATCAACATAGTTTTGTAAAGTTTGTTGGATTAGCTACTTTCCAACTATCTTGAAACCCTTACAGATATGTCTTGAAACCTATTATGGGGTCTGGAAACATCTTGGTCTGATATTTGTGGAAACTCTATAGGTATTAACATCATTTTGTGTAGTTTTGTTGGTTTAGATATTTTTCTATTATCTTAAAACCCTTACACATATATCTTGAGCCCTATTATGGGGTCTGGAAACACCTCTGTGTACTATTGGTGTGAAATTTATAGGAATCAACATAGTTTTGTGTAGTTTTATTGTTTTAGCTACTTTGACTTTATCTATCTTGAAACCCCTTACAATTGTCTTAAAACCTCTTATGGGGTTTGGACACACCTCGGTCCAACATTGGTGTAAAATATATAGAAATCAATATTATTTTGTATGGAATTATTGGTTTGGCGACTTTTCCATAATCCTAAAACATCTTAGATAGGTCTTCAAATCTCTTAAGGGGTCTGGAAACACTTCGGTCTAATATTTGTGGAAAATCTATAGGAATCAACGTAGTTTTGTGTAGTTTAACTGGTTTCTATAATCTTGAACATCCTTACAGTTGTCTTGAGACCTCTTATGGGGTCTGGAAACACCATGGTCTGATATTGGTGGAAACTCTGTCGGAATCAACAGAGTTTTGTCAGTTTTATTGGTTTAGCTACTTTTCTATTATCTTGAAACCCCTTAGATAGGTCTTGAAGCCTCTTACGGGGTCTGGAAACACCTCAGTCAGCTCTACAAGTCTCACCTTGGGCATGGGGAACTGGCAGGACCCTGAGCAGTAGTAGGCATCGAATGATTTGGGTGATATAATCCATTCACTCCATCCGATATCGGCAAAGTCCACTTTCAGGTATCTCCGAGCGCAGTTCCTGGGCTCGTTCCACTGCTTCTTTCGCGCCTTTTTAATCGTCTGCTCGTCGAACTGCAGCAGGGGCATCTTGTGCCGCTGGTTCTTGCGAGTCTTTTTGCGCGGCCGACGGGCCTGTTTGTTTTCAAAAGGCTCGTACGGACTCGTCTCGTCCCAGCCGGTCGTCTCGTACGGATACTCGGGTCCGGGGAGCTCGTTGTTCTGCAGAGGGAGGAGAACGTTCACCGAGCGCTTGTGTCTGGCCGGCGGCTGCTCTTGCTCGGTGTGGTTTCGCTCTCGCAGCCCCAGTTTGTGGAAGGGAACGAAGCCTTCGCCTCCCACCGAGTGGTGTCTCTGGAGGGTGGCCACCACACTTTCAGGTTCTGAAATGGCCGAGTCGTTGGCGTAGACCAGGATGTAAGGCGAGCGGTCCGACAGGAGCTTCTTCCACTGCTGTGGCCCTTGAGAAGCCACTTCGATCCCAATGAGCAGCTCGTCATGGTGTTTGGCCTGGTTGACCACTCGAGTGATGTCCTTCCACTGCCAGGAGATGAAGTCCCTGTAGAGCGTGGACACGTTGATGCGAAAGTGTCCCAGAGTCCTCAGCTTGTTGTCCACGGAGCCAAAGCTCCAGATGACCATGTGGATGTGGCTGTGCCTGCGGGGGCCGTGGCGGACCTGGATGCAGGTTTTGGACCTGGAGCAGCTGCCGGTGCTGTTCTGAAGGTCTCCAATGTAGTAATGAAGGGTGGCCGACAGAACGTCTTCCGACTTGGTGAGGGAGGTGAGGTTGAAGATCTGCAGCTGCTTCTTGTTTATTGTACCTGTGTGAACATTAAGTAGTATTATTTACACAATGCAACACAGTCACACATAATCTCAAAAACTGACCTGCACAATAACAATAATAATAATAATAATAATAATAATAATAATAATAATAATAATAATAATAATAATAATAATAACAACTAGCATGTACGCGTTTCAAGATCCAACACATTCTCAGCCATGCAGACACTTTTGGTTTTATTTGCTCTGGAAAAATGTGTTTTCATCCCAAAGGAGGCAAAGAAATTTGATTTCTAGTTGTAAAAAGATTAAAAATTTGGTTTTAAAAATCTCTATTATTTGGTGTAGTCCACAAAAAAATGCATTTAAAAGTCAATCTTGCTTCTCTCTTTATATTATTAGTTTGAATAAAAAGTCCTCATGATATCTGGGCATATTTAGAGAAACTAGAAGAGTGTTTCTGGAAAGATGTTGCTATTGAAATTACATCTTTTTGTTTTATAACAGACATGGAAACGCCAAATAAAGAGAGAAAATAAATAACTCAAAATAAAAATAAACCCAAAACTTTAAAATAATATCTGAAAAAGGGAAGAATGAAGATTAACTTGTTACCTACTGTTTCCGATTTGCTTCAAACCTTATATACATCTCAAGAAACCCCAAGATTATAATTTTACGCATTCTTTCTATTGTAAATTTAATATAATATCAGAATACATTAGCAGAAATCCATAAATATCTCAGAATCCAATTAAATAAAACCAAAGCCACCTGCATGGCCAGAGATCTGTGGGAATAAATGAGGAAGTATGTTTGTAATTTGGGTGAACTTGCCCTTTATATGCTTTAACATACAGCCACCAGGCGATAGGAGGCAGTATAATCTAACAAAGTTTGACTCCCAGTGGAAGCTGGTTGTCTTTAATAGTGCCCACGTTCAAGTGATAACAGCACCGCAGCCTGTGAGCAGCTCAGGGCTTATAAGATTCCCGTTAGTATAAACTTTCCTGCGCACCAACACTAATAAAAAGCTCCTGAAATGCAGAAGCTCAGCGCGGTGGAAACTCTCCGGTCGTGCAGCAGCTCAGGCAGGCTGGGCAGCTGCCAGATCCTGGCTCGAGGGAAAATCTATCCGGACTATCTGACAGTAAGATCTGAAGGTGTGAAAACAATTGTTTCGCCAAAAACCATGTTCAGCTGCACGCAGCGATGTGATGCGAATCTCGCCTCCTGGCACGAGGAAGCAGTAACAGGTTGATCACATTTCCATGACTGGATCAACAGGTGGATTTCAATTTCAGCAGCGTAAATCAGCACATGGATGGCACCGATTTAGTTTTGCTGTTTGTTTAAACCAAAAAACAACGATATAGACGTTTAATTACGCAAAAAAAAAAAAAAATCACAGTTTTTCCAATTTGGCCAAATTGCGCACACATTCCGCGCACTCACACTATTAATGTGCAGATAATCCAAGCTCACCACAACACTTACTAGATCATATTTACATTTCTATATTTTACACAATAAGACACGCACTTATTTCCTTTCCTAAACTGCTAAACGTCAGTGCGTAAAAGTTTGGATACGTACCCCAGTGCGCTTTGAAGCTGCGAACAGTGTTGCCGTCCTTGAAGGGAAATCCAGCTCGGTTGTACTTCGCGTAAAGCATCTGCATGTGCTCCGTCATTGTATCCTGTAAAAGCGCGTCCTGGTCTTCCTTCGTCGCGTACTTTTTATCCACTGAATGCGTAAAATCCACCTTTCGCCTCTCGGGGAAATTGTCCGTTTTCAGCATCGCGCAGTATCCAACGCACAGATAACTCCATCCGTAAAGCAGCACGACCACAAACCGAGAGTAGAGAGCCATGCTGGATTAAATGGAGGAAACGTAGCGACGGGAAAAATAACAGCTGTGGAAAACCTTCTCCAAAAGTGGCCCCTATCTCCAGAGAGACATACCATCACCTGAGGATGTGACTAAATGATAGCATCACCTCTGACAGCGGTCACAACAAGAAAGTGTGGGGGAAGTTATCCAACAAAAGTCCGCTTTGGATAAAGTCGCAGGTCTGAAATGCGCAAAAAGTCAGTAAATGATACAGGAAAAGAAAAGGTTCCGGCGCGCAGCAGAAGGTGCAATAAAGCAGATGCAGGAGAGGCGAGCTGCTAAAACTGCGACGCTCCGGAGCTCTGAGTTGATTTCAGGACCAGCAGCAGTCAACCGTCCCCCCGTCTCAGCTTTCATTGAAGGTAAAGCATGTTGTGCTTGGTATTATAGGGCTTGTGGGACCAGCTGGGTATTCCTCTTACACACACACACACACACACACACACACCCCCACACACACACACACACACACACACACACACACACACACACACACACACACACACACTGAGAGAGAGAGAGAGAGAGAGAGAGAGAGAGAGAGAGAGTTTCCTGTTCGAAATACTTTTACGCACATTCAGCCTGGGGACAAATTATCTCGTTATCAGGAGCTGAAGGAAGCTGCTCTGTGGGTTGATTCCTGAAAACGTAGCCGAACAAAAATACTTCATCTAGAGGACATTCCGTTGATTTTTCGAGCCGGTTTCAGTGCCCAAACTGCTGCCTCAGAGCAGCCCCTCCGTGCGTAATTTCTACTCCGCAGAGCTGTGCGTCTGGGCCGCGCCGCTGAATGAAGCGGCTTATTGTCAGCATTAAAGGCTTTCTTCCCTATTTAGTTTAGTTCAATGGAGTTAAGCACACACATCCTGTACCATCACGGTCCGATCCGGATGCTGTACTGTTCCCCGCCTCCCCCCCTCCAAAACAGCCCATCGTGCCAGGGTTTAAACACCCCACCCAGGCGCCCCCTCCCGCCCCCCGCCACTGGGCTTCTCTTTCAGGGGCACTCGGGAGGAAATGATTAGGGCATTTCCCCGCCCTTGGACATCTGATGGCAATAATATTAGCATGCCATGTCCCCTCGTAGCAGCAGTCAACAGGCTGCACGGATTTAACCCCTTCAAAGTGGGGGGAGATGAGCAGCAGAGCATCAGCGTAAACAAAGAAGAGCCAAATGAAGAGACTCTATCAAACAGGGTAGTTTTCTTCACACCTACAGCCCATTAGGCAGAAAAACAGTGATAAACAAACTCTTATCCAATTTAGAATATTTAAAATAAAGTGAAAAAATAGATTAAAACCTTATTTAATGGAGCAGAGTGGGTTTATAATGAGATGAGTGATTTTTCAAGGTGCAAACGTGGAAAATGCTGCTGATGCTCCTCAAAAACAGAAAAGAGTCACAAGAATTAACAATGAATACAATTATTAAAGTCAGAGAAGTTGAAATTAGCTGGGGACAGGTGGAGTTTTCATGCATGTTAGCGTGCCAGGGGTTGGGGTTTCAGCAAAAGTGCAAGTAAAAGTCTCTTATTAGGTGGATCAAGTAGAATTTCCTTATCATTTCCAACGTGGCACAAGTCTAAACTACATAAAGTCACATTAATCGTTGTGTGAAACAATTTGGTGAAGAGTTTTTCCACATTTCTGCCCTAAAATTGATCCAAAAACATCCCAGAGAGCAAAAGACAGTGTTCGAATGTTTCACTGTTGATTTTTTTTGCATTGTTTTGCTTTTTAAATGTTTGAATTATACAGTTTATATGTCTGAATGAAGCTACGAGAAACATTAATGTTAAAATGACCGTTGCCTAAATGACAGCACAGATTGATGAAGGAGAAATGTTCCATATCTGATGATATCGGAGCTACAGCTTCTCCTGTGGAAGAACTAGCTCATTAATCAAAAGACCACATCAGCATCTCATCAGAAAATGTTGTTCTTGTGTCTTAAATCCTGAAGCAGAAAAGGAAAAACTCCAAACAACAGTGTAGCTGTAATATTTAGACTTTAAACTGTAGCTGCAGCTCTTTTCTACACAAAAAAATGACTGATTGTGAAAGCGACCACAAAGTTGTGTCATTCTACTGCAATTTTCTGCCTTTTTTGGGTTGTTTTGCTGTTATTTTTACTACTGTGTTGAAAAATCAACCATATTGTGCTTTTTGTGCTAAATAAATATTTAAATGGCACCTTTTTACATTTATTTTTGGATTTTGCATCAGATTTTACATGTCAGACCATAGTTTCATTTGACTTTATCGTTGTATTGTCTGGGCAGCTTCACTCTTAGCAGCCCTCATAAGGTCCGTGCTAATGCTAATAGAATGCCTTAATCTACTCAATATCTTGTCATTTTGGTGCCCAATAAAATTACTACAGTTGTCAAAAGTTGTGTACTCGTGTGCTTACCACATGGGTTCAAGCAATTTGACTCCTGACCTGCTCTGATCTTCCTCTGATGTAATTCCCCTGCTCTTGTTTGCTGCATTTTCTGCCTCTCGCTACTGTAAAAATGCCAAAAAAATAAAGCTTATTTGTCAATTTATCGTCACTGTCGTCTCTAATCTTGGCTAATTTGTTAGCATCCATCTGAGGCTCAAAAGTTGCTCCTCAAACACGAGAAGATGCGAATTAAACTGCACAGAAAAAGACACCAAATTAAGGTAAAACTGAGCTTGTTTGGTGGAAAATCTGCCCAGTTGAGTCTGAATCCACCTCTTTACCTCATGTTGTGTATATTAGGGGCAAGTCAGGCCTCAAGCTAATAAAACCACGCTTCAGTGAAAACCCCAACAGCTTAAAAGCCCAATAAATGAAATGAAGGGGGATATTACCATTTAACTTGGACTTTATTGTGAAATCATTACTATTTACGTGCACGTGATCCGTCCACTGATTTTTATTTATTTATCTGACGTTTGGTCTTTTATATAAAAAAAAAACATTTAATGAGCAACACATTTATTTGGCAATCCACTGGCATTCTAAACTGCTTTTTTCTGTTTTGATGGGCAGGTGCACCGTTACCTGGCCACATGAATGAACTACAGCCGTAAACAGCTGGAAATAAGGGCGAGGTGTTCAATTACCACCAGTTCAGTTTGAGTTTTTACCTCCAGCACATTAGAAACACAAAGCAGGGCAGGTAGGAAGGTGATCAGGTGGTCAATATGCCGTTTGTGCTTCTCAAATTCATCAGTGCGGCTAGTTTTGTTGAGAAAAAACCATAAAAGAAAACATCTTTTTCTAAGCACTTTTGACAGAAACAGCTGCAAAAATGTATACATGTGATTAAAAACATGCTACAAAAACACAGAGAAAGGAGAGACATTAACACAGCACCACACTTTCATCAATTTGTACAACCCAAAACAGGCTCGCATTTTCTTAATTATCAAAAAAATGTCTGAAAGAATAAAGCATCAGATTGACAAATGACAATCCGAAACCAGAGCTTTCACAGAACCAGAACCTAAATCCACAAATGTCACCACACATATTGTTGTAATGAGGCCAACCGGGTCCAATCCGGTGAAATCAGATAAACAGATGCAGCCGTTGGGAAGCCACTCCGATATCGAGATGTTTGTGTTAGAATGAAATAATTAGTTTGAACTTGGTGACTTTCGGGGAAAAATCAGTGGGAAATAAATACGAGGGGGATGATAAATATCACAGCTTAAATCAACAGTTTTGGGAAATGTGCTTGTTTGCTTTCTTGTGGAGAGTTTGATGAGAAATTGAAAACTAATCTCTTGTGTGTAATATATAAATGCTAAACAACGGCCCGAACAATCCAATGCAGAATGGACACTTATACAACCAGAACTGTGATTTAAGATGCTAATTATCTGTAGAGAGGCTAGCTGTTTCAGTTTTTTCAGTCATTGCGCTAAGCTAAACTTTTAAAATGCTAACAGATTTTGAAATCAGTTGCATCACACACATAAAGAGAAACTTATTTCACAGATACTCTTCTGAATAATAAAGATAAAGGAAATGAAATACTGACACTTCACATACTACAGGACAGTATTAAGATTAAAAATTAATGTGCCAGATGGAGCAGATTTCACGGGGAAGTAGATGTAAACAAAATGGAGACTGTGGTGCAACAACTTGATGCTACACTAATAAAACTACTAATAATAGCAAGAAAGAAAGAAAAACAGAAGGCTAAACTAATCTGGAGGAGAAAATGGTTGGGGAGATGTGGTCAACAAAGTTTATCTATTGTTTAGTGACATTTTAGCTATTAGCTTTAGTATCTGTAGCTAACGTTAGCCTTAAGGGCTACAATGTCCACTGCTCTGGGTGGTGGCATGATAACTATACTCTCTGTTGTCAGTCTTTATGCTAAGCTAAAGTTTTAACAGATTTTGAAATCAGGTTGCACCAAACACATATGAGGACACTTCACAGCTATTATTCTATCAAATTCCATATATTCAAACAGTAAAAGATTTGAAGAATAATAGTGCTTTATACACTAAAGGATATTATTAAAATTACTGTGCTAGAGAGAGGACATTTTACGTGGCCAAAGATGCAAACAAAATGGAGGCTTTTGTGTAACAACTTGATGTTACACTAATAAAACTACTAACAATAGTGACAGTGAAAGAAAAACAAAACTAGTTTGGAGAAAATGGTTGGCGAGATGTGGTAAATACAGTTTATATATTCTTTAGTGAGATTTTAACGATTAGTTATCTGTAGCTAACGTTAGCCTTAAGGGCTACAACGTCTGGGTGGTAGCATGAGAACTATAATCATCCTGATCCTAAGTCCTAAATATCAAACACTTTTGACATCATTGGGCCGATAAGGTTGTGAGCAGCGTCAAATGTTTCTTCAAATTCCCAAATAATCTGGGCTGAACTCGCACCAAGATCCCAGACCGGACCGGGAGCAAATGGGAACAAACCTCCTGTGGTTAAGCTAACCAGCTTCTGGCTACATTTTCATTATCTTACAGACAAAACAGATGCCTTAACTCATCTAATTCTTTGAAAAAAAGCAAGTTCACAAGACAACAAACCTACATTTTTTGTAGCAGTGCAACCACATTTTTGTACTATCCTTTGGGTAGTAATCTATATGCGTAAAGTTGATGTAAGTATAAAAGTGGATATTTTACTGCGTGATTAGAACTGCACCAAGACGTACAGCAACCTGGTTTAGCATTAAATAGCTAGACTGGATATGTGTTGCAGATATCCTTAATGTAATTATTCCAAGTTCCAAAATCCACATCGACACTGATTCCATGATAAATGCCGCCACTTTTACTTCTCATGTTAATGGGCTTTTCTCATTACAGATATCTGCAATTGACAATATTATGACTAGTTGGAATTCCAGTTCAAGATCTTTCATTCCCCTAAAGTCAAGGTACCTACATTGTCACTTTTAGATATAACGTTGTTGAAATATTGAATTGGAATTCAACCATGAACTACAGAAAGCTTAAATATAGATGTTAGACTTGGAATTTTGACTCAGTTAATCACGTTGCAGATATCTATATACACTACCGTTCAGAAGTTTGGGGTCACCCAGACAATTTCATGTTTGTTTGTTTTTTTTATCACATTAACAATGTCTAGACTGGATTTCTGATCCATTTAATGTTATCTTCATTGAAAAAAAATGCTTTTCTTTCAATAGTAAGGACATTTCTAAGTGACTCCCGTTTGAACAGTAGTGTATATCCATAGTTCATGGTATCTACATCGTTCTTTTTAGATATCTTAAGTTTGAACTAGTCAGAATGACGCTGTAGACGTCTTAAAATGGAATTCTGTGTAATTACTGATGTCTCGAACAGAAGTTTTGACGTTGCAGGTATCTGTAGTTTTGTCAACAACTATGGCAAGTCGGAGGTTGAGGCCGCTTGCTTTTCCAACATACTATGGCACTGCAACTGTAAACCCATATGACAAGATTTACTTTCAAATCCTGGTACATTTTGACCACAAGTCTCTGATGAATCAAGCTCTGGTTCTCCACAAACTCTTCATTGATGAGCTAACACAGTTTAAATACTTTCCAGTTGGAAGTCGCATACAAGAAACATCATTATAACAATTCAGACTGATCTTAACATCGTCTGGAATATCTGCAGCTATTATTTTTAAAAGGTCAAAACTCGATTAGAGTTGTCGTTTTGACTCGTTGCAATCATGTCTTAGATGTCTGGAGTAAAAATTCTGACTAGTTACAGTGTAATTCGTCAAAATGAGGTTTTTGCGATCTGTAATTTTAATTCCAGAGTCAAACTCAACTATTAAATGTTAAAACAGCTTGTCTAAGTGGATGCTGTACTTGATGGTTAGAACTGTACAAAAATGCCTCCAAAGACTTGTTTAATGTGCAGGATGTTTCTTTGTGACCAAGTGGAAAAAGTGCACCCCCCACCCCATCCCCAATCCCCAAGTACGTGTCTGCAGAGTCTACAGAAAACAAACTTAAGAACAAATAACAAAGAAGACCCTGTAATTTGTTACCTTATAGAGAGAGACAATGATGCTTGTGGTGAGACTGATTCCCACCATGTGTTTGGATACCAACAGCAAATCCAGAAATTAAAAGGGAGCAAGTTGCTGAAAGTCTTCCATGCTTCCTTAATAACTCTGACAGAGGACTATTCGTGGATTCGTCCTCCATTAAAAGAAGACTAATATGTAAATGATAGAGCACTTTGATGTCCTGCAAAGTGTTCCTTGCATCTGGGAACATGCGGAATGCTTTAAGCCCATTACCCACTCTTCCAGTCCAATTGGAGCTACCGCAGCCTGGGGGAGGACATAAAAGCAACCCCCATCATCTTTCAAAGCTCTTACGCCTTTAATTTGTTTAGACAAACAGCCCAAAACATGCCAGGCCCAACGCTGGGACCAGCCTGGGGTCCCTCTGCAGGTTTTTGCCGCTAACTGAGACTGCTGGATTGGGGGAAACCAAAAAAAAAAAAAGTGGGCCTCGGTCTTCACTAAATAAATTAGGCTGTGCAGTGTTGTCAAAATGGGGTAGGAATGACTCCTTTTATGCATGGAAAAAGCATTGCCAACTACTGAAAAACCTCAAACAAGATGAAGAAACAAAAGTTGGGCATCTATGAGAGACAAGTGAAGAAATGTCTTCAGGAATGGTTTTTATTTGGTGGAGCTGTAATTATTTTCTCATATCAGCTGGTATCAACCATGTATCATGGCATCCAAAGGTGTAAAATGATCCCCTGAGTCACAATTTATATGGAAAAGGTGTTTCCATCAATGGTAAAGTGCATTAATTGTGTTTAAAAAAGACAAAAAAACACATTCAGCGAGTGTAGAAACTTCTGTTTTTTTGCAAAATTGGGGAAGTTCTTTTGAATTTTGCGATTCTTATTACCCGTTTCTGATGCAATACCTCAAAATACGCATAATAAGACACAGAGTTGACTTTAATTCTCATTGGAACACCTTTTCCAATGGACAGACAAATATTGAGTTTCAATTTTTTCGAGTATTTTCAATATTTCAGTTACTATATTTTGAAAGTATTCAGTTTCAAGTCTTTCAAGTACAGAAAATACCTGAAATACTTGAAACTAAATAGAGGAAAATATTCAGTCTCAAGTTTTTGTTACTTCAAGTATTTTTGTCCATCAATAACTTAAAATATTGAAACTACTTGAATCTGAATACTTGAAACTGAATGGAGAAAAGTATTCAGTTTCAGTTTTTTGAGTATTTTAAATATTTCAGTTATCAAAGTAATGAAAGTATTCAGTAGCTTATGAATGTTTGCACTGTAACAAAAATGTAGGTTTGTTATCTTGTGAACTTGTTTTCTTTCAGAGAATTAGATGAGTTAAGGCGTCTCTTTTATCTGTAAGAGAATGAAAAATCTTTAGATTTAATCTTAATTTAAAAAAGAAAAATCTTTTCCAGCAGGTTTAAAATGTGACAGCTGCCACAGTGGGAGCATGTTAGCAATCAAACCTGACCACAGATATCCAGAACACGTCTGGAATAAAAATGAATTTGGGAAACGGAAACTTTGCCGCTCGAGTCCATCCCCTTCTTCCTCTGGGAATCCTCAGTTTACAGCCATTTCTTTCTTTTTTCTTCCTGCTGCAGCACCTCCACCCAGATGGCATGCGTGATATGAGGGGAACAGTTTGTAAATGATGGTGCGACTGCAGCAACTCGCTCAAATTAGAGGCTTCCAGCGCTGTCCAATACGAGCCATATGTAGCAGCCTCTGAAGCTCAGGCCGTCCTGATGTTGTGGTCGTAGATGACGACATGGACGTAGAGGTCCGACTGCAGGAATGTCCTGCTGGAGTCCTCCCCGGGGCCCGACTGAAACCCAGCACAGAGTTACACCAGTTAGTAGGCCTTGGTTTGGATGGAGATACGTTCACACTCAATGCAAACTGAATTTCATCCACACACACCTGTGTTTATGTGTTTATTTTATGCACATTTTGAAGTATTGCATCAGAACAAGTCGACAAAAACAGCAAAATTTGAAAAAAACTGCCCTAATTTTGCAAACAGGTTTTATGGACACTTGAGGTTCTTTTTGTCTTTTCTGATGAAGACTTTAAACACGACAGGAAATGGAAACAACTTTTTCAGTACGTTTTGACATAGTGAATATTTAACTCCCATAACTGAGTAGCTGCTTCTTTCATTGTCTTAAATTCATGGAATATTTGTAACTGAATGGAGAAAAGAGGGTTTTCTGGGATTTTCAATGTTTCAGTTGCTAGAGTTTTAAAATTTTCAATTTCAAGTATTTCAAGTACTGAAAATACCTGAAATACTTGAAACTGAATGGAGAAAAGTATTCAGTTTCATGTTTTTCTGGTATTTCAAGTATTCTTAATCCACCAATAATGGAAAATATTGAAAATACTTGAAACTGAATACTTAAAACTGAATGGAGAAAAAGTATTCAGTTTCAGTTTTTTCCGAATATTTTGAATATTTCAGTTACTGTAGTTTGATAGTATTCACTTTCAAGTGTTTCAAGTACTGAAAATACTTTGAACTGAATGGAGAAAAGTATTCGGTTTCAAGTTTTTCTGGTATTTCAAGTATTCTTAATCCATCAATAACTGAAAATATTGAAAATACTTGAAACTGGAAAAAAGTGTTCGGTTTAATTATTTTTGAGTATTTTCAATGTTTCAATAATTCACTTCAATAATTCAATGTTTCAATACTTCAGTTTGAAGTGTTTGAAGTATTTTCAATACTTCAAACACTTCAAACTGAATACTTTAAGTAAAATTTATGAAACATAGTCTCATTTGTTACTTGAATTTAAGACTAAGGGTGTATTCAGTTTCAACAGTTTCAAGTATAAAAAATACTTGAAGCACTTGAAACTGAATGTAGAGAAGTATTCAGTTTCACTTTTTTAGAGTATTTCCAATGTTTCAGTTATTGTGGTTTGAAAGTATATTTACATAAAATGTATGAAACTTAATCTCATTTGTGACTTGAATTTATAACTAAGTATGTGTTCAGTTTCAACTGTTTCAAGTATAAAAAATACGTGAAACTTGATTCTTTTCTCTATTTTCCTCTCATAGATATTCAAAATAGTTTTTTCTGGCAAACAGCTGATTGGTTTCCACTTTCATTTATGTTGTTTATTCCAGCCATGTGTAACGTAAACTACAGCACCATCCTCTAACGATACTACTCAGCCCAGTTTATTCACAGCAAAGAAGTTAATGGTAGCAAGCATTTTTTTTTTTCCCAAACATTTGCTTCAAATTCTCTCGACAGTCATATGAAACCACAGCTTATATGAGCATCTGTGTGACTTTTTCAGATTTTTACTGTTGGCTGTTAGAAGTTCTAAAAATCTGAAAGCAACATTAGCCATATTTACATATAATAGTCAAATAAACTTCACTGCTTTGAGTGGATAAATTAGGCTGTGTAGTGTAGTGGGGTAGAATAGACTCCATTTATGCATGGA
This sequence comes from Amphiprion ocellaris, assembly GCF_022539595.1. Classification (NCBI taxonomy): domain Eukaryota; kingdom Metazoa; phylum Chordata; class Actinopteri; family Pomacentridae; genus Amphiprion; species Amphiprion ocellaris. The sequence goes on along the minus strand of NC_072771.1, from coordinate 4,481,090 downwards.
AGAAGCTTTAAACCAGTTATTTGCTGAAAACTTGTTATTTGCTTGTTGGTGAAGTTGTAATTATTTTCTCATGCTGGTTGCTATCAACCAAGTTTCATGCCATCCAAAGGTGAAGACATCATCAGTCATGTACAATAAATCCCTAAATCATAATTTATATAGAAAAGGTGTTTCCACACACCTCAAGTGTGTGCAACAACTTGTGTTTTCTTTGCAAAATTGGCGAAGTTTTTCTGAATTTTGATGTTTTTTGAATGCAATACTTCAAAATGTGCATAATAAGACAGAGGTGATTTTAATTCTCATTGGAACACCTTTCCTGTTGTACAGAATCCATCCATCCATCCATTATCTATACACCGCTTATTCCTCACTAGGGTCGCGGGGGGTGCTGGAGCCTATCCCAGCTGACTCGGGCGAAGGCAGGGGACACCCTGGACAGGTCACCAGTCTGTCGCAGGGCTACATATATAGACAAACAATCACTCTCACATTCACACCTACGGGCAATTTAGAGTAATCAATTAACCTCAGCATATTTTTGGACTGTGGGAGGAAGCCGGAGTACCCGGAGAGAACCCACGCATGCACAGGGAGAACATGCAAACTCCATGCAGAAAGATCCCGGGAAAGCCGGGACGCGAACCAGGGATCTTCTCGCTGCAAGGCGAAAGTGCTAACCACTACGCCACTGTGCAGCCCCTGTTGTACAGAATCATTAGATTTAATTTTAAGAAAATAAGCCTTTACAGCAGGTTTAAAATGTGACAGCTGCCCAGAGGGAGCATGTTAGCAATCAAACCAAACCACAGACATCCAGAACACGTCTTTCTGTAATAGCAGGTATATTAAAGGGGAGGCAGCGTAATTTGACAGGGACTGTTCATTTTCCAACATGTTTTGTGTTAGTGCGACTGTCAAAAAGTGACGCAGCCCCACCGCTAAGATGTGAAGCTGCTGCCAGCTGGGAGCATTTATTCAAGACTAAGTGTGTCAAAAGCTTCTGGTGGGAGTGGATCCATAGCCAGCCATTCAATTTACACTTTTACCTCAGACACACTTGTGGGTTTGCTAATAAGTGAGTCAGGAGTTCAAAAGGAGTGTCAATAAAAATAGAGCGATAAAAAAAATGACTTCATGGATGCATTAAGGAGGAAAAAACAGGGAAATGTTGGTTAACAGTGAGCGTCTATTTTTGGTGGAAACCAATACGCATCATCTAACTAACTTCCTGTTTTACTTTAAAAGTCAATCAAGCTATTGTCATAACAGTAATATGACAACCCCGACTAACTTTTTTGTCTTAAACTGAAACAATTTGGTCGCGACAAAGGCAGAAAAGCAAACAAACCACCCAAAATGAGTCGATTTTAGCTCTGTATCTGGAAGATTTTTGCAGAAACCATCACATACACTACCCGTCAAAAGTTTTAGAACACCCCAAAAGTTCCATTTTTTGTTAATGTCTCATTGTACTCTGAAATGAAAGCACAGAACAAATAAACAAAGTTTAAAAGAAAAATCTATTTAGAAACCAAAATGTATTCTAAACTTTTGACTCAAAGTACCACCTTTGGCAGATATAACAGCTGAACACACTTGTAGCATTCTTTCCACAATGGAAATCAAATATTCTTCAGAAAGTTCTTCTCAACTCTGTTGCAGACGTTCCCATAAATGTGTGGTTCTTGTAGCTTGCTTTGCTTTCACTCTTCTGTCCAGTTCATCCCAAACCAGCTCCATGGGGTTTAAGTCTGGAGACTGAGCTGGAAACTCCATGTTTTCAAGCTCACCATCTGGTTCTTTTATCCGAACGTAGTTCTGGCAGAGCTTGGACTGATGTTCTGGATCATTATCTTGCTGTAGGATGAACCCCTGACCAACTAGAACATACCAGAGGGTTCTGCATGGTGCTGCAGAATGCTGTGGTAGCTGTTTAGGTTCAGGGTTCCTCTCACTCTGTACAAGAACTGACCCTGGAACCAGCAGAACAGCCCCAGATCATCACACTTCCTCCTCCATGTCTGACAGTTGATGTTCCACACTGAGGAACCATCCTTTCTCCTCCTTGACGGCGTACTAAAATCTTGTGTGATGAACCGACGACATCAAATTTTTGATCCATCAGTCCATAATACCTTCTTCCAGTCTTCAGTAGTCCATTGGTGGTGTTTCATGGCCCAGGCAAGCGTCTTTTTCTTATTGTGACGTCTTAGAAATGGCTTTCTTGCTACAACTCCACCTGTCAAACGTGCAACTCCAAGTCTTCTCTTCACAGTTGAAACTGAGACTTCTTTCTACGACCACTATGAAGCTGATTGAAGCTGTTGTCCTGTGAGCTCCTATCACCAAGATGTTGACTCTCACAAACTTGTTTTCTGATTCTGTTGTGGCTTTGGTTTTGCCATTTTAACCACAGTTTAGCTTGTTTTATACATATTTCAATCATTTTGGAAAGGTTTTGGTGTTATTCTGGCCACATTTAAGTTGTTTTGAAAGATTTTTTAGTAATTTTGGACAGGTTTTGTCATTTCAGCCACGTTTTAGGTTGTTTTATACACATTTTGTGTTATTCTGGCCACAATTTATTTTGTTTTTGGTGGATTTAAGTCATTGTTGTCAGGTTTTGAGTCATTTTAAGTAATTTTGACCAACTTTGGGTCATTTTGAAAAGGTTATAAGCTGTTGTAGACAGATTTTAAATAATTTTTGGAAGAATTCTTAGTAATTTTGGACAAGTTTAGCCATTTTTGGCCACATTTTAGATTGTTTTAGAGAGATTTCATTTTATTTTGGCCACAATTCAAGTTGTTTTGGGCAGATTTTCAAGTTGAAACTGAGACTTCTAACTAGGACCACTATTAAGCTGTGCTTGAAGATGTTGACTCTCAGAAACTGGTCTTCTGATTCTGTTGTGGCTTTGGGTCTTCCAGACCTCTTCCTGTCAGAGTTTCTTCCAGTTTCTGAGCCTTTTGATGGTGAAGAAAACTGGACTCACTGACACCTTGACTTTCTTCACAGTTTCTCTGTAGGAAAGACCTACATTTTTAAGTGTTATGATGGTCTAAGATAAGATATACTTTATTGTCCCCGTAGGGAAATTTGTCTTGGACTTGTGCCGAAGTGCCTTAAAAAACAAACAAACAAAAAAAAAAGTTATACATATTCCATACATCATACATCACATAGAATACAAAAGTTATCAAACATGCAACACCATAGTGATTCTCAGGCGTCCCTATTTAAAAGCATTACTGATTTTGGCAAGAAGGAGTTTTTAAATCTCTTCAAACCCATATGTACCCTGTATCTCCTCCCAGAGCGTAGCAGATCATATTGTGGATAGAGCACATGTGAGGGCTCAGCCAGTATCTTCCCAGCCTGTCTCAGAACAGATTGCTCATACAGTGCATTGAGGGGCTGATGATTCTTCACCCCCATGATTTTCATCGCGCTGTTGATTTGTCTTTGTAATTTTGCTTTTGACTGCACAGTCAGGTTTCCATACCAGGCATTCATGCCATACCTTAGCAGACTCTCAATCACTGCCTGGTAGAACATGAACATGAGCTTTCTGCTGACTCCATACAGCCTAAGTCTGCGCAAAAAGTAGAGCCGCTGTTGGAGCCGAGAGCACAGACTATCAACATAAGTGCTCCAGGTAAACTTGTTGTCCATGTGGAGCCCGAGGTATCTGTAACTGGAAACCCGCTCAATCGCAGTGTTGTGTATAACCACAGGACTATGATCCCCGACTAACTTTGGGTCTAAGACCATTTCTTTAGTTAGTCTGTCTCTCTTCTATTGTTAATTGCCTTTTCCTCTCCATTTTTATAGCAGCACACTAGTTTCTGCAGTACAATACTGTTCTAACAATGCTCTGGAGGGTTCCATGGTGTGTTCCACCACTACTTTTATCCAGACAGAGGGAGTTGGAAGTAATCTAGAAAAGTCGGGACACCTGTAGGATTTGGTAGCACCAGCTTTCAAGGTTTGATCAACCTCCATTGGTGCAGAACAGCTTTAAGTTCTTTTCTTGTTCCCTGAAAAAGGCCTTTTTGTATAATTCTGAAATGTACATTATTTTTCAGTTTTGGGTTATCTGACCTTTTTTTTAACCTCTGGCAGTTCACCACTTACCTTTGTACCATTTCAAGCTATTCATTGAACTTGAACTACTTGAATTTCAATAGAAAACTGGAAACATTGGGGAGTTCTAAAATTTTTGACTGGTTGTGTATCATTGAAGCAACTTCCTGTTTTTACTTTTAACGTCAACCAAGCTATTGTCAAAACAGAAATATGACAGCCCCAACCCACTTTTTTCGCTCAAACTGAAAAAACTAATCACAACAAAGGCAGAAAAGCAAACAAACTGGTAAAAATGAGTCGATTTGAGCTCTGATTCTGGAAGATTCCCCCTGCGGATCTGCGGCCGCCCCGAGCAGCTAAGTGAGCTCATGGTGGGTTAAAGGCCGGATGGGTCCTGTGCTGCTCCGTGCCGAGCCAATCTGGGCTGAGCCGAGCTGGGTTCTTCTGGGCACTCGGGCGGTTTGCTGTGTCTGGCTTCCTCTGCCTTGGCTTGTGTTTTTAATAGACGGCCTGGTCGGGGCGGTGCTCGACCACAGCTCCAACGCTGCGCTGCCATTTTAGCGCTTGGCCTCAAAAACGCAGTCCCCACAGCTCTGTCTGCAATTTCAAAATAGTTCCAGCCCCACCAGCTACTTCCCTACCCCCCAGCAAAGAAGGGAAACTGGAGAGGAAAAAAAGCAGGGCTGTCAGTCTTTATTCTTCGGGGCCCCTGTCTGGAGGAAGCACCTGTCTCGACCCCTTGATCCTCCGATCTCTGTGCAGGTGGAAAGCAAATATCTTCCCACCTCCCACTGGTTTCTTTATCTCTTAAACTACTCCTCTTAGACTTGTAGGAAAGACTTTTTGTTCTACACGTCAGCTAGTAAGGTTGACATGAAAAAGAACAGTTTTGACATTTTTGCAGTAAAATCTGGAGACAGTGGGGGAAAATAAAGGCATGAAATGAACAGCATGTTGTGAGAAAATGAGCTACAAGAACAACAGAATCAGTTTTTTTTTTTAAAGATACTCCTAAATCTGATACAACTGCAGTCTCAAAATATTTTTTTAGGGAAGGCATAGTTTTGTTTGGAAATAATTTGCAACCTGCAAAGTGGCAGAAAAGGCCAATTTGAAAAAGTGATGAAGGCCGAATTAGAAGACCAGAGTTTACGTTGCATAATGAAGAAGAAACCATCAGTTTCAGGATTAAGTTTTGTTTTCTGTGGCTGTTTAGTTTTGATTTTTCCACCTTCAACTGATTTCTTTATCTCTTAAATTACTTATTTTACAGTAAAGGCTTCTGCTGAAAGAACTTGTCATCTAGTAAAGTTGGTAGAGACGTGAAAAAGAAGACTTTCAACCATTTTGCAGTTAAAATTTAAAAAATATTAGCCATATGAAATGAATAGCATGTTGTAGCAATAATATGTCTTGATTTATAGTTCTAAAAGGATTTTAAAAATAAATATATCCTGTATAATCCACAAAAAACCACCTTTAAAAGTCAGTGTTACTTCTTTCTTTAGAGGATATTGGTTTGAACAAAAAGTCACTGTGAGGTTTGTGCATTATCTAGAGAAACCAGAAGAGCACTTCTGGAAAGATGTTGCTGATGACTTTTTAATTTTTTTAATTAACTTTACAATAATGTCTGAAAAAGAGAAGGATGAAGATGACCTTATTGCCTACTGATTCGTATTTGCTTCAAACCTTATATCCATCTTAAATAACCCCAAGAACATCTTTACTGTTCCTCAATATTATACTTGAAAGCAGTCTTTTTGTTGTACTTTAATTTGTATTTTTATTTTGCTGTGACTTGGCAGAAAAAGCCAGTTTTAAAATGGGACAAAGTCTGAGTTAGAAGATCAGAGTTACAACAGAAGATACCATCAGTGTCAGGATTAAGTTTTGCTTTCTGTGCCTGTTTTTCTCTTTTTCCCATCTATTGATTTCTTTTTTTCTTCAACTAGAGTTTCAGCTTCTTCTGAAATAACATGTCAGCTTGTAAGGTTAGAAGAGATGATAAAAAGAACAATTTCAACCTTTTGCAGTTACAATTGGAGACAGTAAGGGTGTGAAATGAACAGCATTTGTAGATAAATGAGCTATAAGGACAACAAAATTAGTTTTTAAAGACTTATTTATGCCAGCTCGGTCTCCACAAACCTACATCCCAATAGAACTGAATTGCATTCCCAATTGCTTCTTTAAGGGAATGTTATTGTGTTTGGAAATAATTTACAAACTGTGATGTGGTGGAGAGTTTGAAAGACCTACAAAGTCTGAGTTAGAAGACCAGAGTTTGTGTCCCTTGATGGACAAGAGACCATCAGTTTGAGGATTAAGTTTCTTTTTCTGTGGCTCTTTAATTTTGATTTCGCCACTTCCCATTGATTTCTTTATCTCTTGAACTACTTCTTTTACAGTAAAGGCTTCTTCTGAAATAACGTGTCAACAAGTAAAGTTGTAAGAGACGTGGAAAAGCAGAGTTTCAACCATTTTACACTTAAAACTGGAAACAGTGGGAGAAAGTAAAGTCACCTTAGCTACAAGGACAACAAAATCATCTCTTAAAGACATACCTGGTCCAACCTTGTCCCAACAAAACTAGTTCAATACAACTAAACTGCATTCTCTAATATGTTTTTGTAGAAATGTAATTTAGTTTGGAGATAATTTGTGACCTGCGTCGGGACAGAAAAGGCGGCCAGTTTGAAATAGTGACAAAGTCCAATTTACTAGACCAGAGTTTGTGTCCCCTGATGGACTAGAGACCTTCAGCATCAGGATTTAGTTTTTTGTTTCTGATGTTCTTTAATTTTGGTTTTCACTTGCTTTCTGCTTAAGTTTTGGCATCAAAATTATATAGTTAGATTTAGGAAAGTATCACACTTTGTGAGAGAGTTTTAGGCTTTTGTTAGGCACTTTAACACACCAGAATTACTGGTTAGTGTTAGGAAATATATCTAGCTTTTCACTACGTTTGAAGCTTCTCCTCCATTTTCTGGGTGACCAGGGTCACAAGTCCCGCCCCATCTACAATATGATTGGCTGTCTGAAAAGAAGCAAAAATAAAGCAGTAAAATCAATGGTAAAATGCAATAACTAGAAATGCATTTCTAAAATATAATTTAGAATGCATTTTAGTTGTAGGAAAAGTGCAGAAACGAGTCTTTTTGCTTGTCTAAGAACATTTTACTGCCATGGAACAGGTGACCTGATCTCATTAGTTGGACCGTTTGGGCTTAAAAACAAAACAACAGCAACAACAACAACAGAAAACGTACCAGAGGGTCCACATTGAGAATCTTCTTGTCCCTCTTGTTCTTGAAGAGAAGGCCGTTGGGGTCGTCGTAAATCACCTCGAAGTTGGGGCTCGAGTTGGACGTGGACACCCGTGTCTTCCAGTTGTAGTAGCTGCAAGAAAAAGTGCAGAAATATGCATTAGATGATGCGTTTTTAGGGTGGAATTACTGCTGATTTTGCCAATCTTTTCGCTGGATATCTCTACTTTCTCCACAAACCCCGATGACACAGCTGCCATTGCATTTAAAAGGGAAACTCTGGAGGTTCTGGCAGCAGCCGCTCACTGCCTGAAAGCCCCTTTTGTGATAATAACAATTTATGGGAGCGAAGCTGTTTGGGGAGACATTTTTTGGAAGGACGACGTTTTTGCTGTTTTTAAAGTTTCCCAACATGGCGAGGTAACTACATGAGTGGTAGTTTTGTGTTGCACTGACTGTGCTGCCTTGTGTTTTGGGTTGTTTTTGCTTTTCTGAGCCCACACACACGCTCACTTATTGCTTCAGAGAAACACATTGTATTTCAATGAAAGGATGCAGGCCGTAGTGTTCAGGCAGCGTGGGGGAGTGCCGTGACATGGGTAGATATTTCTGTTGTAAAGCAAAAATAGCCCAAAACAGATCAGCTTTAGATGAAATGCTGTGTGAACCAGGAAAACAAAGCTTTATGGCCACTTATGTTGTGTTCTGCTTTTCCTCCGGTCCTCTGTCGTGTCCAAAGCCAAAACTCTCAACAGTCACTGATTTTAACTCGACTTTCAAGGGCATCAAATGTTCTGTTTTAGGTTGGGCTGTGGGTTATTTCAAGACTGAGCTGGTGGGTTCATTTAAAATCAAAAGAATCAACAAATGAGACACAGTTGGAGTTTTCAGGTGCTAGCAGCAGCTTTACATTCATGCTAAAACTAGAAGAGAGAACAAGATGAGCATTTTAGTACTGTTTTAGATATATTCACCATTGGTACACTGGGATGATTAGTTCCATTGTCCATTCATTTTTCAAATTATTTGGTCTGTAAAATGTCCAAAAATGGCAAAAACTGTTTATTAGTGTTTCCCAAAGCCCAAAATAACACCTGCAAATGGCTTGTTTCATTTACAACCCAAATATATTCAGTTTACTATCATAAACAAGGGAAAGAAACCAGAAATATTCATATTCAAGAAGCTGAAATCAAAGAATTAAGACTTGACTGATTCATCAAAACAGTTGACGATTAATTTAGCAGTTGACATGAAAGATTGGTGGCAATTGTTTCTTTGCACTTTATGACTTTTGTAGAAGTTAATATTTCTCTTTGCACATTGACTTTTTGCACATTAAATGTGTTTTACTTTGGTTTTTATTGTCTGTATCCTTTTATTCTGTGCTTGTCTTGTTGTTTTTTATGGTCTTATGCCCTGAATGTGTTTTATTGTTTGTGCATAAGTACCCCTCTTAATCCGAGCCACATTTCAACACAAACAAAGAACTCAGACTTTGACTTTGATGATTAACCAAGAAATCACTGCAGGTGTATTGGTGTTAAGATGAAGAAGGGGTTGGTCGCTTGTAGAACATATGACAGAAGACAAACAATGACAGTGAAATGTAAGTACAAAGATTTTCTCAACAGTGTAACAACTGCTAGCAGAGACAACAAGATCAGCAACAAGTTGATTTGTCATTAATTTGTTATTAATGTTTTTTTCCAGAAAATGATCACATGGTAGGAGAATCATGGAACGACATGTTTAACCCAGTTATATCTAAAAGTCTCTGTTTTTGCACATCCAAAAGTTTTCTAAAAGTCTCCATGTTAGGGGTCCTAAAACTCTCAGTTTATGTAGCAGAAGTTATGGGGTTTAAAAAGTATTAATGTATTTGTAGCCTTAGTCTGTCCTACACAACTAAACTACATTCTCAATTTCCTTTTGAAGGCATAACATACTTTCTACCAAATTACAATTGTTGCTGATGTCTCACAGATACGTTTCTAAGCGACATATCTTTGCCATTGATTTTACTGCTTTGCTGTTTCTCCTTTTCAGGAAAACAATCATATATTAAATGTGGTGGTACTTGTCACCCTGGCAACCTAGAAAATGGAAGAGGCACCTCAAACGTGTAGTAAATCGGTCGTATTATAGCCCAAATCAAGTCATTTTGGTGTCCAACCAACAGATTCTAACATCTAAAAGTGTCTAACAAACAAAAACACACCTTTTATGCATAAACTGAACCAGAAAGCAGGTAAAACTGAAAGTAAAACGATGACAGAAACCAAAACTTCTAAGATCAATAGTTTCTCGTCCATCATGGGACGCAAACTCTGATTTTTTTAATGGAATATCTCCATAGGGATACAGAGGAACATTTCCAGCAACCATCACTCCTGTGTTCTAATGCTACATTGTGTTAGCTAATGGTGTTGAAAGGCTAACTGATGATTAGAAAACCCTTGTGCAGTTATGTTAGCACATGGATAAAAGTGTGAGTTTTCATGGAAAACATGAAATTGTCTGAGTGACCCCAAACTTTTGAACGGTAGCATATATTGGATAGGAATGTAATTTTATGGATACTTGGTTGTTTTTGTAGCTCGTGTTTGCCCTTTGAATAATAGCCGATACAAGTATTTTGAATGTTACCCTCTCATGTCAAGAGAAAAGATGGAAAAATAATTGTCTTTCAGTATATATTATAGATTTCACATGACTTTTAAAAGGAGGAAAATACTCAAGTGCTATTTGACCCTTTGGCTTTCTGCTTTTTTGGACCATTTTCCTTTAGAGACTCACTCAGCTTGCAGGAGGCTCTAAAGCAACACATGAGAACACATCGAGGTCACGGATTAGCATGTTTCACGGAGGAGAGAAAACTTCACGGACCATTAAACGGCCATCGTTATCGGATCAATATTCTGGTTATGAAAGAAAAGTAGAGCAACCTGCAGAGTGGTGTGTCTTTTTTTTTAGGAGAGGGAGAAGTTAAAAGTCTGGTTCCAATTTGATCTTCAGGGTGCTGTTTTGGAGCTCACCAAGCCAGGCATTTAAGTAAAGCTGTGACTAATAAGCAAGTGAAACCAAAGAATGGTTTGAATTCCAAAATAAACGGCTGATTAATTTACAGCATCCGACTGGATCCCGCTCTGCTTTCAGGGTTTTCTGTTTGGCAGTGTGCAAATCAGTGACAGTCAAAGGGACAAAAATGTTGGACTTCAAGGTTAGAATCCAAATTACTGATCAAGTGAAGCCTCAAACAGTTCGCTTAAGGTAACGTATTTGGTGGGAAAAAAAAGAAAAAAGAAACGTATAAGCTTGATATTCTTGAGCCGTAAAATTGGCAGATCGTCTGTCTTTGTTGACGTGAAACATGAGGCAGGTTGGGAGTTGAAAACATCTCATTAAGTTGAATACTGCATTGTTCCCCGGACCTTCAGCTGAGAAGAGCCAAACATGGACATGAAAAGACATCAAATTGGCTTAAATTTGTTGTAGAATGCGACATTAAATGAGGCCAGATTGAGCTACAAGACTGTTTTCAATTCATCAGATTAATTTGGGACATATTTGTGTCGCAAAACATGCTTTCTTCGTGGGTTTTTTTTCTCCTGTAGTTCTGAAATGTGATATTTTCCTGTGAAGCACCACGATATCTTGTTCTGGAAAGGGTTACGCAAGATAGTGTTGTTTTAACAGCCTGTCATGTTTGAAGCCTTTATAATTTAAATTTAATAAAAGTTCTTAGAGAAAAGGTTTATTTTAACGTGCAAAGCAAAGAGGTTTGAGTGTTATTGCAGCCAGAGATAAGCAATAAATAACCCTTGTGTGTTGTAGGGGTGTATTCTCCAGATAGTGATGATTTTCAGAGCTTCTCATCATTAGTTGTCCACTAACACAACTCCATATGTCATATGAGGGTTGCTGTAGCAAGCCTTGGCTGCTCCCCAGCAGCATTTTGTGGTCCAACAACAAAGTGGGACCTCAGGGAGGAGGCTCGGCGTAAATCTGAGAAGAGGTGCATTGTGTTGGGGAGTTAAAGGGGCTGAAGTTGTAAATATGGAACCGTAACATGATGGAGTGCAGCCAGCGTTCTACAGGTTGTATTTCACTTGCTGCGATGCTTCAGTGGAGCAAATCGATGATTAACAGCTGATATAAACTATTAATGACCCACATTATGTAAAATACATCTCAAAATGTTTTCATTTACATTGTTGCACCCCTGCGATCTTTGAAATATCTCGGCTGTTTGGCAAATTGTCAAGATGTTTTCTGCAGAGTCTGTTTCGCAGGTGATCTCTGGTGGCAAATAAAAGCTGTTCACAAATACCCATTTGCATTCGAGCCGTAAAAATATTTTCTGCCTGCAACACATTAAGCGTACTTGCTACAAATTACAAGCAAACATATAGCACAAGCAATATAGAAACTCACCCATGTGGCCTTTTCCAGAACCCACAGACCCCCACTATGCAATTTTGGGAAATGTAAATACATATTTCTGCAGAATGGTGGGTTTTGGGATAGCTATGAAAAGAGTCAGGTATTCCAACCAATAACGTGAGAGCAACTCTGACTTTGCTGCTGGTATCCTGACAACATATTTTCCTTGACTGGTTGCTTGTCATATTCCCAAAGACACTCATTCAGACTAAGAGGACGGATGTGATCTCCACTACAGACTCAGCATTGTGACACAGAGACCCAGAAATTGGTGACCACATTTAAAGACAATAAACGTTGACCAAAGGGCTGAAAATTAAAAAATATAGTTAAAATGACATAGTTAAACAAATGTGACAGAAAAAAAATCTGAGATGAAAAGACAGTTGCAGTCTCAGACTTGAAAGATGTGCTTAATCTCTGGTAATTTGCCAATAAAGACTTGTGACTTGTCCTGGAGTTGCCATCAAACACTTGAAACTGTTGACTCTTAACAGTTGCTGTGACAGATTAAGACTTGGATTCATCTTGACTGAGTTTGACTAGAGCCTTGATTTGGACTTGTCTTGATGGATGTAAACTTGATACTTAACTCGGACTTCTCTTTCAAATTACTGACTTCAGACGCAACTTGAATTGCTTTAAAACTTGTATTGGACTAGATCGATTCAACTGAATTTTTGCATGTGTCTTTGACATGTAGGATTTGGACTTGTCTTGATTAAGTTTGACTAGAGACTTACTTGAATTAGACTTCTTATTCAAATGCCTTACTTTAGACTACTTTATTTTAAAGTACTTTAAACCAATTTAGGATTTTATTGAATCAACTGACTTGTGACTTGACTTGGACTTTTCAAAAAGTACTGGAGACACTTCATACTTGTACTGACAGACATAGGACTTGGACTTGTCGCTACTAAATTCAACAAGTGTGTTGATTTGGACTTGTCTTGATGGACATTAGCTTGAAATTCAACTTAGATTTCTCTCAGATTTGACTTTTTTAAAATTTGTGTGAGACATGATTGATTCAACTGACTTGAGATTTGACTCAGGCTTGTCATCCAGCACTTGAGACACTAATTACTTGCTCTGACAGATGTAGAACTTGGACTTGTCTCGAATAACTTTGACTAAAGGCTTGATTAGGATTTGACTGAAGGGACGTTGACGTGGACTTCTTTTCCTCAAATATCTGACTTTAGACTTAAATTACTTTCAACTTGTGTTGGATTGGATTGACTCAACTGACTTGAGACTTGACTTGGACTTGCCATCAAACACTTGAACCTTAAGACACTTCATACTTGCTCTGACAGTCTTAAGACTTGGACTCGTCTCCATTAAGTTTGACTAAAGGCTTGATTTGAAATTGACTTAAAAAATGTTGAAATTGAATTTTTTCGCAAATATCTGACTTAAAGTACTTCAAACTTTTAAAAAAGACTTGACTGATTCAACTGACTTGAGACTTAGACTCACCAAGCACTCGAGACACTTCATAATTGCTCTGACAGACTGAGGACTCGGACTCATCTTGACAGACTTTGACTAAAGACGTGATTTGAACTTGTCCGAAAGGATGTTGACATGGACTTTTTTTTCTCAAATATCTGGCTTAAGACGACTCAAAGTACTTCAAACTTAAGAAAGACTTGATTGATTCACCTGATTCAAGACTTGCACTCACCAAACACTCGAGACACTTGCTACTTGCTTTGGCAGATGTTGGATTTGGAGTCATCTCGACTAAGTTTGATGAAAGGCTTGATTTGGACCTGTCTTGAAGGATGTTGACATGACTTTTTCTCACATATCTGACTTGAAGTACTTTAAATTTAAAAAAGACTTGATTGAGTCACATGACTTGAGACTTAGACTCACCAAGCACTCGAGACACTTCCTACTTGCTTTGGCAGATGTTATATTTGGAGTCATCTTAACTGAGTAAAACAGTTTTGAACTTGCGTTGGACTCAATTGATTAAACCAAATTATCACTTGACTTAGTATAGTTTTAAGTGGCTTTGACCAAAGACTTGGACTTGAACCTTGACTTGCTAAAATGGAAAGACCTCAGACTTGCCAATATCTGATGGTAGTGTGGTACAGAAGCACACAAAAACAGATTTTATCTTTATCGTCCACTTATCTTTGGTCTTACTATATTTTGATGCTGGTGTTATACAACGGATTTCAGAAAATGTGTCACTGGACACCGTCTGATGTTTCGGTTATCTGTCAACCATCTCCTGCCAGCTGTCACAGTAATCTTTCTCGTCTTAGACACACATACTCTGGACGCCTCAGAAAAAGTCCAAACTGTGTGGGGAAATACACTGATGCATAAAATTATAAGGTATGATAGGATGAGAAGTCTGGATCCGAGCTGCCAGCAGAGCCGAGTGAAGCAGGTTCAGAATAGATTGCAGCAATGCCCCAATTATGAAGTACAAATTGAGGTTTTTCCCTTTTAAAACGCAGAAGAAAATTATATTGTGCAAGCCTTGTGCTTCTCAGACACATGCATCCCTCTTCTCTTTGTAAATTAGATCTGACAGTGTTTGAGCGACTATTTATACCGAAATGCCATACAACAATTAACATTTTTCTGGTCAGCCACTTTTATTCCATGGCGAACCGCTCAGTTCTGCCAGAGAAACGAGACAGATGTGAGATATTTTAGCACCGAACATGAAAAAGACTGACGGAAAAGTGTAGTGTTTTTTTTGTTCATACGTTGCCTGGACGTGTTTATTGGACCCACCTCCCTTCGCTCGTCCCATATGAACTGTCACCACGGTAACTTAACTGCACGGTCGGCGCACATTGGGTCACAAAGCGAGCTCCAGCAGCTGGATGGCACCACACCCAGACACATGGACCAGTAAAAGTGTGAGAACCTGGACTTGGTGGAAACAATGACGGTGCTCCCAGCGCCGGTTCCTGGTTCCCCGTACGTTTACCGCCGCCGTTTGACACGTGCTCTGTGTCCTTTCACTTTCCATAGTTACCGTGCTTAGCTCTATTGTTATCTCCAGGCGGTCATTTTCCAGGGTAATGTCAACAGTCTCATTATAGGGCTCAGAGGAGCTGGAGTCCGAGCGCTGGATGATATATATCACAAAGGAGCAAATACCTAGCCTGTGTATTCGCTCAGCCGCTTCGTCTTTTTTCTTTTTTAAAGGCTACAGAATACATAGTCGAGCAACTGTTTCTGAAGTTAATGTTTCCTGCGTAAATCACAAAGGCCTCTTCAGTGTTGAGAGGCTCGGAGCAACGGGTTGAAATTACCGTTAAGCCTTTCGGGGGGCGTCAAGGGTCTAATTCAGCGACAAATCACAGATAGGCCGTGACAGGCCCATTAACAAGCCATATCTAGCTGCCCACCTACACACTCCTCGGAGCTTTTCATCATCACTCTGGGTTTCAGCTGGGAATCCGGTAACGTTTCTATTAAATAATAAAACACAGCAGACTTTATAGGAGGTAAACTTTAGTTGTTGTTGGGCTCAAATAAGAGTCAGAGAAGAAACTCAAGATTCAAAGTAATAAACTAAAAGAAATGTTAAAGTTAACTTTAAGTTAGTTAAAGTTCCTCTATATTATTTATAGTTGCTCTAAATAAGTTAAGTGGCTCTATATTAGTTAAAGTTGATATTATTAGTTAAAGTTGTTCTATAGTAAAGTTGCTGTAAATTAGTTGAAGTTGCTCTAAATTAGTTAAAGTTGACATTTTTAGTTAAAGTTGCTCGATATAAAAGTTCCTCTATATTAGTTAAAGTTACTCTGCATTAGTCTAAGTTGGTCCATATTATTTAAAGTTGCTCTATATTAGCTAAAGTTGATATTATTAGTTAAAGTTGCTCTACATTAAAGTTGCTCAAAAATGAGTTAAAGTTGCTGTAAAATGAGTTAAAGTTGCTCTAAATTAGTTAAAGTTGCTCTATATTAGTAAAAGTTGGTCTGTATTAGTTAAAATTGTTCTATATGAGCTAAAGCTAATATTAGTTAAAGTTGCTCTATATCCAAGTTGCTCTATATTATTTAAAGTTGCTCAAAATGAGTTAAAGTTTCTCTACATAAGTAAACGTTGCTCTATAATAGTTAAAATTCCTCTACATTCATTAAAGTTGCTCTAAATATTAGTTAAAGTTGCTCTAAATATTAGCTAAAGTTGCTCTAAATATTAGTTAAAGTTGCTCTAAATATTAGCTAAAGTTGCTCTACATGAGCAAAGTTGACCTACACTACCGTTCAAAAGTTTGGGGTCACCCAGACAATTTCATGTTTTCCATGAAAACTCCCACTTTTATCC
The DNA here is from genome assembly GCF_022539595.1 of Amphiprion ocellaris. Classification (NCBI taxonomy): domain Eukaryota; kingdom Metazoa; phylum Chordata; class Actinopteri; family Pomacentridae; genus Amphiprion; species Amphiprion ocellaris. The sequence continues at coordinate 4,464,963 of NC_072771.1, read as the reverse complement.
ATGTGCTAACATAACTGCACAAGGGTTTTCTAATCATCAATGAGCCTTTCAACACCATTAGCTAACACAATGTAGCATTAGAACACAGGAGTGATGGTTGCTGGAAATGTTCCTCTGTACCTCTATGTAGATATTCCATTAAAAACCAGCTGTTTCCAGCTAGAATAGTCTTTTACCACATTAACAATGTCTACACTGGATTCCTGATTCATTTAATGATATCTTCATTGGAAAAAAAAGGCTTTTCTGTCAAAAATAAGGACATTTCTACTTTTAAAAAAGGTTTTGGTGCAAAAAAAAAGCAAAATCTAACTGAATATCAAAGTAAAAACATGTTGCAGAGTTCATACACTAGTAAATACCTTTTTTACTAAAGCATTTGGTGTATAATCAGGAGCTGTAATGTATTTTCTCTTGTTTTGATTGCCAAAAATCGACTGAAAATGAAGCTGCAATGATTTTTATCAGTGATTCAACATGTTACTGATTTAATCAAACAATAAAACAAATATTCTCTGGCTGCAGCTACTTAAATAGCAGTAATTTTTTCATTTGATTACTCCATGGTAAGTCCAGAAGATGTCTTTATCTGTCCAGCTAACAGTCAAAAAACAAACAGTTTTGAGTTCACCTGGAAATCTGCTAATAATTACACTAGTCAATACCTTTTTGGTTTATAATCAGGAACTTTAATGTGTTTTCTTTGGTTTTGATTGCCATAAATCAACAGAAAATAAAGCTGCAACAACTTTTTATCAGCAGTTGTGAGAGCAGCAGTCAATAATTCACTGGTATTTGGTTTGCAATTCTTTAGAAAAGGCAGCAAATTACTACATTTAAGTAGCTGCAGAGAGAGATTATTTGGGGTTTTTTTGTTAGCTGCGTTCCTAAAAATAATTGTTTTCTTACAGCAGATAAACTTTTACATACACTGGGAAATAAATATCCAAGTGAAAAGCTGTTTAAAAGCAGATTGTAGATATTTTTGTGAAAAATGCAATGCTATTATACACAATAAAACCCTTTAACTCCAAAATTAGGCTGCATATTGACTATTACTTCAGGTTTTTCATTTCTTTTTTGAGCATTATACATTATACAGCATTACTCACAGGTGAGGTGACACCTTCTCATGTATGATGTTGTTATAGTTTGACCTCATGTCCTTTATAAGTGCTGCACATTCACACTCTCACACTGTCCAGACATTACATAATGCAGCGACACAGCTGGGTGTTAGAACGTAGTCCACTGGACTGGAGCTGCAGAGGCTAAAAGAGTGTCGACCGAAACAGTTTAGAGGTCAAACACGAAAAAATACTGGCGACAAGACCAAAAACTTCAATCAATATTTTGAAAATGGCTGCGAATTTGAGCTTTTGGTTCTGGTCAAAGAGACAGACTTTCAGATATTCATAAGTATTTGTTTCACTTTACAGTTCAATTATAATGCAGATGTTAAGTCTTTACCCTCGTGTCGTCCTGCAGGTCAAACTGACCCGTTTTAAAGTTTGAAAATGTGGGAAAAAATATACTTTCACAGTGAAACTTCTGATGTCCACATTTTCAACATTTTTGGGAAATCTTTGAACATTTTTGGTGGAAAAAAAGAAATGTTATAAATGCTTCTTAAGAATATTCACAAAAAAATCAATTTTTTTGTGTGAATGTTCTTAAATGTTCTTAAGAAAATATTAGAAGTTTTACTGATATATATATATATATATATGTATATTATATATATATATATATATATATATATATATATATATATATATATATATATATATATATATATATATATATATATATATATATATACATATATATATATATATATACATATATATATATATATATATATATATATACATAATCACTTGAGACATTTTTAGGATTTTTTTTGAAGATTTTTACAAATTGTTTGAAAATATTTACAAGAATTTTCTTGCCAAATTTGGAGGATTTTTTTAAAAAATAAAACTTATAAGGGAAACTAAAGAATTACTGGAATTTTCTTCCTGAAGGTTTTGCAATTTTTCAGAAATTTGAGGAATTTTTTTGCTGAATTTTAGGATTTTTTTCAGACAAGGAAACAATATTTTTTGGTGCCCATAAATGAGGACAACAGGAGGGTTGATAGACGCTCCGGTTTTTACCTTATTACTCCAGCAAGGAATGAGGTGGAGTTATGTGATGATCGTTTGTCTGTCTGTCTGTTATCAACGTTACTCAAAAACGGAAGGTCAGAAATGACACAAGGACCAAATGATTAGATTTTAGCAGTGATGCAGCTTATAGTCTGGATCCATGGATTTGTTAAAGATTTCTGTATCATTGCCAGATAGTGGCACGGCATCACTGTAACCATGACAACAAGTGAACACTACGTCAGCTGTCTGCTGATGATCACATGATTGTGATCCTACTACAAATCCACCACTGAGGACTTATCAGGACTTATCCATCAGAAATGATACAAGGAACAATTGATTAAATTGTGGGGGTGTTTCTGAGTCCCATCAATTCCCACCAACTGCTACATATTTAGGTCACATGATTCAGTATCTGTACATAATGTACACATGCAGAACACACACCTGTGTGTTGTGCATGTAAAAGACAAAATACAATAAAAGCAAGACAAAATATTACAAAAATGACAAAAACAACACAAAGTGGCAAAAAATGGACAAATGACACAAACGAGACAAAAAGACACAAAATGACAAAAACGAGACAAAAAACTACAAATAACATGAAACACAAAATGACAAAAATAAGACAAAAAACACAAGTGAGACAAAAAGGAAACACAAAACGACAAAAACGAGAAACAAAACAACAAAAATGAGACAAACGATAAAAGTCAGACAAAAAAACAACAAAAACAAGACAAAATATAAAAATGAGACAGAAAGCAAAAAAATTAGACAGATAACACGAAACAAAACAAAAAAGAGAGAAAAAATTTGACAAAAAAATGACAAAGCAACAAAAAAATGGACAAATGACAACAACGAGACAAAAACTACATAAATGACACAAACGAGACAAAAAAATGACAAAAATGACAAAGCAACAAAAACATGAGACAAATGTCAAAAGTCAGACAAAAAAGCCAAAAAACAACAAAAACAAGACAAAATATTACAAAAATGAGACACAAAATGACAAAAAATGAGACAAACAACACAAAACAGAGAGACAAATGATTAGACAAAAAAGTTACAAAGCGACAAAAAAATGGACAAATGATACAAATGAGACAAAAAAATGACAAAAGTGAGAAACAAAATGCTAAAAAAATAGACAAACAACACAAGTGAGACAAAAACAAAATGACACAAACGATGCATAAAACAATGAATAAAGTGAAACACAAAATGACAAAAATACAACAAAAAACACAAGCGAGACAAAAAGGAGGCACAGAATGACAAAAATGAGAAAGAAAATGACAAAAATATAAGAAAAATGTTGTCAGACAACAAACAAGACAAAAAACAACAAAATATTGCACAAACGAGGCACAGAATGACAAAAGACTAGTGAGCAATCTAGTATTTTACTTTATGATCAAAACAACTTGTCATGGTCTAGAAATTATTTTTAATTTATAGTTTCACAAATTTACAATCTGCAGTTAATGTCTTCTCTGTAATTTTTACACTTTACAAAGTCGTCTCGCCGGCCGGATTGGACCCTCTGGAGGGCCGGTTTTGGCCCGCGGGCCGCATGTTTGAAATCCCTGCTTTATAGTGTTTAAGTGGAGTCTTAGTGAGCTGGTGTGCTCGAGCTGCAGCAACTAGCATAGAGGAAGAAAGCAACACTGTAGAGCCGTTTTGTGTGTAGTTTTGATGCACAGAGATGAGTTTTTATGGGTTTAATCAGCAACCAGAGGGGCTTTACTCACAAAGACACGAAAAAAAAAACTGAAAAAAGGTTTGTGATGATGATGAAACGCTCCAAACATTATCAGCACCGAGAAAACAAAACAACAGTCTGATTGGATTTAACCCTGAGGATGCAGCCAATATGTGCTCGCCATGTGTGAGCAGCAGAGATGACGAGGAACGTTCCTGCTTACCTGCAAATATTTATCAAGCTGGCAAACTCTGCCGCGATAGAAACGTCCCGCCGAGCCGCCGCTGGGAGCCCCGGACACAATGCTGCAGGACCGGAGCGCCCACCGGAGCTGGAACACTTTCTCTTTTGTATTAAAAGTTAATAAAACGGGACAGCAGAGCAAATATTTTCACAGCAGAAAATGAAGCCAGACACACAGGTGCAGCACAGAGGCAGAGCGTGGAGGCAACGTGGGTTTGGCTCGGCCAGAGGCATGCGTTATAAACCTTCAAGTCCAATGTTTCAGCCTGTCGCCAAATGCACACAGTGTAGGCCGGCAGCGAGGGGGATATTTACATTATTCAGCGTTTCACAGAGCTGTCTGAATCAGGTTTACACGCTGAATATGAAAATCATTTCTGGACTTAGTTTTAGCCGTAATTTCAAGCAAAGTAGCAATAAAGACAGAGAATTGATTAGGACTCCTGTATCACGAGATGCTGCAAGATTCTGAAAAGAAAGTTTAAAGTTAGAAAGAATTGGGCAAAAAATTGATTTCTTAAGGAACCTTCAAGCTGCAAGTGTCCTCAAGGGTTTACCTGACAGAAATATACCCTTAAAAGCACACATTTTCACCACAAATCTGCAGTTTCAGTGTCAGGTTTTAGTTTTAAAGGCTTAATCCGGAGTTAAACCTGATGTTAAAGCTACTAAAGCAGTTAAAACAAATCAAGTCTAGCTCACTGATAAACTCTAGAACTTCAGTTTTCTTCTGTTATTGCTTTATGTGTTTTCTAGTTTGCTCCAGTGAGACTTTACACAAAGTGACAGTTTAACCAAGTTATCTAAACCACCTGTTTGGGAGTGAAAAGAAAATTTAAAGTTAGAAAGAACTGGGGAAAAAACTTGATTTCTTAAGGAATCTTCAAGTTTTTCCGTATCTTTATATCTGTAAATATCCTCTAGGGTTTGTCACCCAAAGTTCGAGGAAAAGAAGTTGTCTTGGAAGACAGAAAACGACATAAATTTACTCTTAAAGCACACTTTCTCACCATAAATCTGCAGTTTAAATGTCAGGTTTTAGTTCTGAAGGTTCGATCCAGCATTTAATCTGACATGAAAGCGACTAAAGGCCAGCTAACTGATAAGATCTAAACGTTGAGTTGTCTTCTGTTTTTGCTTTATGTATTTTCTAGTTTGTTCCAGTGAGATTTTACACAAAGTGACAGTTTAACTAAGTTATCTGAACCACCTACTGGAAGTCCTTGACTTACGTTGGAGTTTCGTTCCTACGGATCGACCTAAGTTGATTTTTGCCGTAAGTTGGAACTCCGGCGAAAATGTAGACAAAGTCGTTACATGCATCACGATATCGATCAGTTCTTCAGAAAAGTCATGAATACCAATGACTTTCATGCATGTATGAGTCATTTTACAAGAAGATAACTGGATATGTTGCACTGTTTTTACAACTTTAGCGTTTTATTATATCTAATTTCACTTCCATGGAGATTCGTTCCTTTTCTTTGAAGCACTGCCATCAGAAGAGCCTGACTTAAGAGCCATAATGAAGGGCAAAAAGTTAGTGAATGTAGCACAATCCAAGGTGGCGTACAACCTGTGAATGTAAACAAAGCCTTCTTATAGCGCCACGTGACGACGTATTCATCCGCTCTGCTCGTCAGCTTGTTTCATGTAACCGGTTATGATGGAACGCCGTAGGTCGAGGACGTCGTAAACCGAGGACCCAATGTATTTGGAAGCGAGAACAAAGTTTAAAGTTAGAAAGAATTGGGCAAAGATTTGATTTCTTAAGGAATCTTCAAGCTGCAAGTTTCCTAAAGGGTTCACCTGACAGAAACGAACACATTTTCACCGTGTATCTGCAGTTTATATGTCAGGTTTTTGTTTTAAAGGCTTAATGCAGCGTTTGTCTGAATCAGATTTAGATGCTGAACATGAAAATCAGCACCACTTCTGGACTTAGTTTTAGCCGTAATTTCAAACCAAGTAGAAATGAAAACAGAGAATCAATTAAGACTCCCCGTCTCGTGAGATGCTGCCTGGTTTTCTTGAAAGTCTTCGACCAAACACAGGCGCTGAGGAGAGGCAGAGATAAAGAGAGTTAGGAGGGGAGCAGCCGGAGTGCATAAACAGATGGTCACGTTGCTGGTGAACATTAAATAGACATCAGAGATGTTGTAGGCACATCTGGAGTGGCAGGAAGCTCAGAGCTCAGAGCTCAGAGCTGCAGATCTGTGGCTTAATTAGACGACGGTCAGGACTGCAGAGTCGGACACAGATTTACCCTTAAAGCGCACATTTTCACTGTGCATCTGCAGTTTAAACGTCAGGTTTTAGTTTTAAAGCGACTAAAGCAGCTCCACATTCATTTCGCATCATCAGTTTGTGCAAGAGGTCGTCAAAAAGCGCCTTATTCCGTCATTCCTGCCATAACTGCTACTCTTTTCTGCGTCCTGGATGTAATATTTTCTGCTCTTGATTTACTTTAAGCAGGTTTCCCCTGGAGGTCAGAGGCTTACAACATATGCCTTTACAAATTATGTTTATATGTCCCACCCACCTGGTGTGCCTGCTAAAATAAATCAAGGCTAGCTGATTTTTTTTTTTGCCTCGTGCTGCTCTTATAGAATATGCTGGAAAAGGAAGGAAGAAAAATGTAAAATGTAGCTTTAAAGTGCAATTTTTGGAGTTTATGGGGGAAATTAGTGAAAAAATCCAAACTGTAGTTCGTATTTTTGGAATTATTTGCATATATTTTAGGCTGGAATTGAAAGTTGAGGTGAGAAACAATAGTTGGAAGACCTTTAACCCTCGTGTCGTCCTGCGGGTCAAAACTGACCTGGTTTAAAGTTTGAAAATGTGGGAAAAAAATAATAATTTCATAGTGAATCTTCTGATGTCCACATTTTCAACATTTTTGGGTGGATTTTTTGGTGGGAAAAAAAGAAATGTTAAAAATGCTTCTTAAGAACATTCACAAAAAAATCAACCAAAATTCAGCAAATTTCGCTGGATTTTGGTTGATTTTATGTGAATGTTCTTAAAGAAAGTATTAGAAGTTTTACTGATATATATGGAATCACTTTAGATATTTTTAGGATTTTTTTGGAAGATTTTTACTCATTTTTTGAAAATATTTACAAGAATTTTCTTGCCAAATTTGTGGGATTTTTTTTTAAATAAAACTTTTAAGGGAAGCTTTTAAGGAATTATAAGAATTTTCTTCCTGAAGGTTTTGCAAATTTTCAGAAATTTGGGGAATTTTTTGCCGTTTTTTGTGTTGTATAAGTTTTATTTTTTTTAAAAATCCCCCAAATTTGGCAAGAAAATTCTAGAATATATTTCCAAAAAATGAGTAAAAATCTTCCAAAAAATGATTCCATATATATCAGTAAAACTTCTAATATTTTCCTTAAGAATATTCACAAAAAAATCAAACAAAATCCAGCGAAATTTGCTGGATTTTGGTTGATTTTTTTTGTGAATATTCTTCAGAAACATTTTTAACATTTCTTTTTTCCCACCAAAAAATGTTCAAAAATTTCCCAAAAATGTTGAAAATGTGGACATCAGAAGTTTCACTGTGAAAATTTTTTTTCTTCCGCATTTTCAAACTTTAAACCGGGTCAATGTGACCCACAGGACGACACGAGGGTTAAACTTATTTTGAGTTTTCTTGTAAAACACAACTCAAAACAAGATAATTTCAAGATTGTTTGACTTAATATATTTACGATGCATTCTGTTCAAACAAGTCCCTCCATCTGCTGAAATGTCTCTTGTTAAGTGAATTGATCTTAAATCCAGTGGGATGAGACATTTTGACTAAAAATAAAACAAACAGACTTGGTAAGATTTAGAGTTTTTGCAGTGTATCTGCTCCAAGAAGCCACTCCGCTGCTGCTTTTCCTCCGTTTCTTGCCCTCCAGACTGTGAACCTATCCACCCTTCGTTGCTGGAGGTGGGAGGTGGAGGCCGGAGCTGGCGCTGGTGTCGCTGCTCTGTGTTCTTTGTGGCCGTGGAGGAGGAGGAGGGACAGGATTCAGAGTCCTGCGGTGGGAGGTTTAGTGCACTGAGTGGGCAGCAGCTCCAGCATCTGCTCCCTCTTAGCGGCAACCACACTGGGTGTTATTGTTCCCGACAGAGATGAAGAAAAAAAACGAAGCGGGGGGAGGTTGTAGGAGAGGGGTGGAGGATGACTTAGGAGGAGAGGTAGCAAAGCACAGGGAAGCAAAGACGGGGAAGACGTGTAAATCTGATGAAGTTTTAGTCGTTGAAAAACGAGGCATAGAGGGGGAGTGTGAAGTCAGATGTTAGGAGGGCAGGGAGACCCATGGTGGTGGAGGAGGAGGAGGAGGAGGAGGAGGAGGAGGAGGAGGAGGAGGAGGAGGAGGAGGAGGAGGAGGAGGAGGAGGGGAAGCCTCATAAAAGCATCATTAGGGAGTGGGCTGCACCTCCAGGCATGCTCGCCCAATGACTCACACCTCCAGCTTGTTAGGGCTTCGACCGAGAGGAGGACGAGTTCAAGGCCTCGGGCCGGGTTGTGTGTCGGAGCACATGGTGAGAAATGGATAAATAAAACAACACAGCCCGGCACGTCTGACACTTTGGTTTCAGCGGAAGGGAAAAACCGCCTCCGAAAATAAAACTACGCCAACTGTCATTCTGTTAACTGCCATGTTGGACTTTAACGTGAACATTGTGCTTCTTAAACTGCATCTCAGAGTCGTAATCAGCGGATGGAGTTTGAACACTTAATGGATTCATTTTATCCGCTAATCCAGGGGTGTCAAACATGCGGCCCGCGGGCCAAAACCGGCCCTCCAGAGGGTCCAATCCGGCCCACAGGACGACTTTGTAAAGCATAAAAACTACAGAGAAGACATTAACTGCAGCTTGTAAATTAATAAAACTGCAAATGTAGAATCATTTCTAGACCATGACAAGTTGTTTTGATCATAAAGTAAAATACTAGATTGTTCATTGTTCTTTTGTCATTCTGTGCCTTGTGTTTGTAATATTTGTCTTGTTTTTGTTGTTTTTTGTCTTTGTTTTTTTGTCATTTGTCTCATGCTTTTGTCATTTTGTGTTTCCATTTTGTATTGCTTGTGTTTTTTGTCTTCTTTTTGTCATCTTGTGTCTTTTATTTTGTCTTGTTTGTGTTGTTTGTCCATTTTTTTGTTGTTTTATTTCTCACTTTAGTCATTTTTTATCTCGTTTGTCCATTTTTTTGTCGCTTTGTAACTTGTCTATTTTTTGTTTTGTGTCATGTCATTTCTCATTTTTTGTCACTTTGTTTCTCGCTTTTGTTGTTTTTGGTCTTTTTTTGTCTTATTTTGTCATTTTGTGTTTTGCTTTATTCATTGTTTTGTGTGTCGTTTTTGTCGTTTTGTCTTTTTTTGGTCAATTTTTTTGCGTTTTGTTTCTCACTTTTGTCATTTTTTATCTCGTTTTTATCATTTATGTAATTTTTTCTTGTTTTTGTCGTTTGTCCATTTTTTGTCACTTTGTAACTTTTTTGTCAAATTTTTGTCTCTTTTTTGTGTTGTTTCACGTCGTTTGTCTCATTTTTGTCATTTTGTTTCTTGCTTTTGTCATTTTGTGTATCATTTTTGTAATATTTTGTCTTGTTTTTGTTGTTTTTTGGGTTTTTTGTCTGACTTTTGTCATTTTGATCATAAAGTAAAATACTATATCGTTCAGTTCCAGATACCTGTGGCTAAATGTTGTGTTCCTTTGTAGACACTCTGTGATCTGGAAGTTGTAATGTATAAATGATAAACAGGAATAATGTTGAAATTGAACTTATTTTTCTTAAGAAATTTCAGGTTGTTCATAATGTTTTGTAAAAAGATAATTCCTTAAATGTGAACATTTTTGCACTAAAACAAAGGAAAAATTTGGAGTTGTGGTTATTTATAGGTTGCTATGCTGTGATTTTACTGGTCCGGCCCACTGGAGATGAAATTGGGCTGAATGTGGAACCTAAACTAAGATGAGTTTGACACTGCAGCACTAATCAGTAAACTCTAGATGTTGAGTTTGCCTCTGTTTTTGCTTTATGTATTTTCTAGTTTGTTCCAGTGAGACTTAACTCAAAGAGACAGTTTAACTACGTTATCTGAAACACCTGTTTGAGAGTGAAAAGAAAGTTTAAAGTTAGAAAAGTTCGGCAAAAACGTGATTCCTTCAGGAATCTTCAAGTCTTTCTGTATCTTTATATCTGCAAGCGTCCTCAAAGGTTTGTCATCCACAGTGAATGTATGATCTTTCATTTCCAATCCTACACTTGAGGACTTGTGTAAGACCTCTGTAATAGATACATAAAGAGATACTTTATTTAACCCTCCCATTCTCCTCATTTACGGGCACCAAAAAATACTGTTTCCTTGGTGGAAAAAATCAAAAAATTCAGCAAAAAATTCCCCAAATTTCTGAAAATTTGCAAAACCTTCAGGAAGAAAATTCCACTAATTCCTTAAAAGTTTATCTTAAGAGTTTTTTTTTTAAATCCCCCAAATTTAGCAAGAAATTTCTTGTAAATATTTTTAAAAATGAGTAAAAATCTTCCAAGAAATCCTAAAAATATCTAAAGTGATTATACATATATCACTAAAACTCCTAATATTTTCTTTAAGAACATTCACAAAAAATCAACCAAAATCCAGCAAAATTTGTTGGATTTTGGTAGATTTTTTTGTGAATGTTCTTAAAAAACATTTCTTTTTTCCACCAAAAAATGTTCAAAGATTTCCCAAAAATGTTGAAAATGTGGACATCAGAAGTTTCACTATGAAAATTAAAAAATTTTTTTCCACATTTTCAAACTTTAAAACGGGTCAGTTTTGACCCACAGGACAACATGAAGGTTAATGTTCCTGATGTTGTAACATGATGCAAACCTGTGGTCAGATTTCACACAATGTTGGTAAGCAGAAGTTTAACCTAATAACTGAAGTGAATCGACAAAAATGAGTATTAAATGAGTATAATTTCCCCCTAAAATCTGTAGCTATCAGAGGCTGTTTCCTCCGTCACCGAGGTCATGCAGGCTGCGTGCCGTTTGGCTGAACTCTGAATAAAACCCTGTAAGACTTGCCCTGATTCTCACCCCTGTCTGCTGGTGTTTGTCCTCGTGGGATTTCTAACACGTATCTGAAATGCTGGTAACATGTTAGTAAGCAGCAGCGTGTGGAATGTGGGGATGGTTTTGGCTCTGGTAATTCGCTGACAGCTCTCTATGTACACAGCTCCCCTGATAGGCCTGATAGAGTAATAAAGATGTGTCCTGCCCCACTGAGCGATACCAGCTAGACGTTAGCGGACACCTGTAAGGTCAGCAGTTCAGCTGCCGTTTGGCCCCAAACTGTGCGACTGGCACTCGACCTGCTGCTGCACAACGTACAGAACACCATGTATCTTGGTGAAACAGGCCAGATTTAAAGCAAATGTTTCTCCATCACATCAGATATTTAGTGGCTGTTCAGCAAAAACTTCATATTTAGTGATTGTTCAGGTAAACTGAAGCATTAACCTCTTTTATTTTAGAACAAAAAATGGCTAGAATGTCGTGATTGAACTAAAATGTCTGCAGCTTCTGAACTTCCTCGACTATATGCATGAATTTGGTCTCACCAGAGAGAAAAAAAAGAAATGTTTCTTGTTAAAGTGTCAGAAATGGAACAGCGGGCTTTTAAAGTTGATGATTTTGCCCCAGTACAATTAGAAAATAATCACTGTGAGGTTGGATGGCGATCCGTCTCTATAAGGTGTCACTGACACTGAGTTACATATTTATTTCTATTCTATTTTCTGACTGTTTTTGCATTACTTCTTTTACCAAACACACTCCCATGATTGCATTGCTCTGCAGATGCTGAGTTTTATTACATGAAAAATCCAGCTGTACTCACTTTTTTGTTCAATAACATCCAAAATGGTCTAAATTTTGACAAATTTTTATCCTTATCAGGAAACTCAGGTTGTTAATTTCATCCTATTTTGATTAAAGCTCCTCTTGTTTTACTTGATTCATTTGTTTTAAAAACCTAAATGCTCTAAATCAAGTTATGTTTTATTATTTAACAAACTGTTTATTAATATTTTATTGCTATTTAAGCTTCTTTTTGTGTGCTAACCTTTTCTATTTTCTTATTCAGTTAAATTACAAATGAGGCCTTTAGTTCTGTTGTTAAAAAAGGTAGAATTAATATTTCCCAGTATGAAAAAATGTCTTTCCCATTTATACTTCTGCAACTTTTGCCATGAAAATTCTGCAAGACCAGACTTAGAGTGATCACTATGATTTTAGGACAGTCTGTGTTTAAGCTGATCTAGTGCAAAATACACATGAAATAATGGAAAATCAATGTTATTTTTGCAAAAACTACAGGCTACGGAATCCTGTGATACCAAATTTGTTCCTGTTTACTAACATAGTTGGCAAAAAGTAAAGAAATAAAAGGGAACATAGACTTCATCTGCAAGTTTATGGGTTAAATTCAATCCTCCGTGTGTTCAGAAAATGCTAACCTTCAGCTAATAAAACCCTCTAAAACAATAATGCGTTGTCTAATTGGTCAAGAATCTTAAAACCAAGATGATTTTCCTATTTAGTTGAACACCTAACAAGCTAATTGTCTTGTTTTCAAGTTACAATGCAGGCTAATAATTGCAAGAAACCACCTAAACACTCTAATTTTCACTTGCATTGGATGTCCACACTGTAGACATGACATAAAGGAGAGGTCTAGCAATTTCATTTGTATTTGCTTATATCAGTCCAATAAAAATGCCTGGATTGACCTGAGGGGCTGCACAGTGGTGTAGTGGTTAGCACTTTCGCCTTGCAGCTAGAAGATCCCTGGTTCGCGTCCCGGCTTTCCCGGGATCTTTCTGCATGGAGTTTGCATGTTCTCCCTGTGCATGCGTGGGTTTTCTCCGGGTACTCCGGCTTCCTCCCACAGTCCAAAAATATGCTGAGGTTAATTGATCATTCTAAATTGCCCGTAGGTGTGAATGTGAGAGTGATTGTTTGTCTCTGTATGTAGCCCTGTGACAGACTGGCGACCTGTCTAGGGTGTCCCCTGCCTTCACCTGAGTCAGCTGGGATAGACTCCACCCCCCCATGACCCTAGTGAGGATTAAGCGGTGTATAGATAATGGATGGATGGATGGATGGATGGATGGTTGGATGGATGGATTGACCTGAATACAGATCATCTGGATCCCTCAGGACATCTTTAATCTGTATGTTTTGTTCAACCAAAATCTAAAATCACTATTAAGGATTTGGTCTGGTAAAAACCTAACAAATTTTACCTTGTTGATGTGTCCATTTAGTGTTTTTTTAATGCCAAAATGCACATAATGAGTGAAATATGCTGTCAGCATCACCTTACAACTTCCAGGATTTTGTAAACCCAAAGAAACAGTCCTGTCAGCTTGCAATGTGGGACTTCCTGTCAATTTTCTTCTTCAGAATCGGCTTCTGGTCCAAATACTTACGTCTGAATTGCATAACTGTGTAATATTGTGCAGTATACGGTAGTTTTACAGTGTTTGAGCAGCACTGTAGGTGAGCTGGTGTGTTAGATCTGTAAATTCTCAATGATGTAATGGTGTAGAGTTACAACTAAGTCATTTTAAAGGTCAAAAAAAGCTCACAAATGTGTGACTGTTCTACAGGGATGAGTTTTTATGGGTTTAATGAATGACTGGTGAGGGACTTTAATTTTCCATTAGCTGTATTTCAACTTTATACTTGGAAAATCCCCTAAAGGATCCAAAAACCCGCAAGAAATGCACACATATGCAATAATATCACACCAGTATGGATCTACCTTTGGCAAACAAATGGTGTGACGACATAAGGCATGAAAAGCTGATGTGTTTCCAAAAGTAAATCAGTCAATTAGTGGATCTACGTATCTATCAATGGCTCTAATCTTGAGGTTATTACATTCAGCTGTGATGACATATTTACTGAAACTTTCAAAGAAATCTCCGGCTTAAATCGTGACTTCAGTAACATCTGTCTTGTCCAAACGGGTTCGGCGCTGTGGCTTTACTTTAATAGTGTTTATTTATTCCATATCCACGCTGAGGTCACAACAGCTGGTTCTGTATGTATCGACTACACCGGCCCTTCCAAGCCTATATCGGTGTCTCACGACAATCTGAATCTCTAAACCCGGATAATAAGATTTCCTTACTCTTCACATCTTGTCAGATCCCACTCGAGTCGAGGCCTCCCCGACCAACGTGGACATGCTACAGTGGAAGGAGACTCACCATAAATCCGAGCGTCCTGGCATCAGTCTCTTCTTTCCGCTGAAATATGGTTCAAAATCTTGGGTCTTGAGTCTGTGGGTGTAGTCTATATAGCCAGATACTTCCTGTCCAAGAGTATTATGATCCCTTATGAAAATGACCGACTGTAAAAAAAAGAGAGAAAAAGAAGGAAACCCTCTGTGTAAATAATCACGGCCATCAAGCCTCTCCTGAGTAAAAGCCAGCGAGGGCCGGTGTCACTTGTGGAAAGTGGACAGATAGACGGGGATCCGTTACAAATCCTCCCACTTTCAAACACAAAGGCTCACGTTATACTTTGAGTCGGGTTCAAATGGGAAACCGGGCCAACTTGTGTCGCACCGCAGTGGCCCGAGCTCGCTGAGGTGGGCCGTCTACAGAATATCCTGCTCAGATAAGTGCGTGGGACTGAATCCTTCAACTTACAGTAACTGAAGTCTCAGTTCCGTTCCAACACACCTACAGTCGGGGCAAGAATGTAGCTTGAAATGACATGAAATGTGGAGTCTTGAGTTAAAACTTAATACTGAGAGTTGGGTGAAAAGTTAAGGGTCTTTTTTGTTAAAAATTAAGGGAGGAAATGCCAAGTTATAAGGGTTCTATAGCTAAATTTAATGTGTGCACGTGTAGAGGGAGGCTTCTTTCCTTTTTCTTCAGCTTAAGGTTTTTTTTTGTATATGCATTGACTTTCTCCTTTTCCATGTTGTGGTTTAAGAACAGAGGACGTCATAAGAACAGAGGTCGTCATAAGAACAGAGGTCGTCAGCAGAGCTTGAAAACCCTTACTGACTTATATGAAAATGACAGACTGGTTTCTTGATGTTTAAAGTTTATGGACTACATCTGAAGTAATAGAAACTCACCCAAACCAGACTAATTTGAGAGAGATCCCATCAAAAAGGGGCACAAAGACCCTACAAGATGCACAACGAACAGACTGTATATAAAAGATGGATGTAGCCACCATGTTGTCGCTTGTAGACTGCTTGAGTTTGGATTTTGGTCATCGCCATCTTGGATTTTTGAATCCTGAAATAACAATTTACGATAGTATGGTAGCTATAAAGCACAAGATAGCCCCATCCTTAAACAATTCCTGCTTTATCGCCTATTTTCCTCTAAATGGGACCATAATTTACCAAATGTACATCGTGATATGTCAAAAAAGGCTTGCAACTATCAACAGAAACCATAAACCTATCAAGAAAATGTTTACTTAGTAGGTTAAGTTAGAAGGAGGTTAATTTCCCCTAAATGGGACCATAATTTATCAAATGTACATCATGATATATCAAAAAAAAGCTATGCAACTAGCATTTCAGACCATAAATCTATCAGGAAAATGTTTGCTTTGTCAGTTAATCAAGTCAGAAGGATGTTTATTTCCCCATAGAGTTCTATACAATATGCCCAGAGCAGTCGCCCCCTGCTGGCCATTAGAAACAATGTAGGAGTGAGACGCCTCCATGTTGGCTACATCCAACTTTTACATCCAGTCTTTGATCACAAATTTACAACCAGCTGCAGATTTTAGACTCAGTGTCTTTCCTCAGAAATAAAATGATGATAGTGAATATTAAGATTCCTCTTTAATCCACTCAGGAATGAGTTACACAACTTCAAGATCTAATGTAGCTTACACCAATCAGCTACAACATTACAATACGCACTGCTAAACTGCAAAATCTGTTCAGGAACAGCTCGAAGAACACGGCAAGAGTTCAAGGTATTGACTCATCCCAGTGTCTGAGACATCCCCAGAAGGTCCAATATCCATATCACTGACTGGTCACACTGGTTTGGCAGCATAAGGAGGCCTGATTGGGATTCTGAATCAAGTCTGCGCTACTCGGGAGCATGTAAACCAGTGATCTTGGACACTAGCTGGATGCCAAGAAAGAGTTTTCATTTGCAAAATACAAAAGCAGATACCTGTGTAGCCTTGAATATGCAAGAAATAATCCAAACTCATTGCCCAAGATCATAACTCAACCATGCATCCCAAGAATTACATTTCTAAATTATTCCTAGGGTTTCAATAGGTTACCCTAACAAATAAACTGCATTTGTTTTGGAAGAAATGTACGTTCTCCCTGAAGTAAAAACGCTAATTTAGTTGGAAAGGCTTCCAGTTTGGAGAGCAACAAAGTCCACGTAAGGAGGCTGGTGGCATAAGTCAGCAACAAGACCAGTTTTCTTTGGCTTTAGTTTCATTTTAGCTCATTTATTTTCAGTTTTTACTCACCATTTGCTAAAGTTGAGGCTCCAAAATGTCATGGGTAGATGATAACTACTAATATCCATAACTAATACTGAGCTTAGGTAAATTCCTGCATCAAAATTACAGAACCAGAATTAGAAAAATAGCACAATTTGGGTTAAAATTTGATCTTCTCATGACATATTTGAAGCTTTCTGTACATTTTCTAGGATACCGAGGTGGTGAGTTCCACTACATCTAAGCTGAACATGGGAAGATATGTTGCAATGCACTTATTTTTAACAGCTTATAAACAGATGTAATCAGGCAGCAAAGACGTTTCTCTGAAGAATAGTTCAGTTTGTAGTTTAGACGTGGTTCTAGGATATGAAGGTGTCTAAAGTCCAAACAGAGATCTCTGATTAAAGCACAATGAGTCAGAACTAAAAAAGGCTGCAAGCAAAGAAAACAGAACTCTAAAGACAGTTCATCAGTGATCAGGTCTTTGAAGTGAGTTCAAACCTGCAAAAACCTGCAAATAAATCGGATGACAAATGATTTTGTCATCGGATTCAGACAAAGCAAAGTTGTCCAAACCCCCTGGGGTGACGGTGGAACATGAAATGATCTTTTCATGTCGATCCGATGGCTTAGATAACACGACAATGAGGACACTCTCAGGTGTGAAGAGGTTGTTTTGTCTGCCGTCACAAAGATTAAAAAAAGCAGCTTTTCTTTCCTTCCTTTCTGAGAAAAGAGGAGTCTTTTTGTGTCTTGTTTACTCCGGGCATGAATGAGTCCCACTTGTCGGCCTACAGTAACGCAGTAAGAGGATCCTTGTGGAATACCTCGGCGAGCGATATCGCATTTGTACAACTGTCAGGACACGGGCCATCTGTGGATCCCTTTACTAAAAAGGCATGAGATAACTAGCACTCCAGAGCTCGGAAGAAAAGAGGGCTCCTTTCTCTGCGTCCCTCAAACGTTTAAAACAGATGCTATCAGGTTCACAGCTGGCTGCAGGCCTGAGCCATATACCCTATCTGCTGGCTTCTGTCCTCCCGCAGGCCAGCCTTGAAAACACATCATCAGCTGGACCCAGAAAAGGCCAGAAAAGGGAAGCACCATGATAAAAATATCACTTAAATTCGTCTTCGGGGTGTAAATGAGTGTAGTCAGTTAGCTAAATGAGCTAAAACATACATTAGATTCTTAAAACTGCTTTATTTGGAGGTAGAACTAACACAAAGAAGATCACATGCAACCATAACTAGAGTGAAAATAGTTGATAGTTGATCTGGAAAGTGATGTTTGCAACAGACAGTCTGGGAAATAATTGAATCCACCGCATCAGACTAGCATTACCTGGACACCTCTAGTCATTTGTAATACCTGCAGAGGTGCATCTGTGAATTTAATCAGGTGCAAAAGCAAAAATTCCACTGCAAATATTTCAAATTTCACCAAACACAGAGGCCCTGACATCATATGAGTCTAATGCAACTTGGAATTTCAGTGATTTCAGGTATTGTTTTGTGATTTTGAGAGGTTTTTGGGTTATTTTCTGCACATTTCTTCTCCCTGTTTCCCATTTTAAAATTTGTGGAGTCTGCATTGGCATCCATTTTGTGTCATTTTGTGTATAATTTGTGTCATTTTGTCTTGATTTTTGTCATTTGACGCCACATTTGTGTCACTTTGTGTTATTCTATGGCATTCTGTGGCATGTTTTTGCCATTTTGTGTCTAGTTGAGGGTGTTTTGTGTTGTTTTTTTTTAATGCTTTCTGTCTCATTTCCATCAATTCGCCTTGTTTTTAATTGTTTTGTGTCTCGTGTGTCGTTTTGTCTCACTTTTTGCTTTTTTTGTCATTTTGTGTCGTTTTCCATCTACTTTGTTATTTTGTCCCTTTTTTTTGTCAATTTTTGTAATAATTTTGTCTCATTTTTGTCGTTTTGTTTTTTTGCTGTTTTGTGTCATTTTATTGCCTAATTTTTGTTATTTTGTGTCATGTCATATTTTATGGTGTTCGGTGTCTTGTATTTGCTATTTTGTGTTTAGTTTAGGTTGTTTTGTGTTTTTTATGCTTTCTGTCTCATTTCTGTCAATTTTGCTTGTTTTTCATTGTTTTGTGTCTGTTTTCTGCTGGGTTTTTTTGTCATTTTGTGTCTAGTTTGTGTTGTTTTCTGTCTAATTTCTGTCATTTTGTCCTGTTTTTTTCCATTTTGTCTTGTTTTTTAATCATTTTGTGTCTCATTTTTGTTGTTTTGTCTTGTTTTTTCCATTTTGTGTCATTTTGTTGCCTAATTTTTGTCATTTTGTGTCAAATTTAACAACATGAGACAAAAAATGACCACAAACAGGAACAACAGTTATAAAGAAATCCAAGACGATCAAAATGTAACACAAAATGAACAAATCTGGAACAAATTTGTTGATTTTTGTTGTTAAATTGTCAAATTCAATCATTTTGTGATGCTCTAAAGTTCTGTGAATTAAAGTTTGGAGCATTTTGGGTGCAAATTCAGAGACTTATTCTCCGACACAACATGGAGAGACATTCACAGAACGCTTACATCCATCAAAAAAGCAAAATGAGACAAGGAACATTTTCCAACAGGTTCAACAGTTATTATGTGGCAGTCTGTTATTTATCATATTTGTGGGATGATGTCAGCAAAGTCCACTGCGAATATTTAAAATTTCATTAAACACAGAGGTTCTGAGATTATAATAGTCTCATATAAAGTGGCATTTTGGGGATTTTATGGCTATTTTAAAAGGATTTTTAAATTATTTTAAAATTATTTTTGCAAGGTTTTGTTAGTTTTTTTCTGCACCTCTTTCCCATTTGAGAACAATTAAGGCTGCAAAAGCAATTATAAATAAAGGTTTGGAGCATTTCAGGTGCAAATTCAGAGACTTATTCTGCAACACAACGCTTAAATCCATCAGAAAAGTGAAATATGATGCAGTAATAAACATTTTGCTCTCTTTCAGCAGCTTCGACGATTACATAGGAGGTTATTGTTTATCACATTTGGGGATCATGTCAGTAAATTCAGCTAAACTTTCGTAAAATTATGACTTCACTTATTCCATATAAATGCACAGCATAAAACACAGTTGGGTAATATCATTATAATCAATAATAATAATAAGTCCCCAAATATTACTAATCTTGTGCAAATATGGCTTCATTTAGTTTGTTTAAAATCTGGAAATTAAGAGTTCTTGTGTTTTTTTCCTTGTTCACCTCCTTTTTTAGCAGAGACACTGTATTTCAAGACCTCTGCAGTTACCTCTATGAATAAAATGTATAAAAACAATCAAATGTATGAAAAATGTACAAAAAATTTACAAATTCAAATTGTCTTTTAATTGTGGCCTTAAGGGGAAAGACTTGCCTACATTATTTCATTTTATGAAAGAGTTTTCCCGAGTAAAAACAACAGCCAAATGTATAGAAAACATGGAAAACTCAAACTATTTTTCGTTTTGTACTTAAGAGGAATACCTTTCCTTCATTATTTCATTCATTTCACTTCATGAAAGAGTTTTCTGAGTTAAAAAAGAATGCCAAATGTTTATAAAATATGGAAAACTCAAAGTATTTTTCATTTTGTACTTGAAGGGAAAGACGTGCCTTCAGTATTTCACTTTATGAAAGAACTTTCTGAGAAAAAACAACAGCCAAATGCTTAAATAAATTATAAAAATCAAATTATTCTTAATTTTGCACTTAAGGGGAAAGACTTGGCTTCATTATTCCATTTATTTCACTTCATGAAAGAGTTTTCTGAGAAAAAGTAACAGCCAGATGTATAGAAAATGTATAAAACTCAAACTATTTTTCATTTTGTACTCAAGGGCAACAACTTACCTTCTTTATTTCACTTTATGAAAGAGTTTTCTAGGAAAAAACAGCAGCCAAATGTATAGAAAAGGTGCAAAACTCATTTTCTTTTAATTATGGCCTTAAGGGGGAACACGTGCCTTCATAATTTCATTTATTTCACTTTATGAAGAGTTTTCCAAACTGTTATCAGCCAAAAGAAGAGTGTTTTTTGGTCTTATCTGGTCTTCTGAAAATAGCGCTGTATGTTTTTGGTGAAATTACTTAAAGGTTTATACCACTGATGCAGTTTTAACACATAAAGGTCCCTTTTTTCGCAGTAAGCTGCCTCTGACAGGTGAGCCAGGGTTCATTTCGCTCACAGGGAACAGAACAAACGAGTCAGACTCTTATTTGCTGCGAACAGGCGACAGGAGTTTCCAGGCTCCACCTTACGGCATGGAAAACAGGCCTGACGTCACCTGCTGGCAGCGTTTACCAAGAACAGGTGCTGTGACCTGACAGGGAGGCCCTGCTTTATGGCAAACTGCCTGAGAAGCTGAGCGCTGCAGCGGTCCCAGGTAACAGATCTGACCATGTTTAGTCAGCCCCTCTTTGAAAAGCTGCTTTTTTTCCGACATGTACTCCGCAGCGAGCTTTAGATGAAGGTTGTACAAACTAATCCGTGATCCAGGAAGTTAATAAATACAACAAAGCAGGTTAAATCTCTGTGGCTGCCCTTAAAAAAGAAAAAAAAACTAGATCTGATCTGTACAGAAACAAACAGTGAACCTGGAACACTGTTGATGGTAGTAATCACTGAGGTCTGTGAAAACTCTCCACACACATGTGAATTACTGAACCTCTGGCTAATCTTTCACAGCCCCGTGGCTCAAAGAGGAGATTTACAAACTCGAGTCAAACAGGAGCTGACAGCAGGATGTGGCTCTCCTTTGTGCTTTGACAACAACCTACAGGTGGAGACACAAAAGCTGCTGCAGCTCCTGACGTCCTGCAGAAAGACGACGGATGAACCAGGAAACCAACCAGGACCAGTTGCTGAACCACAGAAATGTGTGGGTAGCGGCTGAAAAGTTTCATAAAATACCAAACATACACTGAGTTTAAGGTCACCCACACAATTTCATGTTTTCAATGAAAACCCACACTTTTATATGAGCTAAAGTTGCTCAACATTAGTTAAAGTTTCTCTATACTATTTAAAGTTGCTCTAAAGAAGTTAAAGTTGCTCTATATTAGTTAAAGTTGCTCTATATTAGTTAAAGTTGCTCTAAAGAAGTTAAAGTTGCTCCATATTAGTTAAAGTTGCTCTATATTAGTTAAAGTTGCTCTACATTAGTTAAAGTTGCTCTAAATGAGATAAAGTTGCTCTACATTAGTTAAAGTTGCTCTACATTAGTTAAAGTTGCTCTACATTAGTTAAAGTTGCTCTACATTAGTTAAAGTTGCTCTGTATTAGTTAAAGTTGCTCTATATTAGTTAAAGTTGCTCTATATTAGTTAAAGTTGCTCTATATTAGTTAAAGTTGCTCTACATTAGTTAAAGTTGCTCTATATTAGTTAAAGTTGCTCTACATTAGTTAAAGCTGCTCTGTATTAGTTAAAGTTGCTCTATATTAGTTAAAGTTGCTCTACATTAGTTAAAGTTGCTCTACATTAGTTAAAGTTGCTCTACATTAGTTAAAGTTGCTCTATATTAGTTAAAGTTGCTCTATATTAGTTAAAGTTGCTCTACATTAGTTAAAGTTGCTCTACATTAGTTAAAGTTGCTCTACATTAGTTAAAGCTGCTCTGTATTAGTTAAAGTTGCTCTATATTAGTTAAAGTTGCTCTACATTAGTTAAAGTTGCTCTACATTAGTTAAAGTTGCTCTACATTAGTTAAAGTTGCTCTACATTAGTTAAAGTTGCTCTATATTAGTTAAAGTTGCTCTACATTAGTTAAAGCTGCTCTGTATTAGTTAAAGTTGCTCTATATTAGTTAAAGTTGCTCTACATTAGTTAAAGTTGCTCTACATTAGTTAAAGTTGCTCTACATTAGTTAAAGTTGCTCTACATTAGTTAAAGTTGCTCTACATTAGTTAAAGTTGCTCTATATTAGTTAAAGTTGCTCTATATTAGTTAAAGTTGCTCTATATTAGTTAAAGTTGCTCTACATTAGTTAAAGCTGCTCCATATTAGTTCAAGTTGCTCTAAAGGAGTTAAAGTTGTTCAAAAATGAGAAAAAAAAATTGCTCCACATTAGTTAAAGGTGCTCTTAATGATTAAAGTTGCTCCATGTTAGAGTTGCTCAAAATGAGTTAAAGCTGTTCTATATTAGTTAGAGTTGCTCGGTATTAGCTAAAGTTGCTCTACATCTAAGTTGCCCATTATAGTCCTGTTTGTACTGCTCCTTTTCTACACTTTTTCCTTCCGCTTACACCTTTTCCCTCATTTTTATGCCCATTAATGTCCTATTTGTAGTTTATTACCTGTTATTGATGAATATGGAGCAGAAAATTGTAAATCATTGCAGAACGGCTCCATTTCAACACATTCTCTTTCCGTTTACACCTTTTCCCTCCTTTTTTCCCATTAAAATCCATTTGTACGGCTCCTTTTCTACACTTTCTCCTTCCGTTTACACATTTTCCCTCCTTTTTATGCCTTTTAATGTTCTGTTTGTAGTTTATTACCTATTATTGACAAGTATGTAGCAGAAAACTGTAAAAGAGAAGGTTTATTTTTCAAAAATTTTGAAGCCCAAATGTCCTCCAGTTCTGGACTGACCCATAAACGGATTAAAAAAAAAAAAAACACCCATACACAACATGCAACGACGTGAGAAGCCTGAGCTGAGATTTGCTGATTTCATTCATCACAGTTGACCTCATGCACTGGTCAACGGTGAACTTTTAAACTGCTTCATTTGTTTTTATGAGCTGATTCTGGTGCAGCACAACAACAGGCAGCAGATAAATGCTTGGACTCTAACTGCCCTCCATACCAACCTGTCTGCCGGCCCCCGTGGCCTCCTCTTCCCCCCCATCCTCCAGCCCACCTCAGCCCACAGCCGCCCCCCCAGGCCCTGGGAACAATCCTGCAGTGTCAGGGAGCCGTGCAGGTGTCTTGCGGTGTCAGCTGCCATGCTGTTTATTATTGGTGGGCCGTGCTTCAGGAGGAATCCCGGGCCATCACTAGCAACTGTGTAAATTTGTTGGGGTAAGGAAAACATGGCCCCGTACTACAGGAATGTTTTCAGGTGGGAGCCCTTCTTTCTGTGAGGCTTTACCCCTCATCCTCCTCTCTGGATTTTCCTTAAGGAGCGTGAGTGTTTTCCAGAGGGGAGCGGGATGAGGAGGGCTCGCTGCTTGTTTGACTTGGAAGTGACTTCACACGGCCGGCTTGTGTAATGGATGCATTATGTGTGGAGGTGTGCTGCATCCGCGGGGATCGACCTGAATTACACATCCTGCAGGACATGTGATCCAGAGCCAGAGCTCACTTAGGCGGGTCATCGCTGTCACTAACCCTCATTAGCCACCGCTAACTGCTAGCACCGTTTAATGTGAACGTCACACTAAGAACTTAGCATCTTCTTAGAAATCAGATTAAAAGAAGCTAAAGCTGGACCACTGTGCAGACTACATTCAGACTTTTCCTTCTGATTTAATTAAGTTTCATTACTGCTGTGTATATGACAATAAAGTTCTTGAAGTTCTTGATTTTTTTTTCAATATAAAACTTTGTCTGCTTGGCTTAATAAATGTAAACAACATATAAAATGAAAATGGTTCAGTTCACATATTGCAAACCCATCCTGACCAGAACAGGTTCATTTATCAACTCCATAAAAAGAAAAAAAATTAAAAATGTAAAATTAAATTTGTAAAGAATCAATGTCATGTAAAACTACTGTATTTTACATGTAGGTCTTTCCCATGTAGATTAAAAAAAGTTTTAACATGCATTTTTTAATGTGAAAAACAAGTGAAATATTCTCATTGAACCATCATCTGTGAGAAGTAAGAACATCACTGAACTAAATATTGATAGAAATGTTTCGTAATAATGAGGTATAAATAATGTTTATTGGGATTTTTTGGTTTCTGCCATTTTTGGATAATTAAGCGTCCCCCAGGAATGTCGTTGCTGTTCCTGAGAATCAAAGCTAACAGAGATGTTTTCTATGTATTCTAGATCAGACGCCACCACGTCATCCATCCCTCTCCCCAGTCTGGGTTCTACAGGTATCAAAGTGTTCAGTGCCGTCGACGCTGCGCGAGCATAGTTGCCAAGTCCGCTTATTGCAAGCGACCTTGGGCTTGTTTTTTTTCTTTGTTCTTGCAAATCTCATCAGTCGAGGGTTGCTAGTTTTTAGGTTTGTTTTCTAAAGTGTAGTCACTTATTTGGGCTTGCTTTGCTACCTGTTTGAAACCCTCCTGATTCTCTCCCAGTTCTCCACAATAAAGCAAAACACGTTAGTTTGTCCTTTCCCAGGACCCGTCCACTCCCACCCACACTCACAAACATCCAAACAACGCCTGAGAGTCTGTCATAGAGAGAGATGGTGACAATGAGCAGGAGAAAGTGGGGGAAATATTGCAAAAAATGTAGTAAAGAGTGGGAGAAAGAGAATGCATTGAAAGACTGGATCCGACCTCAAGTGGGAGATAACTCGAAGGCGTTCTGTTGATTTTGTAAATGCAAGATACGTGCCAACCATGCAGATTTCAGATTTAATACAGCATGCTGGCACCGAAAAGCACAAAAAAGCTCTGCACCCTGGTAGCTGAACAGGTTGAGAGGGTGACCCATGGGTTTGAATGCAGCCCTTTACTGCAGGTCCTCTCCCCCCTTACCTGCCTCTCTCTCACTGTCAATAAAGTCCAACAAGGCCCAGAAATAACTAAACAACTCCTTACGGACATTGGTTTCACTACTAAAAAACAAACAAATGAGCTACATATAGTCACTTACATAGCCTGTCACACAAAAGTTATACAAAGTTTTCATGCTTTTACTGTCAATTTACTGCAAACAAAAATAAATGTATATATTTATACTGTTATCAAGAGGCCTCTCATTTACAAAATGTGCCAGTTCAGCTGTTTTTTGGGCTTGTTTCCACAGAGCTTGTTGCTTCTTTCTATCGCGAGATCTGGCAACACTGTACGTAGGCATCTACAGGTGTCGTCTTCAATCACATTGGCTCATATCAGAATCATCGTCATCTTCAGAATCGTCATCATCGTCCTCAGAATCATCTTTGGAATCGTTGCCATCGTCCTCTGAATCGTCATCATCATCCTCAGAATTATCGTCATCATCCTTGGAATCGTCCTCTGAATCGTCAGAATCGTCCTCTGAATTATCGTCATCATCCTCAGAATCATCCTCTGAATCATCATCATCATCCTCAGAATCGTCCTCTGAATCGTCATCATCATCCTCAGAATCGTCCTTGGAATCATCCTCCTCCATGTCCTCTGGGTTGTCAGACGTTTCCTACCACCTCCTCCTGTGAGCTGAATTCAGAGTTTCTCAGTCATAAAGTAACAGGCTACAAAAAAATCCCTCACACAAACACACTTAATGTACGCTGCAGCTCTTTGTGAAGCCTCTCAGACACAAGAAGAAGCTTGGTGAGCTGTTTGAACAGAGCAGTGAGTCGCCATAATCTAGCCTCTCATCACAGGCCTCCACATGGGCCGCTGATAGACTGCAGCCGTCCCTCCACGACTCCCCTGAATGCTCTCCTGGCAAGAATCAAGGCTTTAAACTCCAAAATCGAGGTCCTGCATCTATGAAAATAAATAAGCCAGACACATTTGGTGGCATGTATTTGTGTTTACCATCCAAACAGGGCATTTTTTAGTTGTTTCTGAAACAGAAGATCTCTAGAGTTTCTGCAGCTCCTCGGTGTGATTGTCAAAGCAGACCCGATTGTGTGCGCCTGCAATAAGGATGGAAATAATCAAAAGACATTTCTTTTCCTCTCGCTTATAATTACAGGGTGTGTCAGCAGACAGATGTCTTGGCACCGGATGCAAAAATGCACAACTGTTCAAAAGGACTTGTTGCTCTATGCTGCGGTTTAATGTTATATCTGTATTCTCTTACAGCTGGGCACAAAAGGCTGGCCCAGGCCACGCAAAAAAGGTGCAAAGAAAACCTGGTTTTGTTCTAGGAAATGCACTACTATGAGGGTTTTCTGTTGTTCCTCTTCTTCCTAGACACTTGGGTTATAGCAGTGTGTTGTTCTGCACATATTCAGTAAAGGTTGTGTTGGTGCAAGCCCTCAGGAATTTCCCAAATTTCGGGAATTCTCCAACTACATAGGACGGAATGCCAGGCAGCGGTTTGAGCCCGGATGAGGTAATAACGCAATATATAGCGTACAGTATGTTTGGCTAAATCACTGGATTTCTGAGAGATGAATAAGGATGCAAGAATGTAGGAGTGGCTGCTTGTTTTGTCGCTTCATTCCTGCCGAAAGGTAGACGTGTGCCTGTGTTTACCTCATGTGTTCTCCAAATGCGCCCACAAACATTCTGCAAGAGTGTTTGCGCAAATAAATCCAGGAGCAGGTGTCCTCCTATTGAGCTTTCTAAACACCCAATGGTGGACAGCTACGCCCAGTGAGGTTAGCCATGAAGGCAGAACAACTGCGGCCAAATACCAAAGGGGAAGCGGCTCAGTCAGTCAGTCAGTGCAGGGAAGGCGAAGGCAGCTAGCTCAACCCTTGGGCTGCGTTGGCCTCTGTCTTTTTGGAGAAGCCGCCAGTAAAGCCGTCACCACAAAATAAGTGGCTTGAGCCCACACGCTTCAAATTACAGGGCACTCGAAATCAGAAAATGCTATCCTGCTTTTCGCAATTGATGTTTTAGAAATTCTATTAAAACCTCCTTAGTTTGGCCCACGGTGCAGCTTTTTGGCTGGTGTTTTTTTCCCCCCTCCGACTACACGGATTCATGTTGGCTGATTTGCATTGTTCCTCACAAAACGACACACTGGAATGACAAAACTAAAATATGGCTGCAGGAAAACGTTGTAGTTGGAAGTTGTGGACACGTTGGAGGAGCGAGAAATGCCAAAGTGACTACTTGCTGCAGCGTAAAGTTATGATTGCAACAAGAAAACATGATTTGAACCAGTTTTCTAAAACAAACACTGCAAGTAGTTGCTGATTTTCACCACTAGGAGTTCTCTTTTTCATTCAGCTAAAGCAAAGTGTAACCCTCAATTCCAACCTTGAAGACAGAAAAGACGAAGAAAAAATATACGAGCCATAAATGCAGACCTGTTGTTTGCATCTGCTGTGCAATGCAATGCACCAGGATGCAACTTTTTCTTCCTTTTACTCCCACAACAAGCATCTCATAGCGTGCTGAACTCACTGCTAAATTGCTAGACAGCAGTAAACTATCGGAATTACTCTGCAGCCTGTTAAAGAAAAGCGTTAACGTTTTGAAATCCTTGGCAGGTGGCAGATATTTTCTGCAGCTGATAAAGGCCATCCCCATATGGAGAATAAGCTGTCAGGCTGACAGGTGGCATCACTTACGGCGCTCGCTGCAGAGCCCTGTAACAGAAACGGGGTAAAGTTTCTGCTCCCTGGAAGAGGAGAAAAAATCCTGCCCCTACAGTAAATGAGTCGCATGCCTGAATTCAGGGAGGAATTACGGGTTGAGAATAGCAGGCGGGTCTGGCACATGCGGTCACAACACAAATCAGTCAAACGCCATCTCAGCTACGGATTTCAGACACCAAAGTGACCAAGCGAAGCATATCTTCTCCCTCCCCTCCACTCCTACAATCATTTTCCACATTCCGCTTGGTTTTTAAATTGCCAGTGGGAAGAAGAATACAAGTTTAGCCCAAAATACATGCAGCGCAGCGAAGTCGCTCGTCCACTGGTTAGGTTTGAGAAAGCTCATCTGGAAAAAAAAGAAGTTCAACCAGGATTATGGTGTCACTAACTCTGTGGTCACTTTAATCCTTTTTGTTGCATTTCCTGCCTTGTTTAAGGGGCAGATGTCTGAGGGCTAAACTTGGTACACTGGAACAGCTGGCCACTTGTAGACTTTTGATGATAAAAGACATAAAGGGGCTACTCTTTCAAAGAATTCCACCTCGTAATGTACACACTGGTGGCAAATTTAAAGAAAAACTTGAATAAACGGTTCAAAAGTTTGGGGTCACCCAGACAATTTCATGTTTTCCACGAAAACTCACACTTTTATTCATGTGCTAACATAACTGCACAAGGGTTTAAAGTTGCTCTACATTAGTTAAAGTTACTCTACATTAATTAAAGTTACTCTACATTAGTTAAGGTTACTCTACATTAATTAAAGTTACTCTACATTAGTTAAAGTTACTCTACATTAATTAAAGTTACTCTACATTAGTTAAAGTTCCTCTACATTAATTTAAGTTACTCTACATTAGTTAAAGTTACTCTACATTAATTAAAGTTACTCTACATTAGTTAAAGTTACTCTACATTAATTAAAGTTACTCTACATTAGTTAAGGTTACTCTACATTAATTAAAGTTACTCTACATTAGCTAAAGTTACTCTACATTAGTTAAAGTTGCTCCACATTAATTAAAATTACTCTACATTAGTTAAAGTTACTCTACATTAATTAAAGTTACTCTACATTAGCTAAAGTTGCTCTATATTAATTAAAGTTACGCTACATTAGTTAAAGTTACTCTACATTAATTAAAATTACTCTACATTAGTTAAAGTTACTCTACATTAATTAAAGTTACTCTACATTAATTAAAGTTACTCTACATTAGTTAAAGTTGCTCCACATTAATTAAAATTACTCTACATTAGTTAAAGTTACTCTACATTAATTAAAGTTACTCTACATTAGCTAAAGTTGCTCTATATTAATTAAAGTTACGCTACATTAGTTAAAGTTACTCTACATTAATTAAAGTTACTCTACATTAGTTAAAGTTACTCTACATTAATTAAAGTTACTCTACATTAATTAAAGTTACTCTACATTAGTTAAAGTTACTCTACATTAATTAAAGTTACTCTACATTAATTAAAGTTACTCTACATTAGTTAAAGTTACTCTACATTAGTTAAAGTTGCTCCACATTAATTAAAATTACTCTACATTAGTTAAAGTTACTCTACATTAATTAAAGTTACTCTACATTAATTAAAGTTACTCTACATTAGTTAAAGTTGCTCCACATTAATTAAAATTACTCTACATTAGTTAAAGTTACTCTACATTAATTAAAGTTACTCTACATTAGCTAAAGTTGCTCTATATTAATTAAAGTTACGCTACATTAGTTAAAGTTACTCTACATTAATTAAAGTTACTCTACATTAGTTAAAGTTACTCTACATTAGTTAAAGTTGCTCCACATTAATTAAAATTACTCTACATTAGTTAAAGTTACTCTACATTAATTAAAGTTACTCTACATTAATTAAAGTTACTCTACATTAGTTAAAGTTGCTCTGTATTAGCTAAAGCTGATATTATTGGATAAAGTTGCTCAAAATGAGTTAAAGTTGCTCTATATTAAAGTTGCTCTATATCAGTTAAAGCTGTTAACTTCTAACCTAAAATACCAAATATAAGTTCGAATATGCAGTGAGAATTGAATCTTATCTTAATTATTCTACTTTACTGACTTGACATTAGTGTCTTAGTATCTGGAGTTGACATTCAGTGTGTAAAAACACTTTTCTGTGCAATAATGGAATTATACCTTTTTATTTTCTAGTACAATGCACAACTCTATATAACAGGCTCATATTTTCTACTTATGTTTATATTTTTAGGGCATATTTGTGGGACTGGAGGTGTGTGAAGACGAACAGATAACGAACCAACCACCAGGACTAGTTACTGAACCTGAGAACTGCATGGGTAGAGACTGAAAACTTTCATAAAATCCCAAATACAAGTTCAAATATTTAGCGAGAATTGAATCTTATATCAACTATTCTACTTTATTGACTTGACATTAGTGTCTCGGTGTCTATTTTGGTGATATTAGGGTATTTTAAAATATTTTCGCAAAGGTTTGTTCCTTCAAAAATAAGAACACAAGGACAACGGTACTGTAAATAGAGCTAATATATTAACCCTCCTGTTGTCTTCATTTACAGGCACCAAAAAATATTGTTTCCTTGTCTGAAAAAAATCCAAAAATTTAGCAAAAAAATCCCCCAAATTTCTGAAAATTTGCAAAACCTTCAGGAAGAAAATTCCAATAATTCCTTAAAAGTTTCCCTTCAAAGTTTTATTTTTAAAAAATCCCAAAATTTGGCAAGAAAATTCTTGTAAATATTTTCAAAAAATTAGTAAAAATCTTCAAAAAAAATCCTAAAAATATCTAAAGCGATTACATATATATCAGTATAACTTCTAATATTTTCTTTAAGAATATTCACATAAAAATCAACCAAAATCCAGCAAAGTTCGCTGGATATTGGTTGATTTTTTTGTGAATGTTTTTAAGAAACATTTTTAACATTTCTTTTTTTCCACCAAAAAATGTTCAAAGATTTCCCAAAAATGTTGAAAATGTGGAAATCAGAAGTTTCACTGTGAAAATCTATTTTTTTTCCACATTTTCAGACTTTAAAGCGGGTCAGTTTTGACCTGCAGGACGACACGAGGGTTAAAACTATACCACTTAAGAATATTGTAATGAACCCTGTGGTTAGGAATATGATTTTTTTGTAAATCAATGCAACTCTTTAGCTAAAGACAAAGAAAACCAAGAACATCACTACTATAATTTATCTTCTTTGCTTCTCTTGATAGAACAAGTAGAGCTGCATGGAGAGTACATGAAACACGCATTTTCCTGGACTGTAAAAGTACAAAAGACGAACACATGTAAACACAACGAAGCTCGCTCCCAGAGGTCTGCTTGTGCAGGTGCATGAAGCTCGCAGTGAGATTTGTAAAGCAAGCATTTATCGAGATCCCAGTCCATGAGAATTTGTCCGACATAAAAGTCTTGAGGTTTTTCTGCTCTTTGTTTTTCAGTGGGGAGCTGCTCAGAATATAAGCTGCTGTGTTTTCTTGGGGGAACAAAAGGCGAGGCCTCCAGGTAACCGAAGCTGCGCCGGGGATTTTATTTCTCATACGCCAAACGCAAACAACGCCGCCATCTGTGGTCGGCTGCAGCCCTATCATGTGTGACAACTGATGCTTCGACGCCGCGCAGGAAAAAGGTTGTTTTTGTTGGAACTGATAAGTTACAGAATTAACACAACAGAGTTAAGACCATCATTGATCACTAAACCGGATCGCCAAGAATAATAATCCCCAAACACTGATTTATTTCACTTTGCAAATGAGTAGAAAAGAGAAAAAAAACAAGGTTGACCTGAGGATTACTCTTCAATGTGAGTCCTTTTTTTATTTATCCTTCATCTATTGTATCTTGTTTTAGTAACAGCTTTATAATTGTTCCATTAAACCACCATCTTTTCCTAATCTCAACAAAATTAGCCAATAACATCATGTTTTCACTGTCAAAACCACATTTATATTAAATCCTGCCAGAGATGCCATGAAGAGTCAGCATAATCCTCAGCATCACTGCCAGTATTACTTCTTACTTTTCTATTCTAGTCCTATTTTAGCTTACTTTTATTAGTACGCTAAGGAACGGCAGAATTATACGATGATTGACAGTGGTTTGTCCATCTGTCTGTCTGTCTGTCTGTCTGTCTGTCAGCAACATTACTCAAAAACAGACCAACAGATTTGGATGAAATTTTCAGTGAAGGTCAGAAATGACTCAAGGACCAAGTGATTAGATTTTGGCAGTGATGCAGCTTATAGTCTGGATCCATGGATTTGTTAAAGATTTCTGTATCGTTGTGAGATAGCGGCACTGTGTTACTGTAACCATGACAACAAGTGAACACTACATCAGCTGCCTGCTGATGATCACATGATTGTGATCCTACTACAAATCCACCACTGAGGACTTATCAGGACTTATCCTTCAGAAATGATACAAAGAACAACTGATTAAATTGTGGGGGTGTTTCTGAGTCCCATCAATTCCCGCCACCTGTTACATATTTAGGTCACATGATTTGGTATCCGTACATAACGTACACACGCATAATACATGCCTGTGCTCAGCGCAAGGTCATTTTGTTTGTAGGTACATCTGTATTAAATGGACACGTTATGTATGGAAAAAACCTGAGCAAAAACACGACATATTCAAAATCAGATTAAGATTCACTGTATATGAACTCAGTTATCTCTCATCTCTATTTGGCTGCATGTCCACAACTGACTACACATTTCTAATCCTAAACTCCAAACATCCTGCAAGTCTGAAACATTCATCTTGGTGGGTCTGAATGCTTGTCATTGTCACCTTGGAGACAAATCATTATGAAGCGGCTCCAATTATCGTCCAGAGTTACCACCACTGCAGCTATGCAGAAATTACACAGTGCCCCGAGTTCTAAAGTGGGCACGAACAAGGCTGCCACAAACAACTTTATTTTTGAGTGCACTCCCTTCCTGTTATTTGAGACGGATGTTTTAACAGATTTTTGAGCGGAGGCGAATGCATGTTAGGTTGGTCAGCAGCAGATACGGCAGAGCTCTGGCTCACAGAGTTACTACTTTAAGCAGCGACCACATGACGACGATGCTGCAGCAGTAAACACATACCGAGCCTCCACTCCGACACTTTGCTGCAATTTAAAGAGTAACCAGGACCTTCTATGAGGACGGCTGGCATCTCAGGATTTACATCTGACAGCAGGGGTGTCAAACATGCGGACCGCGGGCCAAAACCGGCCCTCAGGATGACTTTGTAAAGAGTAAAAATTACAGAGTAGACATTAAACTCTGTGATCTGGAAGTTGTAGTGTGTAAATGATAAACTGAGGAAAAATGTTGCTGAAATTGAATTTGTTTTTCTTTCAATTTCAAGTTGTTCATAATGTTTTGTAAAAAAGATTACATGTGAACATTTTTGCTTTCAAGCAAAGGAAAAATTTCAAGTTGTCATTATTTATAGGTTACTATGTTGTGATTTTACTGGTCTGGTCCACTGGAGATCAAACTGGGCTGAATGTGGGCCCCTGACCTAAGATGAGTTTGACACCCCATGTCTTACAGGATTCAACATTTTCATGAACAGCTGTAACATCTGGTGGATAATATTTCTCTCTTCTAGCTCATAGCACAGTATTTCTGTAAAGTGATGGACTTTGTTGTCTCAATTAAGGTCATCAAACAGTAAACCTAACTTTGGTGGTCAACTGATATGGTTCAAGTTCATACAAAATCAACCAAATCTGAAAAAAGTTCCCACCTGACCCCATCAAAATCAGCTGATTTTCTATGTACAGTAACTTTAGTATATGTAATGACAACATGCCAAATTCTACTTTCATACTCTGACTATTTTCTTAGTTCCAGTTCCTCAAAGCACAAAAGGGCATGCTGGAATTTTGAGCTTTTTGACTGAATTTCTAAGCTCTAATAACGTACACGAGGTAGCCAAATTAAAATTTCTGGGCTGAAAAACACGTTTGAACTATATGTTCAACATGTTAAAAGCTGCAACCAAATCAGTTTTACATCCACTAAATTTGTCACAATCTAAATCCAAATGGTAGAACATAAGAGGAGGGTTGAAATGGCACATTTTAGCATCAGTAACAGCAGAGTCTCTCAGTACTGCGCCTTGGACAGCAACCCATTAGCTATGGTAGCTAATCGAGCCCCAGTAGCTGATGAAAAGTGACCAACAGTAGCGTCCATTAGCTCAAAATGGCATTTAATCAACCTACTTCATTAGCCAACTGATTAATCAGGTACTCCAAACATTTGTGCAAGATGGAAACTTTGAGTCAAATCTAGTAAAAGGCTGTTGAGAAAATAAAAACTCAACAGCGTCTCAGTTCACAGTTAGGACTTTCATTGATCAAGTTAAAACACACGTTGGTGCCATTTCAGAGAACCGTACAGGTGTTGCACATGTCCAGTGTTGCTTGGTCCACTCATGCTTCAGGAATTAAAAGCAAAGACCTCACTAATGTAAGGCAAACATGCATGGTACTTTGATGTGCTGCAGTGAAACCGAGCAGGTTCGTCTGATCCAGTCGGTACAGGAGGTAAGGTCCACTTACTGTTACCACAAACGTCATTATGGTGTGAAAAACAAGGTTGCAAAAGGGCTTTTTACATGAAAAACATAAAATATCTCTACTTAGGTTTGACTTTGATGTCCTCGGAGGCCAGCACAGGTGTACATTTTCACTCTGGCTCAGGTATGGAAATCAAAAAGCAGCAGAGCAGAGAGACAAAAAAAAAAGGATGTTTAGAGGGAGTTGTCCTCTGAATTACCTCTGTGAAAACACACTCGCCAGAAAGCCCCTGAGACGTAATTATTTTCCTTCCGTCTTTGTCTT
Source organism: Amphiprion ocellaris (assembly GCF_022539595.1). NCBI lineage: Eukaryota > Metazoa > Chordata > Actinopteri > Pomacentridae > Amphiprion > Amphiprion ocellaris. Next base: position 4,430,067 of record NC_072771.1, on the reverse strand, counting down.
GGATGAAGATCGGTTGTGCTTGTGTCAGATGAAGTGAGACTAAGGGGTTTAGGGTCTTTAATTCCCACGTTTTTTACTGACTCTCTGTTGTGATCCAAGTACATGGGTTTGGCTGCAGAAGTACCGATTCAAGCACAACGCGAACACCACACTGAGCTAGTTGTTCTTTAACATATATCACCTATTTCACTGTTTCTGGTAGTTACTTGGACTAAACATGATTATAAAAACAACACAGCCACCATAGTAAGTACAAACTGGAACCCAATACTTAGGATGTTTGGAGCCAATAATGATGCTGTTTTTCTGGAGTAAAACACTTCTAATTACGATATATAAACATAAGTAGATCTTGAAAAAAATGACCATGAAGACACCTCCTGACTCCGCACCACTGTGATACATGCACTGCTACATGTGCTGCACTGGAAATAATGAGTTGCAGCTCAAAGTAAATGATTAAAAAGTCTTATTTACTGATTTAGATAAACTGTTTAAGCTGCAAACAGTATTTTGACGGGTTCTGTTGGCATAATAATGTTGGTAATAGCGTTAACTTAATATTAAGTGTAATTTAAACTCAAATTTTCTGCATTAGTTGATTAAAAACTGAATTTAAGTTGAGTTAACTTAATGAAATTTTCTTGAAAATGTCATTTTTCTTCACCTTGAGCTAAGGATTTTTTCTTAACCTGCCTGGACATTTTCAGATGGCAAAGACAGGTCATTAAAAATACTTTTGGTTGCAGAGGACATGCTAATTTCTTCAATTCAATACAGTTTATTGGTTGACTAATGCAAATAGTTGCCCTTTATATTTTATTAGGGTCCGAGCCTCAAAGGTGCCTAAGATCTCTTGAAACCCATGGGTTCCGTCGTTTTATTTTTTCTCCCGTTTCTTAATTGCAATTTTGAAGGCCTAAAAATACTTGAAAACGGGTAAAAATTTGCACACACATCAGGACTGGCGAAAAATGTTATATTTTATGGAACTTCCATGGATGCATAGCGAGGTCTGGAAAATTTCCAACAGGTTCTACGACCGGGATGTGTCACTTGCATCTATGAAATTTGGTAGGCTTATGTAACTTGTCACAATTCACAAAAATTTAATTGACAACCATACTTAAAACACAACAGGAAGTCGGCCATTTTGAATTATGTGGCTTTTTGGGTTTTTTTTTTTACCATTTTGGACCAATTTTTGCACATTTTCAAAAGCTATAAACTCAAACGGTAACTCTGAGAGCGCTGAAATTTGGCCAGATGTACACCAGGCATGGGTGATTAAAAGTTATCAAAACAAAAAAGTGTGAGGGCATGGAAATGGTGGCTGGTGGAATTTCTACAATTTGCCATGACACAGGAAGTGCTGTGTAACTGGCCTGTACATGCTCCAATCTGCCTCAAACTTTACACGTGTGAGCAGAGTCCAGCACCGATAAAACACATAGGCCGATAAACATTCACAGTGATAGCGCCACCTGGTGGACAGTTTTGACTGGTCGCCATCAAAAAGGCCATAGACAGAAACACAATCTCAGTTGCAGCGCCACCTGGTGTTAGTTATAATGGTCAGGCTCTAGTAAAGACAAAAGACAAAGCATGACTACAGGTACGTCTTCACGATCAACACAATGCTCAGGGTTATTTTTGGTCGGACTTTATGCCCTTTTGTCCGAACGCTGCCGGTGCAGGATTTCCAAAGGCCACATAAGTCCAAACCATGACCAACCACATAAAGCTGTAAAAATGACTGAATCTCTAAGTCATTTCCTCAACATCTTGCATCCTCTGATACAGGAAGCCACACAGTAAATGCTTAGAAAGGCTCATCTTGATACTGTTTACCACAATCCAAACACCCAGCTTTAATTCAGGTTCATGTCAGGCTGCAGTTTTGTTTCCATCTCAAACAAAAAACACACATACATCGCATGGGAACCAGCAGCAACAAGGACTGTGGTACAGCAGAGGAGGGTGTTTTTTTTACACTGGGAAAGAAAGGGAAAACTGCAAAATAACTAAATATTCACATGTTAAAGAGCACTGGGGAGCAGATTTTGTGGAGTCGGTGAATGCTATGTGACTGTAATTTATGCGTGAGCATTTCAATAGCGCTTGCTACCACATATTATTAGTGGAACATCAAAAACTCTTGAGTAAGAACAATTCTGCACAGTTAAACTTTCAGTAATTAAACACAAATTGGGATGCACATTCTACAACGACAACTTTCTTGACTGAATGTTGGTTATCAATCAACAATCGATTAATTGTTTAGATGAATGTATTGCTGTAGACATTTTATATGCCATCTCTAACCACGAACATGGAACACTGTCCAGGTGAAAAAACTGCTCATTTTGAATATGTAAGTTCTGGCCAGAAGTCATTAACCATCACAGAAGTCTCTGTCATGGTGCCCGTTGCTAGCTAAACTCCTACAATTCTCTCTGCTTGCAAACATGAATTAACTATAGTCCAAGTGACCACCTCATCCAGTTGTTACAAAATTAAACACAGCAAACAAACTGTAGTCTTCTATCTCAATAAACTGTAAAGGCTCCACCTTGTGGCACAACCAGGTACTACAGCTAATGTACAATATATGTTCTGACATGCATGTCTTTTGCCTTATCGGCTAGTATTGATCTTATCGGTTAAATTATCACTGGAAATTGATTGATTAATCATTAGCGTCCTTACTTACAAGTATGACAAGCATTTATCTCACTACAACTGTAGGTTTCTTACTACCTGTCAAAACACTTTAGATCACTTAAATCGCTTTAAATCACTGTGTCTTGAAATGTGTAAATACTGTATATTGATAAATACATTTAGTATTCTATAAATTTTAAAATTTGAAGTGTTTTGTTTATAGTATTGTACAGCAAGTTTTTTTTAGAGTACAGTATATACTAACCTTAATGTTTGTCAGGTTCCTGTTTTGTCTTCTTGTATTTTTGTTGTATGAAAGCTACTGAATAATTGAATTTCCTCAGGATTAGTAAAGTATCTCTCTCTCTTTCTACGTGTTGATTTCTGGTGGGTCTACTAGAATACGTTCTACATTTCTTAGCAATCAAAAAACACACTGTTTTTCTCATTTTTTATATTGCTACAGCTCCTCTTCCCACCCTCCATTTCTTCTATTTCTTTAAAGATCCCCTTATAAAAGATAAGAATAGTCCCAACCATAACCTGTCAATAACTTCAAATCTATAAGTAAAAGCAGGGAGGTGAAGGACTAGTAGAAGTGACTGGATTGAAGAAATAAAGCCAGAGGAAGCTGCTCATTCTTTGTAGGAAAGCCAAACTAGCTGCTAGGCCAGCATTATGCAAATAGTGATGTAAATAAGTAATGTTAAAAAAGTTTACAGGCTTTTGTATGCAAAAAAAATATAATACACTTAAGGAAAGGGGGGAAAACAAAATCTCTGTGCTGACCTTACAGTAAAAGGTGAAAACTAAAACCCTAAATGAACCATACAATAGCATTTTCTATAAAAACAGAAGAGGATTTTCCTGATTTCATTGACGCACAAGAAAAACGATCAGGCAAATAAAGAGCAGTTTACATGTTATATTTTACTTAAGTTTGACTCTTGGATCACCAAAACGATAAACAATCATTACCAGTAACACAAAGGTGCAATAGTTTGAGTAACTGAGCACACGGATCCAGCAAAATACTGTATGACTTTCCAGTGATTCCACCTCAGACGATGAAGGCAGCTCTGCTCCAGCACACACATTCTTTGCTTACTTCGTGTTCCAACTAAACTGTCAAACCTTTGACAAAAAACAGACTTCAAAGTCGCTGGGTGGGGCACAATTTCCTCCTAAAATGTTTAGAGATTAGTCTGATCTTAGCAAGTCTACCAAAACATGATTTGCAGACACGAAACAATTACCTTCCTGTTCAAAGCAAGTATGCCATGCGTTATTAGGAGTCGTCTTCTGAGACATTTCAACATTTTATGTCTCCTGGATCCCGATTTGAAATGTAACATTTGTGGTGTGTGTCTGTCACAGCAGGCTTCTCGTTGAGGGTTTGAAGTGAACAAGCACTTTTCTAATTGTCAGCTCCAGCTCCCACTGCACATTAATCTGGGCAGTGCAGCCGGGGATTAGCTCCAAACAGAGGGGAAGTCCCTGCCTCACGATCTCACGTCAACCACAAATACACACCGACACACACAGCGCAATGTGCCCATGCATGTGCATGCAAGCACACATGCAGCCAGGAATGCAAACTGTATATGCCAGCACGAGTACAAACGCACACATTCACGTACTGCACACACGCACACACACACACACACGCACACACACACACACACACACACACACACACACACACACACACACACACGATATTGATTCCAGTCCATGAGCTAATGAGAAGCAGCTTTCCTAACCACTCACTGCATGTGACATGATGGAGTTCCACTGTATTAAGTCTGTTAACATTTAGGAATATAACTGAGTCAAGCCAGGAACCACCAGAGAGCTAAAGGCGGCAGGGTGGCCTTGTGGTTACAGCAACCACCTTGTAACTAGAAGGTCACAGGCGTGATGCCTGCAGTGGCCCATATGTCCATCAAATTAAACGGAGGCCAAAACCTTTTATCCACAGGAACAGCCTCTAAACGTCAGCTGAACGTCAAATGTGCAAATGATCCGCTTCAGGATTTGGCGTCAGACTTTATGTAGCTTTACAATTCTGCTCTTCATGTCATGTGAAATTAATCGAAAGTTGAGTTAGATTTTCTGTTCTATCCGTACTCGGTCTGCAACACATTAATGCGTGCATTCTGCATGGTCAAGCCAGACTTTAGGCCTAAACTATAAATTTTACTACTTGACATCAAAGCAGCTATATTCAATAATGTAATGGTTGTCATGGATTGCATGACGATGTGAAAGGGGTCACTGGTAGTGAAGAACCTACAGAGGATTATATCCCAAATCTGCAGATTCCTTCAGCTCTATGGAACTAGCATCAGCTCATGGTTTTGGTATTTCAACCTTTACCAATTGGTTTTCTTTCTGGTCTGGTGAATTCAAAGTAAACCTTTGAATTATTACAAAAAAAGTTTAAAAAATTCAATAAAATCTAAAAATCTGAATTAGGCTTGTACCTTTTAACTGCACTGGAGCAAATACAATTGGCTTGTGTTGTCAAAAGGCTATTGCTATTATACTAGCTACATTAGTCATAGCTATAATGAACGGAGTAGAAAAATCTGGAAACATAACCAGTTGTTTGTCAAAAAAGCCAAGGAGAAAACAGACTAACTTTGACAGAAAAACTGCAGAGAAATATTGAGGAAATATTTCAATTGGAAGAGTTGTAATTATTCTTTTATGTCAGTTGGTACCGGACATGTTTTATGCTGTTGGGAGGTGAAGACAATGCAAAAAGCAAAAACAGCTCATCAGTCGTGAGGTTTAAGCTCATATAGAACTTTTTAAAAAATTGTTTCTATCTCCAGTGAAGCCCATTAACTCTTTCTAGAAAAAGTCAAATACAACCAAAAGCAAGCATAAAAACCCTCTTTTTTTGCAAAAATGATGCTTTTTGAAAGAATTTCTATTACCTTTTTTAGCTGAGATACGTAAAAATGCACATACAAAAAGCAAAGGAAACATGGAAGGCGATTTCATCAGCATAGTTTTGCAGGTAAAGCAGATTTTCTGTGAAATAGTTCAAAATCCCCATTGCTTGAGACCAACTTGTAGTATTTATTAAACATGCTGGAACGTGGAAAGGAAAATATACCTAAAAGCGGAATGACTTACTGATTATCATGTGGACAGAAACATCCAAATGTTGCTTTATTCCTGTTGGAGAGGCAACAAGGATCAACGTTAACTTAAAGGGAGAAAATACAATGTTTAGCCAAAACATTAAAACCATTTAAAGCAGATGGGTGAATTGAATAAAAATGCAAAGTTCTGCTGGGACACTTTGGTTTTGTAGATACTACTTGTCACCCAGCTAAATATTGCTGCAGACCAAGATCGCTGCTACGCCACAAAAACTGATGAGAAGTGGCTCGAGGAACACGACAAAGAGCCCCAGGTGTCGACTCGACCTTCTAAATTTCCAGCTCCCAATCAGATGGAGTGTCTAGGTGAGGGATGTCAAACTCCTTTTAGTTCAGGGGCCACATTCAGCCCAATTTGATCTCCAGTGGGCCGCACCAGTAAAATGACTGCATAACAACATATAAATCACCTCGATTCCAACTTTTCCCCTTCATATTAGCTCAAAAAAGTACATGTAGTACATGAAAATGGTCATATTTAAGGAACCATCTTTTTACAAAACATTATGAACAACCTGAAATTTCTTAAGAAAAATAAGTTCAATTTCAACAACATTATGCCTCAGTTTATACAAGTTACAGATCAGTGTCTATAAAGGAACAAAACATTCAGCCTCAGCTATCTGGAGCTGAACAATCTAGTATTTTACTTCATGATCAAAACAACTTGTCAAGGTCTAGAAATTATTTTAAATTTACAGTTTTACAAATTTAAAATTTACAGTTAATGTCTTCTCTGTAATTTTTACCCTTTGCAAAGTCGTCCCATGGGCTGAAATGGACCATCTGGCGGGCCGGTTTTGGCCTGCGGGCCGCATGTTTGACATCCCTGGTCTATGTAATGTGCTGGAACTAGTCTGACGTATGGAGACCCAACAACGATCCAATGGATCCTCTACTAACGTCTTTAGGTGGTGGTTTTAATGTTGTGGCTGATTTGAGGATGTCGGTGTTGTCTTTATGGCTCGACTCTCTTGTGCCAAGCCAACTAAAAAAGGTTTGTCGCTCAAAATATAATTATAAATGATAAATTCATCCTCATTCATACTAAGCATCAGAATCACTTCTCATGTAATGTCTGCTGAGTGCAAAGTTGTGATTAGCACCATTTGGTATAACATGAACACTGCTTTCAGTAGATGTTTGAAGTTTTATGACAGATGAGTTACATTAAAACTGCAGTAAACTAAAGTCTATGTGCATTTATGTATGTACAAGACAGTTTTGAGGCTATGGTAACAAAAGAATTAAGGTGAATAATGCTGAACGTTGGAGGTAATTGACTGGTTGGGCTCTTTTCAAAAAGAATCAGTCAGTGGGTCAATTACAGGTTGAAACCAACTGACCAAACTCTGGCTTGAACAGGAATGAATCAGGCTTGGGAATAAAAACTACATGCATTTACTCCTCTGAGCCTCTGCACACAGCTGCACTCACACTTAGCAACCAGCATAATCTGCAATGATTATATCAACAGATGCTAAAGAGCCAGGAAAAATAAAATATAGCGCATTGTTAGCTCTTGCTTTCTCTGGATGGAAGTCTCATGTTCATGTTTGAGATCTGTTTATTCTCCTCATAAATTTCAGTTTATTACTTTCGCATGGGCCAAACTGTATAGTTTAAGAGCAGATGTAAACGTAGGGAAAACCTATTGTATCTCTGCGAAGCGAACAGTTGGAGCTCTGTGATGATTTAAGATGATTACACAGGTGGATTTTAACATAAAAATGTACCAAGGAGGGTTGATTGAGACTGAAGCATCTGAACTGTGCTCTCTGCCCCTCTTTATTCAGGATCACAATCATTTTTTGTCTGTTTTGAAAGCCACAGGACGGCTTTTCACCGCCACGCTCATTAATATAATAAAACCTGCCAACTTTACATAAAAACTCTCTCTTTTTTTTGGAGCTTTTGCAGCTGTATAAAGAATCACGAGGCTCTGAACTACTGCAACTGACACACACATAACCCTTCTAATAGCCCTGCTCGTGGCATAATGATGAGTTGTTCCCTGATTGCTGTTTACCCTGCTTAAAATAACTTATAAAACAGGTGCAGCATTATCAGAGTTGCATATTTGTGGACACATTCCCGGGCGGACAAAGCCGCAGGTGTAAGGCTTTGAAAAGGGAAAGTGTACATAGCACAATCAGCTCTTAAGACAGACAAATGACTGCTGGGGCGCAGGTTGGGCAGAGCTTAGGGGAAATGTTTGCGCTAAATTCAATTAGCATTGTTCGCAGGTTCGGTACTAAAAGTGTTTGTTAAAGGCAGATTCCTACGGAGTGTTATGCTGTCTTTGGCTCCATGGCTATCAAATGGTTTAAAAATTACTTAACAGGTAGAACTCAGTGTCTAAATCAGACTTTCTTGAGTTAACTAAAGGTGTGCCCCAAGGTTCCATTGTGGCTCCTGTCTCATTTTCTATTTTTATTAATCTCATTAATTATAGGCTTTGTAATTAATTAATTAATTGCATTTTTGTAAAATAGCAATATTTGACACAAGAAGTAAAGTTTTTCAATTGAAATACATTTTGGTTGACTGCTGAGTAGTGGGGATATCTTTAGCAGCTGTGTAACAGTTGGGATTACTTCTAAGCCTCTTGTATACAATCCTAAATTCGAAAGTATGAATGTGTAGCTGTGTTTCTTTTGTATGTTTGTTCCTACAACGAAAAGCTTCATCCACTGTAACCAACACCAAAAGCTCATTTTAACGGTCTGTTCTTTGATGCAGTCAACATTTTGGTTGACTGCTGAATCAATGAATCGACATATATGTGTCTATAATTTAAAATGTATACAATTAATAGTATTTTAAAATGGGATATATAGAAAAAAGTGATTTGATGATTGAAAGCCTGGATTTAGTTAGTTTTTTTCCACTGTATGGCACATAACATAAGCAAAAGTAGTTCAAGGACCTTCAAAAAGTTGAAAATCCACAGATTCTTTGTTGTCAGAGTTTCTGGGTCTGATAAATGGTGTAATTTTGATGGTTCTTTATCTTAGGAATATCCATTTTTATTTACAAATTGTTTTTCATATTTTTTTAATTAAGTTCTTAAAAGACAGACATTTTTGCTAAACCACAAAAATGTTTGTTTCATTTCTATTTATGTGCATTTTTCATCTGTCTGCTACATTCACAGATTACTGAAAACTCCAAGTGCAATTATAGTGATTATATTCAACATTTTAAAACTTTTTGTAAACTCAAGCTCTTTCATTGTTTGCAAAAGTGGTCTATTATAGGATGGGTACACCGTTAGCCGGTAGCAGGACTGTTGTAGCTAATGTTAGCTCTGGTGCTAACAGCAACATGTTTTGTATTGAGGTGATCAGAAAACTCTTTGTTGCACAATTTGCAAACAACCAGGCTTTTATCCAAGCTGCCATCAGGAAGATTTTTAAAAGGAAACTTTCTGCCCAACAAGCTTAATGCAGTCTCGTCTTCCTTCATTGTTCATCAAACTTTCTTGTGCACTGACATCGCTCCTGTGTATCTTCTTCATGGCTGGCAAACAGACTTTAGGTTCATTAGCGCCACCTACTGGGCTGGAGTGTGCATCAGTGTTACCAGTGTGCCAGAAATTAGGGAACTGAAAAGGTGTGATAAAATGTGTTATTTTTTCTGTAATTAATTAATCGAAATTAACGTGTTTAAGTCCCAGCCCTAATTTTTATAAATGATTTAAGTTAATACATTCAAGCCAATCCGCATTTGTATGCCGATGACACAATCATCTAAACGTCTGTTCCTTCTGCCACGCAGAACTTCAGACTGCATTTCAGTTATTACAAAGAGCTTTGAAGGATTTAAAATTGGATTTGAACGCCCAGAAAATAACATTCATGATTTTATCAAAGGATCGTTTACAAAATTTTGACAATTTAAGAATTTTTATTTCTGATGATACATTGATTGAAAGGGTGTCCTCCTATAAGTACTGGGAAACATGGATCGATGAAAAGCTTTCATTTAATGGACATATCTCCAATTGCAGATTGGCTTTTATTTTAAAAGTAAAACATGTTTCACATTCTCTGCAAAGAATGCAGTGCAAAATCTCTCCCTCACCCCTGTATTCTTTATAATTTGGTTGGTTGGACATTACTAAGCACTCGTAGACAACAAAACTGGTGTATGTTCATCTATAAAGCTCTGCTGGGCAAACTCCCAGAATACCTCAGCACCGTTCCCATTTTCAGTTCTAGAAGGTACCATCTAACCTCCAAGTGGTTGCTTCTGAATGTTCCCCGGACTCTAACAGACTTTGGCAAAACAGCGTTCTCATATTATGCACCACGGTCGTGGAATAATCTTAAAAAACTCTTAAATTAGAAACATTCATATCCATTAATGGCTTTAAAAGTATCATAAAGAACACAGTGAAGGAGGAATGTCAGCGTTTTTCTTGACAGGTCACTGTCATTGAAAAGCTGTCAGTCTGTTTTATTATTTTACTGTTTATTCGTGCATCATGTATCCAGGTCTTCCTTGTAAAAGAGATCTCTAATCTCAATGGGACTTCCAGGTTAAATGAAGGTAAATAAATAAAAATAAGGTAGCTATGTAAGTAGCGACACTCGAGGGTCAGTTTTCTTCACATGCTGCAGCGTTTGCAGACTTCAAATGGGGCAGATTTGCAGACGCGCCCTGTAATTAAGTCTACTTAAAGACGCAAAATGAGGTGACAGTTTGACCTAAAAATGCTACAGATATTAATACACTTTCTGTGTTCAGAAAACTCCATCTGTCCATCTTTCCTTTTAAAAAAGAAAAAAAATGTGGTGAGATTTTATTGGTGGCTAAATGCAGATAATAATTTGAGTGGTCAAACACTAACAAATGAAAGACCTGCAAAAGATTGATTTCCAGTTTGGTAATTAAAGGTTGAGCGGACAGAAATAAACACAGCGAGGGAAGGTTATGATTAGGCCTTTGAAGATGGAGATAGGCTGCAGGGTAGAGGGAACTATGTTTAGAAATCTGCATGTGGTAATAGAAGAGATATGCCTTACAGAGGACAGGAATACGGTGTTTTAAAACTTTGACCTCCATAACATATAACAGCCTGAGCTACTCTAAGTGTTTAAGGATTATCAGATCGTTACATCACCAACTGTATCCTAAAAAATCTTCTAAGTAATAATATCTATTATCTTTGTTTTAGCCACATTAGTTATTTATGACCAAAACCAATGAATAGTTCAAAAAACCATTTCCCTGAACCCTTCCTGAACTGCTGCTTGCATGACTAGGATCTGGTTCTGGTTTTAGGCGCATACTTGGTCATGGTTAAGGATTGGTTTGGCTGGTTAGGGATCAGTGTTGGTCACGGGTTCAAGAAAAACTTCTTGATTAAGGAAAGAGGAAAAACCCTCACATGGTAAAAGAAGCCAACATTGGTATTAGATGGAATGCAAACAGCGGTTAGTTTTCTACGTCAAACTCACCTGTGGCCCATCCATCCACCCCGAGCTCCTCCCTCTTAGGTTTTGTGGTTCTATAGCTATAACACACATTTTCCTTTGCTCCTGACAGACAATAGTCATACTTAATACAGTGCTTTGTTAGGTCAGGGGAAATTTACACTTTTTTAGTGCTATTTTTTTCATTTATGCAATTTAAAATTGCATTTTTGCAGATTTTTTTAATGTCATGTAGTTTCACTGCTTGCTATTTTTATTTATGTGCACCAGAGGAACTGTAGCTCTAGTTGCATCCATTATATTTATAATAACTTCTTTGAAAAAAGACTTCTTTTAGTGGTTGGTTTGTGGAAATCTGACACTGTATGCAGATATTTACAGTTGAAATTTACTGCAAACTGCACATCAAAGCATCAGCAATCATCGACAGACGATTTAAAAAGAGACTTAAGTTGCTGCTGGCAGAAATCTTTAAGTTTTTATCTGGTGTTGCAGCAATGAAGAATAACTTCTTGATTAAGAACAGAGGAAAAATTCACATAGTCATAGAAACCTAATGGTCATTTGTATGAGATGAAATGCAAACAGTGGTTAGTTTTCTATGTCAAACTCACAATTGTGGCCCATCTATCCACCCCGAGCTCCTCCCTAAAAGGTTCTGTGGTTCTATAGCTATAACACACATTTTCCTTGGCTCCTGACAGACAATGAATAAAGTTAATACAGGTCCTTGTTAGGTAAGGGGAAATTTGAACACGCAAGTAATGCTGTAATTTTAGCAGCTTAATACTTTTTAGTGCTATTTTTTCATTAATGCAATTCAATATTTGCATTTGTAGAGATTTTTTTGATGTCATGTGGTTTCACTGCTTGCTATTTATATTTATGTGCACCAGAGGAGCTGTGGCATTGGTTGCATCCATTATATTCATAATAACCTCTTTGACAAATGACTTCTTTTGGTGGCAGAAGTGGAAGTCTGACATTTACATGTGAAATGTAAACTAGTTGTCAAGAGTCAGACATCGTAAACTGACCTTAAAAAGACAAAAAAAAGAAGACTACTTCTCCGAGTTTTTATTTGGTGTCACAGCAATGCAGCTAGCGAAGAATGTGCCGTTTTTGAACTTCAAGGAAAGATCCTGTGATGGTTGAACGCCCCGGTTTGTGGTAGTTTCAGCCACAGATGTCTTGCATGTCGGCTCAGAAAGAAAGTCGGGGTGCTCGGCTGGGAATGCCAACATGTGTGACTTCAGCTCTGAAGACCACATTTTGTGTCCCGTCTCCGAACCAGCAGCCGGTGTTGTTGTTTTAACTGCAACCACAGCCTCTTCCTAAACTTAACAAAGCGGTTTTTAGTCGCCTAAACTTTAACTGCGCAGGTGGCAGATCACAAAACAGTCATGTGTCATTTTTGGATTAGTCATTCTGGAATTCACTTGCAACTTGCTTTCTTGTTTAAGTGTAGAAATTTAAGGTAAAATGCGATTTCAAATTTACTTTTTTTCAACTTTTTAGTGATACATTTCTCCAAACAATAATCTAAAGCGAAACAATCACAGAAAGCAAAGCACACATGATACAGATTGCATCCCGAAACATGAGTTATTGCTTCCAAAACGACCCACATGCGTTTTACTAGCCCTTTAAAATAGCAACGTTAAGCCACCAACAGGCTAACAAGGCAAACATGTGTCCGGGCGGCGAAGACACAATATCCCAAAGCCTCGGTTTCAGCTAATCTGCAAGTATGCTGAGTGTCCTTATGTGGGGAACAATGAGGGTGTGTGGTGGGAAGAGGAGGAAATCTTACACATACCAAGCAGGCCGCGCAAAATTAACTGAAGTGTGTTTTTAAGAGTGGGAGGGACCCAAAATAAATCTTGAAAGACCTGACTATCATGCTCCTTGTCTGACTCTTATCCAAGTTTAGCCGTGCACACAACTAGAGGTTAATTCTTTTGACCCGGGACAAACTCTTTCCACGTTATTAGGCATTTCGGCCGTTGACAGAAGCTTTCAAAGCCTGTTCGTTACAGACCAAACATGTCAGAGAAAGTATCAAGAATGCCAACCATCTCAATGAGGCAGCAGCCTCCTGTTTGGTGGTAGAGATGAGTGAAGCGTTCACGGGACTGTGGGGAACAATCAGCGGCAATAAGTCTTTTAACTCGCGCTCTATAGAGTTACAGTCACCCAACCATACGGGCAGAGTGTATTATTGGCATTACTGCAACAGAAATACATGTGAAATCAGAATGGTTTTTGCTATTTTTACATTTATATTTGACATTTGTGGACGTGTGTGCACTGTATGTTGAGTTTCTAAACTTTTATCCTCCGTTTTAGTGTTATTTCTTCATTTCAAATTCAAAAAAGGATGCAAGGATATGACTAACCAAGTATTAAATGATGTTAAAGCAAGTTCTAACCTTGAATATAGTGAAAAACTGTGAGGTTCTACTACGAATTATGACTTTTTTTGCTTTAAAAAATCAGTTTTTTGGAAAGCGCTTCTACCTGCTGGCATAACTGCAACAGAGAGACATACAGACTTGTTTTTGCTATTTTTACATTTATATTTTACATTTTTTTGGACATGTGTGTTTCTAATGCAAAGAATTGGGCCAACCAAATCAGCTCAATCCTTACTTCGGACTTTTTGTCCCATATTTTTGTAATATTTGTAACTTCCTAAGTAAAAAAGGATGGAATCATGTGCCTAACCAAGTATTCATAAATGATAGTGCAAGTTCTAACCTTGAATATAGTGAGAAATTGTTACGTTCTACTGTGATATTTTCGCTTTATAAACTCAATTTTTTGGGGGAAATCCTTCTACCTGCTGCCATAACTTAACAGAAAGACATAAAATCAGACTTGTTTTTGATATTTCTACAATTACATTTGAAGTTTTTCGATTTGAGCACCAGATTTTGAGTTTCTAATGCGAAGAATTCAGCCACCAAATCAACTGAAACCGAATTTTTAACCTTGTAACCCTCATTTTTGCATTATTTGTTACTTTCAAAATCAAAATAAGATGCAATGATTCACAAAACTTCTGCAGTTGCTATGTTCTACTATGAATTATGGCTGTTTCTGCTTTATAAAATCAAGCTTTTTGGGAAATTCTTCTACCTGCTGGCCTACCTGTAACAGGAAGACATAAAATCAGACTTTTTGTTATTTTTACACTCATATTTGATGTTTTTTGGATATAAGCACTAGATTTTGAGTTTCTAATGCAAAGAATTTGGCCACCAAATAAACCAAAACCTAATTTTTAACCTTGTATCCTTAATTTTTGCATTTTTTTCCTTATTTTCAAAGTAAAAATAAGATGCAATGACACAAGAAACTTTTGCAGTTGTTATGTTCTACTATGAATTATGGCTCTTTTTGCTATATAAAATCAAGATTTGTGGGGAAATCGTCTTAAATGCATGAAGGTAATCATGACAAAAGTACATTCCGCACATGTGGAAGCCTCCAATATAACGCACCAGTAACTCTGAGTGATTTTAGAAGATGGTTACACACAAGAAAAATCTGAAAATAAACCCTCACACTATGACATCCTGTCTGCTAACTTACGTTCATCACTCTATTATTGTGTAGCAGCTGGGGTTAAGTACCTTGGTGCTAATTAAAAAGTGCCTTTGAGCATTTTGCCATCCACTAACCCCAGCGTGGGTCTTTTCCAGCCTTTCGCAGGGTTTCAAACTGCTCATCTTCTGGTCAGCAGTGAGTACCTCTGCACCTTCTTTTTGTGCGTGTGTTCAAGGAATCTGTGTTTATTCAGAGAAACTCTTCTTAGTCATGTTTACTCTGGGTGAAGGTTAAAACGTTACATGCTTGGATGAACTCGCTCTTAACACGGGCTTAAGCTCTGGCGGAACACATTTCCGCAACATTGTCAGGCGCTCGGAACCCAAACCAATCGCTGTTTAGAAATTCATATGGCCTGTTTATCCGGTGAGCGGTAAACAGCGACGTGAAGGCCGCGGATCTAAACACTCGGTATGTGTGACGCCGAACAGCTGAAGTTTCAAAACAGGGTTAAAATTGTTCAGAAATATGTTTTAATTTAAATGACTTCAAAGCACAATCTCCATTTATCTTCACTGTAAAGTTATATAAAAAAAAAGGTACAAAAGTAGATTTTTATTTCAGGATTAATGTTGAGTTTTATGCAGTTGTAGTGGGGATATCTTTAGCAGCTGTGCAACAGGTGGGATTACCTCTTAGCCTCTTGTATACAACCCTATATTTGAAGGTACAAATGTGTAGCTGTGTTCCTTTTGTATGTTTGTTCCTACAACGAAAAGCTTCATCCACTGTAATCAACACCAAAAGCTCATTTTAACGGTCCGTTCTTTGATGCGTGTTGGGGAAATTGTATATAAATGCATCTCTGGATGTCCTACAGCCTTCCATGACTACTTTTGAACTTTTTATTTGGCACATATTTATTATACTGGACTATATGCCAACCAAAAAAGTAACTGTAGTATAGAAATGCCAAATGCTTAGTCACAAATCCTAAAAGCAGCGAGAAATGGTTTTTAGTCAAACAAGCGACAAATACTGATGTGAGTTTATAAAGCTGTTATGGTAAATATAGAAACAGTTGCCGGGGAAATGTAAATCTAATATTCACTCTCACTTCAGCTCAGTTTTGGTCTCTGCCAACACTGCAAAGGAATAAAGCAGTATGTGCCATTTCAGCATTAAGTTTTGCACCATGTTCAGCAGCCAGTTGTTAACTTTTACAGGTGTTTGGTAATGCATGTGGAGTTTTCTTTTTTACAGCTTGGAGAGAACTGCTTGGTCATGATTTACTGTAGACTCATCACTATGAGTAACTGACTTCACATATAGGCAATGGTGTAGAAAGAAAGTGATTAGCAGTGCTTTCATAGCGACATTTGGACGACCCCAACCAGTCGAGGTGGACAGCCGCCCTCCCTGAGCCTGGTTCTGACGGAAGTATCCATCTGTCAAAAGCAAGTTTTTCCTTCCTGCTGCCTCCAAAGTGCATTTGTTGGGATACTTTCTATAAAATAATAATAGATCTTGAATGATCTACGTTTTTTTCCCCCAATCCGATTCAAGTCAGTTAATATTTAGTACCTGCTGATAACATTTTCCTAGATAATACGAACATCAAGTAATGTAGATGTACCTGTTTGCACAACTAAATGGAGCCTCTTACAGTTTAATACTGTAGCGACCAGAAAGCACTGTGGGGTTTAGCTAACAACAGGCCACCAGGACAAAATCTTCTGTGATGTTTAATGACCTCCAGCTACAGCTCATATATTAGAAACAAGCTGAGATCAATCAGTCAGTGATCTTATACCTCAGTAGCATATATCTATATATTAAGCCTTTCGGTGATGCTCAAATCATGAGCCTGTTGATCAAGATAGCCGTACTAGCACAGGATGTCCACTACCGTTCATAAGTTTGGGGTCACCCAGACAGTTTCATGCTTTCAGTGAAAACTTCCACTTTTATCCATGTGCTAACATAACTGCACAAGGGTTTTCTAATCATCAATGAGCCTTTCAACAGCATTAGCTAACACAATGTAGCATTAGAACACAGGAGTGATGGTTGCTGGAAATGTTCCTCTGTACCCCTATGGAGATATTCCATTAAAAATCAGCTGTTTCCATCTAGAATAGTCATTTACCACATTAACAATGTCTACACTGGATTTATCATTCATTTAATGTTATCTTCATTGGAAAAACTGCTTTTCTTTCAAAAATAAGGACATTTCTAAGTGACCCCAAACTTTTGATCAGTAGTGTATTCAACCTGTGCTCCATTTGTGTCATAATTTAATCAGTTACTACTAGATTATGCTGCAGATTCCTAAGAAATTTGGTATTAATTGCATCCTCCCAAACATTGTGTTCTGCCTTTACAGCATCTGAGTGACAGTGGACATAAACAAAGGATCAGGTTTAGGTTTGTGTAGATACCATCAGTTTAAGAATGATTGGCACAGATCTCAACCTTTGACATCGGCTCGGGCCATCTATAGTCTCCACCTTTGTATGTGAAGTTCCCTGAAATCACTGTATAAATAAAACAGAATTAAATAAAATGCTAAATAAAAATCAGATGACTAAATATTTGACAAAATTAAACTCTCAAACACAGTTAAGACAAACACGGCACTAGGAAAAAGAAAAGAGCACACATTCTTATGGTAAATATCACTAGTTAATAACTAAATGCTGCAGAACACTGTGACTCTGACTCATACAGTTATCTAAGACTGCTGAGAAATTTTGAATCATTAAATAAATATTCCAACAGCACTCACGACGACATTAAGAAGCAATTGCAGATGATATTCCCCCACATTTGAGAGACAAATTGTAGCGAGCAGCAGCCGTAAATAAATGAAGCGTGTTGAGCTCGGCACGGCTAATGCTCGGTGATAATGGGGTCAAGTGGCACCGAGCTGCACCTAACGGCTCGCACCTGTGGACCCTGAAACATACAACACGCTGATGCAAAACAGAGCACCTCCACCGCTTGTAATTTGAAAGTTATTCTACAAACCATTATCGTAAATTTCTCTTTGTGAGCTCGGCCTTTAGTATCAGTTTATGATCCATCGGTTGGCCCTGAGGAGGGCTGGGGGTAGGAGGGTTTGCAGGAAAAAGGGAGGCGAGCTGAACTTGCTCCATGCAGGCTAAGTGGCAGCTCGATGTGTCATGGGAAAGAAAACATGCCCCCCACGGCTGGCCTGTTTAAGGTATCCTTTCAAAGGTTACCGTCTCGCTTTAATGCCAACATCACAGGCCGGCCTGGCCCCCCGAGCTAGTCGCAAACAGGAAGTCTCTGCTAATCCTGGTCTTCCCTAATGACGCAGAGGAATTCTCAATATTCCCATTGTCTTCCTGGCTGCACTTCCTCCAAGTCTTTGGCTGCATTGTTTGGCTTTAAATCTTTTCAAGAACAACAAACTGGGGCGATTTACATCTCTTAAATCTGTCCGTGGAGCTTGATGATTTCAAACATAAAGCTGGACCAGTGATATGTTGATTTAATTATAAGGTCTGATTCAATTTTACCAAAAATCATCTTGCAATCGTATTGTGTTAACACCATTTTCCCTCTGAATCCCAAGCAGTGTTTTCAGCCACACATTTTCACTCACTGTGGGCTTATTTTTCACTGCAATATAAAGTCCTGCACCTCTATGGAAACAAAACAACCAGGACTAGAAGTAGAGAGAATGCAAAAAAATGCCTTCAAAGTTATAATGCAATAAATCACCAAAATGAACAAAAAAAAAGTTGTATTTCTTTCATTATTTATTCTCCAAAGATGGAAAAAACTTGGAATAAATGTGCACAGCATTTTTCCAAATGCCAAGAGGTATGACCAATACTGGAAAAATAATGCGACCCTATATACTATCAGTATTTTAGTACCTACGGTTTTAACTTGTTCATATATCTGTCTCCTATATGCTCGGTGTAAACACTGCCTGCAGTTCAGCATCTGAATTTTTGTCACAAGACTGTTGGTCACAGCTGAGTCACTGATGGTTTTCTGTTCGCGTCAAGGAGTGCAGAATTTTTTGCTTTATATAGAATCTGGTTAGTGCACAACAGTATTTTTTTTTTTTAGCAATTTTAAAAAAACATTAATTTAGTCATTTTTTTCCATGAGAATGTCAGAGGTGATTAGTTCAAGGACTATCTCCACTGACATTTCCATGTTGAATATATCGTCCAACAACTTATTCCTCTATATACCATTTTTGAGCCACGCTGCATTTATTTTACAACTCAAATGTTTTATTTTGCGCATAAATTCCCTAATTTCTTTCCTACAGTGCCTGAAATTCAGCCAAAAAGTCAATGAAATTTTGTCACAAGACTATTGGTCACAGCTGAGTTACCAAAGGTTCTCTGGTTGCATCACAGAGTGCAGAATTTTTTGCTTTTTACGGAATCTGGTTAGTGCACAACAGTAATTTTTAGCAATTAATAAAAGTGATTTTGATGAATTTTCACAAATTTAAGCTTAGATTTAGTCAATTTTTCTTAGATTTCTGAGAGATGATTAATGCAAAGACCATCTGTACTAATATTTCACCATGCTGAATGTATCTTCCAACAACTTGCTCCTCTGGTTACCATTTTTGAACCATGCCACATTTATTTTACAATGCAGATGTTTTATTTTTTGCTTAAATTCCCTAATTTGTTTCCTACACTGCTTGTAGTTCAGCCCAAAAAGTCAGAATTTTTGTCACTCGTGGCTTCTTGTTTGTTTTATACAGGTTCTGGTGGAAATAAGTTACTTTTGGCAGATTTTAAGACATGCAGAATAAAGTCATTGTGATTAGATTTTTCCTGTTAAACTAAATGTCACATAATTAATGTGTTCAGGAACAGTCAGGAAGCGTAAAACCTTTCTGTTTTTCCCATTTCTGGCTGTGATAAATGGTGCATTTTGGTGATGGCGTAAAGACAACATGCCTTTTAAACCCAGTAGGTTAATAAAAGTCGTACTTTCAGTGAACAAAGAGCTTTTTTCAGCTGCTCAGCGATTGTGGCTTTTTGCTGCTTGTGCTAAGTCATCAGTTCTTGTGTTATTCCGAACAAACTGCTTCTGCTGTCACGAGAAGAGCATTTCCAGTAAATGGGAAGTTTGAGAGGAACAGTCAATAGGTGTAGCTCGGATCGATGGGTGTGATTATTGATTTATAATTTAACTTTCTGATAGCTTTTGCATGCAGAGAGCTGTTCTGCTGATGCACCGATTAACCCTCCTGTTGTCTTCATTTATGGGCACCAAAAAATATTGTTTCCTTGTCTGAAAAAAACCCAAAAATTCTGCAAAAAAATTCCCCAAATTTCAGAAAATTTGCAAAACCTTCAGGAAGAAAATTCCAATAATTCCTTAAAAGTTTCCCTTCAAAGTTTTATTTTAAAAATCCACCAAATTTGGCAAGAAAATTCTTATTAATATTTTCAAAAAATGAGTAAAAATCTTCCCAAAAAATCCTAAAAATATCTAAAGTGATTCCATATATATCAGCAAAACTTCTAATATTTTCTTTAAGAAAATTCACATAAAAATCAACCAAAATCCAGCAAAATTTTTTTGTGAATGTTCTTCAGAAACATTTTTAACATTTCTTTTTTTCCACCAAAAAATGTTCAAAGATTTCCCAAAAATGTTGAAAATGTGGACATCAGAAGTTTCACTGTGAAAATCTAGATTTTTCCCACATTTTCAAACTTTAAAACGGGTCAGTTTTGACCGGCAGGACGACACGAGGCTTAAAGCAGAGTTTGTCGTGGGTATAGTCCAGTCCGGCTGGGCTCCTATCAGCATTATTTCAAAGCGCTCAGGCATGACATCTGCCAAGAGGCCTGCTGCAGGGTTTGGCCTCATCACCAGGAACACATCCAAGTCAAATATTGTTGCCCTCGCACATTGTGGGGCAGCAACCCTGCCACAGCTCCTCTTTAACCGGGAGGTGATGTTTATGACAGCGCTCGGAAAATTAATGGCGCCGTTTCCATAAAGGGGAAAGAAGAAAAAAAAAAACTGTGGGAGGTACGACATACCACACACACACTTTGGCTACGAAGAGGGAAAGTGGGGTCAGGGTTTCTGGGCTCTTCTTTTTTTCTACACCACAGCTTCTTCTTGACCAGCGTGTTATCAGCAGCAGAGATATGTCCGACACGGCGCTCCAGCAGAAAGTAGGATGAAAGTCGATGACATAAGCCAGCAGAGGCTTCAGAGGAAGAAGATAAATGTACGGAGCAAAGTCTCTATCAAAGGCTCGCCTGTTTTAAGATCCTGATTAAAGCTCCCCCTCCCCCCTCCTCCGCCATCCCAGTGGAAATAGGTGTTCAAACATGATTCTGTTTTAGTTGGCCTGCAGTTTGGGCTCGCCGTGAGACTCCTGCGATGGGCCGGCTGTCACACCGCAGCACAAGGAATTCACAGTGTTTTTACTGTGTTTTTCAAAGCATGAAATGCACTTCGGCTCAGCCCCGCAAGAGCAAAAGAATAATAGAGGCCGTGATTTCATTTGATCTCCGCTTTCCGTGGCTCTGAAATAACTACCAAAAAAAAGGAGGCTTGCAGCTTAAGACAACACTAACATTGTCCCAAGCAATAAGAGCAAATGCTACACGTCTGGCAGCGCAAACATGTTGATCTTTATTCACCCTTTTCCTACTCTCTGCCAGCTGATATCGGACTATTTTCTGCTACGACAAGATGAGCAGATTTTGTTTTGTTTTTTTGTCATAGGGGATAAGATAAACGAGGGGGATATCCATAATAGAAGCAGGCCACCGCCGTGGTATCAGCCCGGCCAGATGGAGGCTGGAAATGCGTGGCTGATAAATAAAGTGGAGCTGGAGGGCACACGGTGAGAAAGGCTGCGAAGCAAATAGCAGCCCTCAGCTAAATAGCAAGAAAAGCTGGCTGTGGTTTGGAGGTTTATCTACCGTACCGGCCACTTCGCTAGGTAACTAAAGAAAATAGTTAAAGCAGCAGGTGAGTTCTGTTCCAGCCACTGTGGAAACTGCGGTCGAGTGTTAGTTTGGATTTGTGTGTGCAGTGTGGAGTGGACACATAAAAAGTGCTGCAGTCAGCTCTGGTAATAAATAGGATTATTTAGTGATTTCTTAGAATAGTGGTTTCTGTGTTGGACTCAAAAATCAAAAGGGAACAGTAGTTTGATATATTAAATATGTGATTTAGTCCATTTTTCCTGAGATTTCTGAGAGATGATTAGTTTAAAGGACCATCTTTACTGATATTTCACCATGTTGAATGTATCTTCCAACAACTCCTTCTGCTGTATAACATTTTTGAGCCATGCAGCATTTATTTTACATCTCAAATGTTTTTTTCTTTTTTGCTCTCAATTTTTCTAATTTGTTTCCTACAATGCCTGCAGTTCAGCCAAAAGTCAGAATTTTTATCACAAGACTGTTGGTCACAGCCGAGTCACTGATGGTTCTCTGGTCGTGTCACAGAGTGCAGAATTTTTTGCTTTTTACAGAATCTGTTTAGTGCACAACAGTATTTTTTTTAACAATTAATAAAAATGATTTTGATGAATTTTCACAAATTTAGGCTTAGATTTAGTCAATTTTTCTTAGATTTCTGAAAAATGATTAGTTTAAGGACTGTCTGTACTCATGTTTCACCACGCTGAATGTATATTCCAACAACTTGTTTCTTTATATACCATTTTTGAGCCATGCTACATTTAATTTACATCTCAAATGTTCTATTTTGCTCTCAAATTCCCTAATTTGTTTCCTACACTGCCTGCAGTTCAGCCAAAAAAGTCACAGATTTTTTCTCAAATGACAGTTGGTAACAGCTGAGTCACTAATGGCTCTCTGATTGCATTAAAGAGTGGAATTTTTTTTTTGCTTTCAACAGAATCTGGTTAGTGTGAGTGAGTTTCTGTATGCAGATGTTCTTATGTTTATTCCAACCAGATAAATGTAACTGTAGCCAGAAGATGCAGCGCTTGTTGTTTGAGGATTTCCTCCCAAGAAAAACCTCTCTGACAGTGTTTAGAGCAGCATGTAAAAGCATCTGGCCATCGTGACACAACTTCATGAAACAATAGGACTGGAAATGTAGAGAATATTGACATGGGTTTGGGAATCAGGGACCATTCCCTGAATGTCACACTCAGAAAATGCACTATTCAACGTTGTTCCCCAAAAATGTTGCTTGATCTCAAATTTGAAGATTTAGACTCCAGGTAAAATGAAAAGTAACAGGTCCATAACAATGAATGTAGAAAAAACTGCCTCAAAACAAACCCAATAGATCATTACGTTGCATGTAGATATCCTGAAGCATTTAAAACACGTCGCAAACAAGTCCTTGGAGCTCGTTATCTGGCGTAAGATAAATAGGTTACATATTGCTTTTGGGACAAATATGGGCGTACGCATTTCCACTGGTGTTTGCCTTCCAACAAAGCTCATTAAAGCAAATACTTTTATCAGTTTCAACACCTATATGAGAAATATGGCAGCCTTTAGTGTCAGATAAATTATCCACGTGATAGACGGGTTTTGATTCACTTTTAATGAGCCGGTTAGTGTTTGTTTTTGCTTGTTTTGACCTGGGTAATTCACATGTTCTTCCACGTCACGTTATCAAAACTAAACTGCCACTGGCATCACTTTCTTTGTTGTATTTGCATGACATACACTACCATCGAAAAGTTTGGGGTCACTTAGAAATGTCCTTATTTTTGAAAGAAAAGCAGTTTTTTCAGTGAAGATAGCATTAAATGAATCAGAAATACAGTCCTTGAGCAGTTATGTTAGCACATGAATAAAAGTGTGAGTTTTCATGGAAAACATGACATTGTCTGGGTGACCCCAAACCTTTGAACGGTAGCGTTTATTGACAGTTTTTTTTTTAGATGTTTTAATAAGATACACCTTACGCTGTGCTCAGATAAATACATTAACCAGATCCTAACATCAGAAGTCCACCCTTTAACAGCAGGTGGCTCAGTTTTTGTTAATAGATTCTAACCATCTGTATTTCTCTTTGGCAAGAAGCTCATACACATGTTAATATGCATTACAATGACACGAAAATATGCAGAGAATTTGGCCCGTCTCGATTTTTAGAAGCTTGAAAAGTTAAACCATGAGCTCAAATCTCTGGCATTTCGGCAGGACTGTATGCGGGGAAAAGAGCGAGCTGCGCTGACGTCGACCTGATGAGAAAGTGTCCGTCAACAGCAGCTGGTCTCTCAGGATACGAATCAAAAACACTAAACTCCTGGACTCGCTCTTTAGATGGCAGGAAGGGGATGGAGGCTGTAACCGGGCCAAAGACCGGGCCAGAAGGTCCAGAGGCCGAATCCTGCACCGGACGCCTCTGGAAGACATGTGCGCCGCCGCTAAGTAGGAGAGATGCCGTCCAGTATTTACTCAGGTGGAATAATACACAGCCAGAGCAGTGCAGTGTGTAGTGATAAAACAAAGAAGATTCTCAAGAATGTGCTCCATATGTTGCTAAGAGCGGAGAAGCATTAGCTTAATTCCCAGATTGGGTATCAATGTTTTGACCATAAATGAGTTCCTCCAGCGTTTGCAGCGCTACCTTATTAGTCAAAATGATTACCTAGACGGCCCTGCCGGTGTTTGAAGAATATAACACAGCTTCTGCACGCTTGATGAAAAGGGGAAACTGTATGCTGATAAGTGGAGCTGCAGAATATGCTTCATGACGCTTTCATACGTTCATATAGGCTGGAAGCTCACGTTACTTCCAAGCAGCAGCATCAGCAACTTGGCTGCACCGAACGTCATCTTGTGGAATCATCATCTTTAACCCTCGTGACGTCCTGCGGGTCAAAATTGACCCGTTTTAAAGTTGAAATTGTGGGGAAAAATATATATTTTCACAGTGAAACTTCTGATGTCCACATTTTCAACATTTTTGGGAAATCTTTGAACATTTTTTGGTGGAAAAAAAGAAATGTTAAAAATGTTTCTGAAGAACATTCACAAAAAAAAAATCAACCAAAATCCAGCGAATTTCGCTGGATTTTGGTTGATTTTTTTGTGAATGTTTTTAAAGAAAATATCAGAAGTTTTACTGATATATATGGAATCACTTTAGATATTTTAGGATTTTTTTGGGAAGATTTTTACTCATTTTTTTGGAAAATATTTACAAGAATTTTCTTGCCAAATTTGGGGGATTTTTTTTTTTAAATAAAACTTTTAAGGGAAACTTTTAAGGAATTATTGGAATTTTCTTCCTGAAGGTTTTGCAAATTTTCAGAAATTTGGGGACTTTTTTGCAGAATTTTTGGATTTTTTTCAGACAAGGAAACAATATTTTTTGGTGCCCCCATATGAGGACAACATGAGGGTTAAAATATTCATGTCTCTATTCTCTTTATTTCAGAAGTAAGCAAGAAATCACTTGTGATGGTTAATAGTATTGAAGATGCTGTTTAACAGAATGGAGTTTTTTGAAATCCAAGGGTTTTGTTCTAAAGTCTTGTTGAGAAAATGCGTGAAAAATTGGTTTCCATGTCAGTCT
Organism: Amphiprion ocellaris; assembly: GCF_022539595.1. Taxonomy (NCBI): domain Eukaryota; kingdom Metazoa; phylum Chordata; class Actinopteri; family Pomacentridae; genus Amphiprion; species Amphiprion ocellaris. The sequence continues at coordinate 4,404,674 of NC_072771.1, read as the reverse complement.
GCAACCCAGTCTCCACAAATATACGTTCTTATACAACTAAACTGCATTCAGAATGAGACGTATTTTCTGCCAGATTACGTTTGCTTGTAACAAATACATTTCTAACCAATGTATTTTTGCCATTTACTTTACTGCTTCACTGTTGCTCCTTTTCAACCAACCAATCATGTATTAGATGGGGCGGGACTTGTCTCTCTGGTAACCCAGAAAGTGGAATGAGACACTTAAAACGTGTCGGTTTTTAACTTAAACTACGATCTTTTTCCTAATCCTGACCAAGTAGTTTTGGTGCCAAGCTTCTAATGTAAAATTGTCTAATGTAGTTTGTGACATTTAATAATAATACATTTAATAATATAAATTATTTGTAATTTAAGTTATATTCTAATTTATTACCCTGGATTAAGCAAACTTGTGTCTTTTTTTTACACAGTACATGGTTTACGCTTACTTTACACAGTACCTGTATATTTATAGCATTTTTCTATTTAGAATTTCTCAGATTTAGATTTGTATATTTGTTCTTTTCCGGTCTATTGTTGCAAGGCACTGCAACTCTATACACCACATCAAATTCATTGTGTGTACTCATTTGGCAATAAAGACTTTTCTGATTCTGATTACAAAGTGTGATATTTTCCAAAACACAATATGATTTTGGTGTCGAAACCTAACCAGAAAACAAGTAAAAACCAAAAGTAACCAGAAAACAAAACCTAATCTTTATACATCTTTATACAGATGGTTTTGTGTCCATCACAGGACACAAACTCTGGTGTTTTTTGGCAAAAAAAAAAAAACATTCACATAATAGCATTTGCCATCACCTCCTGCCCCCTACGGTGGACTGGCTCATTTCCCAACACATACCAGGCCAAAAAGTAAGTTTATTTTAAAAAAAAGTTAAGTTTCCTTCAAAAAGCATTTGAGAATGCAGTTTAGTTGAAGAGTAATAGTAAATCGATTATGCAATTGTCTTCAACATGGTCAGAAATGCTGTTAGCATGGCAGACCTCCTCTGAACTAGTTTTAATCTTATTTATTTACAGCTTTTTAAAAAGTTACTGCTTTTTTGCCATGTGGTGTCCCACAGGGCTGAGTCATTGGTCCTCTTTGGTTCAGTTTATACACTACTGTTCAAAAGTTTGGGGTCACTTAGGAATGTCCTTATTTTTGAAAGAAAAGCATTTTTTTCTTCAATGAAGATAACATTAAATGAATGATAAATCCAGTGTAGACATTGTTAATGTGGTAAATGACTATTGTAGCTGGAAACAGCTGATTTTTAATGGAATATCTCCATAGGGGTACAGAGGAACATTTCCAGCAACCATCACTCCTGTGTTCTAATGCTACATTGTGTTAGCTAATGGTGTTGAAAGGTTCATTGATGATTAGAAAACCCTTGTGCAGTTATGTTAGCACATGGATAAAAGTGTGAGTTTTCATGGAAAACATGAAACTGTCTGGGTGACCCCAAACTTTTGAACGGTATTGTATCTGTTGATTCTTGGTCATGGTATTCTCCATTTCACCCCTGCGACTCCCAACTGTATGTCTCACTTTGCCCTGGAAATCATGACAATCTGGATTATCTGCGTTCCTACTGTTAAGGGTTGATGACATCTAATTTCCTGCAACAGATCAGAGTCAAGTCCTGGTTATTGGTTCTGACCATATCACCAAGAATCTCTCTCTCCACCTTGGACCATCATCAACCAATATGAAGGAATGAGCTGGAAACTTAAGACTTGTTTTGAATTAATACGTCAACATCAATCTGAACATTAAAACTCCTGCAATCTACACATCGGACATATTGCCAAAGTCAAACCGATTCTTTCCAGAAATACGGTAGAACAACAATTTTTTCCCACCTGGATCACTGCAACTCATTATTCACCTGCCTAAATGATGATATCATTACAGTTTACAGTCGATTCAAATCACAACAGCGAGACACTTTGCTCCAGTTCGGGTAAGATTTTGTTTTTCTTTCATTTTCCTCCCACTGTTGCCAGCTGCTTACTGACGCGGAATTCAAAGGAATCTTCAGATTGGCTGGGTTTTTCTGTCTTGAAATGACATATATCATATATTAATGCTGTAGAAATAATATGTGATTGAACTGAACAGAAATTAATACTTAAATTCTCAACATTGTCCAGGCTTTTAACCAAGGGGGACCATGCTTTAATGTTTTGTTGTACAAGTTCCTCATTGCTGGTTTGATTGGCATAGTGTAATTTTTTTATGTACTTTTTAATGTTTTATTGGCTTTTCTCATGCTTTATTACCTTTTGAAATGCTTTACTGTTGTTTGTAAAGCAGCGCGTAGCTTGAGTTTGAAAGACACAATAGAATCTGAATTTATTAGTAGTGGTGTTATTCATGCGGTGATGCTAGCCAGACTGAAAGTTCTTCGACTTGAAGCAGAAAGATGGATAGCTTTGATGTGGCTGAGGAAATGTGCTCTTAATGCGGCTGTATGCAGAACAGCGGCCAACGCGCCTGTCAAGGGAAATAACAGCAGTCATAAACTTCCACTTTATTCACAACATAAGCTGCTCTGCTAAAAGAGACCTGAATAACTTGGACTCAAATTTACTCAACTGAGGACTCCAGGTCAGTTGATAAATTGCGCTCGTCCCTCTTTTAAATCAGCTGATTGTATGCATTCTCCTCTCTAAAGCGGACAGAGTAATAACAAATTGTTTGAAGAAACCGGCAAACACACTGCACCTGTGGTTGCACAAACCAGATGAGTCGCACAAGCTGAGAAAATCTTGGCTTCACTCCCCGACAGGAGGCCAGGACCAAGATGTGTCCAGACACAAACTGGAACGGTCTAATCACTGTTTTGGTGGAACATCCAAACGCATGACGTAAGAAACACTGGATGCAGAAGAAATGTAAACAAATGCAGCAACACATGGCTGCATCACTGCTTCAATAAACCACGTATTGTGTTATTATAGGTCGTAAATGAACTTCAGGGAATACTTCTTATGCAGGATGTTTCTGTGCACTTTATCGCTACCGTTGATTTACAGGTATTTTAGTGACTGTATATCAGAGTGGAGCAGGTTTATTACAGGACGTGCTACACAAAGTGTTGATTTTGAGCCTATAGGAGTGGAAGAAACACTGCCTGAACACGGCAGGTGCACATTCCTCCGGGGACGAGGCAGAAACCTTTAGGTAGTATTTAACACAGATGTTCTACCCTCCCTAACATACACACCCAGAGACGTCCTAACACATGGATGGGAGCTGGACTAAAAACATGCCAAGGTTCATGAGCCGTTTAACGTGCAAATTAAAGGAGTGAAAAACATAATAAGGCTGTAAATACTGATTGATTACAGCAATGATTTTAACCACAAAGTGCAAGCTTAGAATAAATGTGGACAGCAGGGAGAAGCCGGTGACCTTGAGAAGCCGAAGGAAAATAGTCAGTGTGGCCAGACTTAACTCTCAAGAAGTTGTTTTGACAAAGGACTGCATATTGGAGGTTTAGTGCTGCATTAAAGTTTCCAAACTTACTGAACCCATATTATGAGGCCTCCTTTAAGAAATGCCACTTTAGCTCAACTGAATTTCTTTCTGAAATTGCTTAGCGTGACACTTTTCAACTACATTCTGCATCACAAGAACCATAACCGATGATACAGGGACACACCATGATGGCCTTAGACTACTTTCACACATACGTTTTTATTTTGAAATGGCACTTTAAAACCAGTGTTCTCCATCCAGACAAACATTTTGTCTTGATTAGTTTTAGAAAAATAAATAAATCAAACTGATGGATGTTTTAATGACGACCAGCCCTGAATGTGTTTGTGATGTATTTGAAAAATCTGCTAAACACGGCGAGTTAGAAAGAAAAAAACTGTTAAAAAAAAACCCTGAGAGATTAGATTAAGTGTATCCATTTTCATTTGCTCTGAAAATGGTCCAGGGGCCACATTTTTGGGGCGACGGTCTCCGGACAATAGCAGCTGTTCACAGGAGGGAGGGGCCCCAGAAAGAAATCATTATAACGGGGCCGTCCGAGGCTTTTCCAGTGGCAGAGCGACTCGCCCAGCGGTGCCACTTTCTGTGTTGGATGGATCCGGTGCATTATGTGATGTTTGATTTCATGGGTAAACAAACCTTTCATCCGCTCAGAGACGGCTTCCAAATGGCCCACGGCATGTTCTCACTGGATTTGGCTTTTGTAACTTAACCAACCAATTATCCTTTCATTCAAGAAAATATTGCATGTCAAAGCTGTGCTGTTGATAGCAGCTGCTTCTCTAGGAGGAAATACTTACAGCGTATATGATGCAGATAGTGGTCTATTATTGTCTTTTGACTGCTATTTATTTTTAAAAAGTGCATTAACATGAGGATTTAATCCAAGGGTGTCAAACTCCTTTTAGTTGAGGTTCCACATTCAGCCCGATTTGATCTCAAGTAGGCTGGACCAGTAAAATCACACCATAATAACCAATAAATAACCAGAACTCCACCCTTTTCCTTCATTTTAGTGCAGAAAAGTACATTGTGAAAATGTTCACAATTAAATAGTTATCTTTTTACAAAACAATATGAACAAACTGGAATGTGTTAAGAGAAATAAATTCAATTTCAAAAACATTATGCCTCAGTTTATCTTTTACACATTTAACTTACAGATCACCAAGTGTCTACAAGGACACTAAACATTTAGTTGTAGGTATCTGTAACTGAATGACATAGTATTTTACTTTAAAAAAGATTAAAAAAAAAAAAAACAAGACAAAATGTTACAAAAATGAGACGCATGACAAAAATGAGAAACAAAATGACAAAAAATAAGACAAATGTCACAAAACAAAAAGAGACAAAAAATTAGACCAGAAAGTTATAAAGCGACAAAAAATGGACAAACAACACTAATGAGACAAAAAATGATAAAACAAAATGACAAAGTCAGACTTAAAAAAGACAAAAAAACAACAAAAACTAGACAAAATATTATAAAAATGAGACACAAAATGACAAAAAATTCAACAACACGAAACAAAACAAAAAAGAGACAACAAATTCGACAAAAAGCTTACATAGTGACAAAAAATCTCAAGAAATGACACAAGCAAGACGAAAAGACACAAAACGACAAAAACGATACACAAAACAATGAACAAAGCAAAACACAAAATGACAAAAATGAGACAAAAAACACAAGCGGGACAAAAAGGAAACACAAAATGCCAAAAACGTGAGACAAATGATAAAAGCCAGACATAAAAAGACAAAAAACAACAAAAACAAGACAAAATATTACAAAAATGAAACACAAAATAACTAAAGACCAATCTAGTATTTTACTTTATGATCAAAACAACTTGATATGGCCCAGAAACTTTTTTAAATTTATAGTTTTACTAATTTACAATCTGCAGTTAATGTCTTCTCTGTAGTTTTTACACTTTACAAAGTCATCTTGCGGACCGGATTGGACCCTCTGGAGGGCTGGTTTTGGTCCACGGGCCTCATGTTTGACACCCCTGGTTTAATCTTCCTTTTTCCCCCATTCATTCCCATATCCTCCAGTGGCAGATATAGTGCATTGAGAGACGAGGCACAGCTGCCATGTTGGCTTTGCACACTAACATAACACATAATGCTTTGGCTATCCGTTTTCTTTTTATAGACAAAGACACTAGCCATGAAATCCGCGTCTTGTAATCGGCCAAGAGTAATATTTCACAGTCGAATGCTGCGGTTTTCCTCGAGACTTGATTGGAGCTGTGCTTTTCTCAACTGTGAGAAAGCGCAGCCCCAATCCAGAGCCAAAACAAACAAACAGCTGGAACAACAGGCGGCTTTTAAAGAGATTTTCAGGTGAAATCGAGTTACGATACTTAACCTCCTGTTGTCTTCATTTACGGGCACCAAAAAATATTGTTTGTTTGTCTGAAAAAAATCCAAAAATTAAGCAAAAAAATCCCAAAAGCAATTTGCAAAACTTTCAGCAAGAAAATTCCAATAATTCCTTAAAAGTTTCCCTTTAAAGTTTTATTTTTTTTTAAAAAAAAGACACATTTGGCAAGAAAATTGTTGTAAATATTATCAAAAAATTAGTAAAATTCTTCAAAAAAAATCCTAAAAATATCTGAATTGATCACATATATATCAGTAAAACTTCTAATATTTTCTTTAAGAACATTCATATAAAAATCAACCAAAATCCAGCGAAATTCGCTGGATTTTGGTTAATTTTTATATGAATGTTCTTAAGAAATGTTTCTGTTTTTCCACCCAAAAATGTTCAAAGATTTCCCAAAAATGTTGAAAATGTGGACATCAGAAGTTTCACTGTGAAAACATATTTTCGTTCCACATTTTCAAACTTTAAAATGGGTCAATTTTGACCCGCAGGACTACACGAGGGTTAAAAAAAAAAAGAAAATAGATTGGGTGACTCTCAGATATCACAATGGGTGCTGCGGTGGACAAAAAGTCCTTTTTTGTCCACTTGATAGATGGTTGCAAACTGCTGAGGCCTTCTCCCCACCTCTCCACAACTCTGTGACACCATTCAAGTCAAGGTCATCTGATAGCCCTGCAGGACTCTTTCCTTTCTAAAGGCCGTCCACCTTGGTCCTGCTGCTTTGAAATCAAACTTGCCATTGTTGTTTTTACTGCCCATGACAAGGACAAAGGGAACGGGCAGCGGGGACACACACACTGCTTGAAACGCAATAGGGCTGGGAATTCCTCTTTAATTTCAATGCTATACTTGATCTCTGGGCTGCATGACTGACCACCTTATTATCTATAGCGACAGGAGCTTATCAATACAGAACTTGCTGGGTCCACAGACCAAAGACAAACACTTCCTTTATGCAGGATGTCCCCTCTGGGCATGAGACACGCTGCACAGGCCAACCAGCTGAATTCCACAAGTGAAAAGGGTGGGAGACTGAAAATCGTGTCTAAAAACAGCCAAATTAGTCCAACAAAAGAGGCAGAATTAAAAAAAAAAAAAAAACAACTAGTAAACTGATGAAAAATTAGTCTTCAGTTTCTTAACCCTCCTGTTGTCTTCATTTACAGGCACCAAAAATAGTGTTTCCTTGTCTGAAAAAAAATCAAAAAATTCAGCAAAAAAATTCCCCAAATTTCTGAAAATTTGCAAAACCTTCAGGAAGAAAATTCCAATAATTCCTTAAAAGTTTCCCTAAAAAGTTTGATTTTAAAAAAATCCCCCAAATTTGGCAAGAAAATTCTTGGAAATATTTTTTAAAAATGAGTAAAAATCTTCCGAAAAAATCCTTAAAATATCTAAAATGATTACATACACACGTGGACAAGATTGTTGGTACCCCTCAGTTAATGAAAGAAAAACCCACAATTATCACAGAAATAATTTGAATCTGACAAAAGTAACAATAAATAAAAAATCTATGAAAATTAACCAATGAAAATAAGACATTGCTTTGATGACAATAATTTTTTTCTGAATGTTCTTAAAGAAACATTTTTTTTTAACATTTCTTTTTTCCACCAAAATATGTTCAAAAATTTCCCAAAAATGTTGAAAATGTGGACATCAGAAGTTTCACTGTGAATTTTTTATTTTTTTCCCCCCATATTTTCAACCTTTAAAATGAGTCAGTTTGACCCACAGGACGACACGAGGGTAAAACACCAAAATGAGGAAAAATTACATCTCTGGCATGATTATTGGTGCCAGATAGAGATATCGGAGGCTTTAAACAGTTGAATTTGACCTGTACAGCGCTCCAGTTTTCTAATTTTCTGAAACGATCACTGAAGAATCAAACTCTTTCTTTAAAAATCACCTGAGTTGTTTTGGTGCTCACTAGATTTGACAGGTATAAAGACCTCTGTTTGCTCTTCACTGCCACCGACATAACAAACTCACTTGTCCTGCTGCTTGGAAATGACCTGAGAACAAACACACTCTTTCACTCTTTACAATGAGGCGCTTTGTTCACTGCTTTGTTTTAATGAAGCTGCCAGTTGTTACCCAGTGAATGATGACTTTACCGATAATATAAGAAACATATTCATTTGTCTTCTGAAGGGCTGTGAATGTTTACTTTCAGGGTACAATATGTTATTTAGTCACTTGAGAAATCATTTGCAACTAATTAAATGTGATTCAGCGACGCTAGATAAAGGAGAATTATGTAACTATAAATATCAGTCAGTGTGCCTATCATTACTGTTGATAAATGTTTTTTAATGAGCCATCACCATGCTGTATGAGATCAAAATCAAGCATGACAGGTGTTAAATTAATGTGGTTTATGCGACAAGATAAAGAAAATAAAATCAGTTCTTATTCTGGTGTTTTATTACATGATGTGTGCTACTTAGAATGGCATTAAAACGACATTTATCTCAGCCAAATGAAACCCTCTAATGAGTTTTAACCCTTTTTGTTTGTTTTTTTAATCAAATTACTAACCGTAAAATGGTTTTGTCTGATATATTTAGAAGGAAATACTCATGGATCATGGTTATCTGGTGTATAAAGTGCACAGGAAGTCTTTATCTAAGAAGCTGTTCCTTGACGTGAGGAAGACGCTGCCGAAGAAATTCATGCAAGGATGGAAGGAAAACTCACAAACACCCTCATAATTTAATCAATTCCGATGGATAAGTCCCAATAAGTCCTCAGCGGTGGATATGTAGCAGGATCACAATCATGTGATCATCAGCAGGCAGCTGATGTTGTGTTCACTTGTTGTCATGGTTACAGTGATGCTGTGCCGCTATCTGGCAATGATACAGAAATCTTTAACAAATCCGTGGATCCAGACTATAAGCTGCATCACTGCTAAAATCTGATCACTTGGTCCTTGTGTCATTTCTGACCTTCCCTGAAAATTTCATCCAAATCCACTGATCTGTTTTTTAGTAATGTTGCTAACAGACAGACAGCCAGACGAACATAGAAATCATCGTCGATCGTCACATAACTCCACCGCATTCCTTGACGGAGTAACCAGCAGTTTACAAACAACTAAAAAGACTCAAAAACAAACTATCTGCATGAGAAAAATGGAGGAAACTCTTCAAAAATAGTTTTCAATCAGGCAAGATGCCACCTCAAGCGAGCGTAGAAATTTTTTGTAAAATTTGTAAAAAGTTTATGTAGTTTCCATTAAATTTTTCGAATGCAATATTTTAAAAAGTGCATTAAAAACACACTATGGAAGCACAACTAAGATGTTGCAGCATTTGATCAAGCCGCGACACAAGTTGAGTAAATAAAAATCATAGAAACTTTATTATTTTTTAGTTGCCACAGGGGATAAGAAACGTGTTTTACTGAATGCTTTTATAAAGTATTTAAAAAGAAAAATACAAAAGCAACTTAACTGTTTTCCTAATTTTCCACTGAAACAATCTCTTGTATTGTATTTTCCTGTAGATCTGGAATGTTTTACTGAAGAAGACTGTATCCTCTTGTTAAGGGATTCACACTTTTTTTCCTTGCCTGTTTAATTCAGTTGTGTCTTTATTAGTTTATAACAATCTCTGAATGCATTTTGTCTAATAAACCCCAGCAGGAGTCAATTAAATCAGCCTCACTGCTTCACGCAAAAGCGACTTTAACTGCACCCTTTCATTAGCTAACATCAGTTTGATGTGTTGCAATTTCACACCGACGCCACCCGAGCCCCGACTGAAAACAAACAGGGTGGGTGGTGGCAGCACACCTTTGGTTTCAGACGCGAACCTCCCAACAATGGACACCCTCAGGCATCCTGCGCAGGTGTGACCTGGATTTGATAAAAAACTTAACTTCTTACCCAGTGCAAATAAAGCCAAAGCTGCCCAGGTGCAGCTTTTGTTTGTGTGTGACTTTTGGCAGGGGAGGCAGCTTTCGCAACAGGCCCTGGGAAGCAAAAGCACAATAAAAAGGCAAGGCAGTGAAGGCTCTGCAAGTTGGTCTGAAGGCCCAGATAGTGGAGGGCTCCTTCTACAGACCAACGCAGAGGAAGAAATGCATCAAAGCCAGTATTTAAAATGCAGAATAGGTTAGAATGATTTGCCTGTGTCCAACAGACAGAGGGGGCTGCACACAAAAGGAAGTTGAGTTCAGTTCATCTAGAGCAGGGGTGTCAAACATGCGGCCCGTGGACCAAAACCGGCCCTCCAGGAGGTCCAATCCGGTCCTCCACGGGATGACTTTGTAAAGGGTAGAAATTACAGAGAAAATATTAAATGCAGATTGTAAATGTCTAAAATGCTTGTGTTGTTTATCTATTTTTTGTTGTTTTGTTTCTCATTTTTGTCATTTTTTGTCTCGTTTTTGTTGCTTGTCTCATTTTTTTGTCGGTTTGTAACTTTTTTGTCAAATCTTTTTGTCGCTTTTGTTTTGTTTCGTGTCTTTTGTCTCATTTTTTTGTCATTTTGTGTCTCACTTTTGTCTTGCTATTACCGTTTTGTGTCTCGTTTTTGTCACTTAGTGTCTCATTTTTATAATATTTTGTCTCATTTTTGTAATTTTTTGTCTAATTTTTTTGTCTCTTTTGTTTCATGTCATTTGTCTCATTTTTTGTCATTTGGTTTCTCATTTTTGTCATTTTGTGTCTCATTTTTGTAATATTTTGTCTTGTTTTTGTTGATTTTTGTCTGATTTGTCATTTGTCTCATGTTTTGTCATTTTGTTTCTCAGTTGTCATTTTGTGCTTCCTTTTTGTATTTCCTTTTTGTCTCACTCATGTTTTTTGTCTTATTTTTATAATTTTGTATCTTGCTTTTGCCATTTTGTGTCTCGCTTTTGTAATATTTGTCTTGTTTTTGTTGTTTTTGTCTGACTTTTGTTGTTTGTCTCACGTTTTTGTCATTTGGTTTCTCATTTTTGTCATTGTGTGTTTCCTTTTTGTCTTGCTTGTGTCATTTGTCTAATTTTTTTGTCACTTTGTAACTTTTTTGTCAAATTTTTTGGTTTTGTTTCACATCGTTTGTTTCATTTTTTGTCATTTTGTTTCTCATTTTTGCCATTTTGTGTCTCATTTTTGAAATATTTTGTCTTTTGTTATTTTTAGCCTTTTTTGTCTGACTTTTGTCGTTTGTCTCATGTTTTTGTTGTTTTGTATCTCATTTTTGTCATTTCGCATTTCCTTTTGATCTCGCTTGTGTTTTTTGTCTTAATGTTGTCATTTTGTGTTTCGCTTTACTCATGTTTTTGTGTATCGTTTATGTCGTTTGTGTCATTTTTTGTCACTTTGTAACTTTTGTCTAATTTTTTTCTCTTTTTTGTATCATGTCTGTCTCATTTTTGTCATTTTGTGTCTCATTTTTGTAAAATTTTGTCTTGTTTTTGTTGTTTGTCTTTTTATGTCTGACTTGTCATTTTGATCATAAAGTAAAATACTAAATAGTTCAGTCCCAGATACCTGTAACTAAATGTTTTGTGTCTTTGTAGATAAACTGCGATCTCTAAGTTGTAATGTGTAAATGATAAACTGAGGCATAATGTTGTTGAAATTTAACATATTGTTCCTCAAGAACTTTCAGTTTGTTCATGATGTTTTCTAAAAAGATAATTCCTTAAATGTTTTTGCACTGAAAGAAAGGAAACATTAGGAGTTGTGGTCATTTCTAGGTTATGATGCTGTGATTTTACTGATCACTTGAGATCAAATTGGGCTGAATGTGGCCCCTGGACTAAAACAAGTTTAACACCCTTCATCTAGAGACACGTCTGCTATCCATCCTTTCTGACGGCAACGTGGCGAGAGCTTTAACTGACAGGTGTAATTTCAACCTGACTTGAAAGGCTGAGCGAGACATGAAAGGAGGACAAAGAGCGACCCCTCTGAGGAATGAGATGACAATAAACGCGTCGTCCGTTTAAAAGGAGAGGCAATAAGTCAGCTTTAAGCATTTTCTGTTCCTCGGCCATTGTGTGCCTGAAACTGATGATTTTCTGTTCTTACGGCCTTCACAACAGAGATGAAACTCTTTATGATGAATTAAGTAGCTGATACTTGAGACGTTGTCAGAAAACACTGGTTCACTTTATGGCAAAGACGGTAAAACTTTCAAATAATCAGCCAAACTTCACTTCCCAAGAACAAACAACAATATCTCTAGAATGGTTAATGCACCTTGTTACAAGCAGTTTCTAAGCATTTTTTTTTTTACTGCAATATAAAGTCCTGCATCTCACCTAGAAATAAAAAGATCTTTAAAATGTATTTTGTGCAGTATGACACAATTACAATCCCAGAAATCATAAAAAACATTGATTTTTCATTTCACAAAAGTTAAAAAGACCTTCCAGTTGCCCTCAGATGTTTCCAATACAGTAATAAAAATGCCGAATCTACCCACTACACATTTTATACTGCTTACATGTTTAGGACCTCTACAAATTGTGTTTTTCTCTATACTCTACAATCAGTTCTGGAAAGATGTTTCTCCATGCTGAATGTATCTCCAACAACTTGTTCATCTGTTCACTGTTTCTGAGCCATGCTGCATTTTACTCTCAGTCTAATTGTCCAAATTAACTCAAAAAATTGTCCAAAATGATGGAAAACATGTCTAAAAAAATTAAAGAAGCTTAAAACTTGTCCAAAGTAAGATAAACTTCTCCAAAATTACCCAAAACCTGTCTAAACCTACTTTTGACCAAAACAACTTAAAACGACTGATATTTTATTAGAAATTACAATTTTGAGTCATTATTTGGGTCATTTTGGGGAATTTTTAGTCCAGCTTCTCCAGACTTTTTCTCTCTACTCTGCTCAAATTGTCCAAAATTTCTTGAAACTGGTTACAAATGACAATTTCTTCAGTGATGCTGGGCAATTTGAGTAATTACAAACAAGTTTTTAATCACTTTAGACCATATTTAGTCCAGTTTTGAGTCTCTGTTCATCATCAGTAGAAAGATGTTTCACCATGCTGAATGTATCTCCAACAACTACCTCCTCTGTTCACTGTTTCTGAGCCATGCTGCATTTATTTTATTCATCCAGTAGCTTTGATTTTCCTCTCAGTCTCTCTTGTCATCTCCGTTGTGTGTCTTGTTTTTCATCATGTCTTATTTTTGCCATTTTGTGTCTCGTTTTATATTGTTTTGTATCTTGTTTTTGTCAATTTGTCTCATTTTTGTCATTTTCTGTCCCATTTTTTTCATTTTAGGAGTCTCTGGGGCAGTTTTGTCTTTTTGTCTTCACTTTGTCTCTCCTTTGTGTTGTTTTTGGTCTAATTTTGTGTTGTTTGTTATTACTGTTTCCATGGTATTTTCATGTTTCCAACCCCTACAGTCTTTTTCTCTCTACTCTGCTCATCATCTGTAGAAAGATGTTTCACCATGCTGAATGTGTCTTCCAACAACTTGCTTCTCTCTATTTAATTTCTGAACCATGTTGTATTAATTTTATTGCTCATGTATTTATTATTTTGCTCTCAAATTCTCTTTTGCATTTCCATACTTGTCTCTTATCTGTTTTATGTAAACACTGCCTGCAGTTCAGCCAAAAAGTCATAGCATTTCTGTGCATTTTTGTTAGCTTCTTAGTAGCTTTTTGTTATTTACACAATCTGGAGCAAATGTGTTACTTTAACTATATGTAGAATAAAGCAATTGTGATGAAATAGTACAATTTTAAGCTTAGATTTGGTTCATTTTTGCAATGAAACAGCAAAAATTGCAGCATGACATATTTTATTTGTTCAAGGACAGTTGCAAGGTTGAAAACCTTTTCCGTTTTCACTGTTTCTGGCCAACTTCCTCCTCTGAGTACCACTTTTGAGCCATGCTGCATCTATTTTACATCTCTGTATGTATTATTTTGCTCTTAAATTCTCTTATTTATTCCATACTTGTCTTTTAACTGTTCTGTGTTAACACTTCCTGTAGTTCATCCATAAAAGTCACTGACTTTTGCTTGCAGGTCAATCACTCATCGCTTCTCAGTTGCTTCTTTTGCAAACTTTTCCATTTTGGCAAATTTTAAGACATGGAGAATAAAGTAATTTTGATGAAATATTACAAATTTAACCTTAGATTTGGTTATTTTTTGCAATGGAACTGCAGGTCACATATTTTATTTGTTCAAGACAATTGGAAAGTTGTTAGGTGACTGTTGGTTGCAGCTTGAATCACTCATGGCTTATCGATTGCATTTTGGGTTTTGTTTCGGGGTTTTTTGCATGATCTAGAGCAAATCTTTTACTTAAATTTTTAGGACATGTAGGATAAAGTACTTGTGATCAAAAATCATAATTGTAAGCTTAGACTTAGTTAAATTTCACATCGGAACTTAATGTCACATGCCTGACTTGTTCAAGGACAGTCGGAAAGTTGAAAATCTTTCTTTTTTTTTTTTACTCTTTCTGGCCAACTTCCTCCTCTGTACACCATTTTTGAAACATGCTGCACTTATTTTACAGCTCAAGTATCTTATTTTGCTCCTAGATTTTCTAATTTCTTTCATACTTGTCTCTTATCTGCTCTGTGTTAACACTTCCTGCAGTTCAACCAAAAAGAGTTTTTGTCAGAAGACTGCTGGTTGCAGCTTGAATCATTTATCGCCTCACAGTTGCATTTTGGGTTTTGGGTTTTTTTGGGATCTTTTTGCATTATCTGTTGCAATTTTTGAACTTTTGTCAAAAATTTGAAGCTGTAGAATAAAGTATTTGTGATCAAAAATCATGATTTTAAGCTTAGATTTGGTTAATCTGGTAACTGACACCTACTTGATTTGTTCAAGGACAGTCAGAAAGTTGAAAATCTTTCAGTTTGTGCCGTTTCTGTTTTTTTTTTTTAAAAGACAACATGCCTTTCAAATCTGCGGGCAGGTTTTGGGGTTCACGGGGTTAAAGCATGCACGGAGTTATGAATGAAATGCCTAAAATAACAATAATGTGCAAACATAAAAAATGATGGAAAAAGTGTGGGACGAGGGCTGCTTTGCATTAGAGTGCAGTAAAAAAGAAAAGAGAAAAATCATGGCGAGGACGAGGAGCTGGAATGCGTTAGCGGCACTGATCCTCGGGTCTGAGGAGCGTGGCAGCGAGGAGCTTAAGTCATGTGTTCAATAGGCCTTCAGAAAGCTCATGTTGAACGGTGTGAGGGATACTTTACGACGCCGGGTGGTCTCACTGTCCAACCTTATCGAAGACAAACACGGCAATCTGACACTTTCATGAGGAGGATTTCAGGTGTAACAGAGAGCAGAGGGAAGAAATCCAACTTATTCCTACTAGATTTTGCAATTTTCTGCAGATGTTAGTGCAAAAATACACAATTAACAGCCTAAAAGTACCACTAAGGTCTACGCATGCCAGGAAATTACAATTAAAATATTAAAAACTGCACGTAAAATGAATGGAGAGTATGCATGGAGCAAAAGGGGCAGCACATGTTTCAGCGTACGTCCGCACATGAGCAAATGTTGTCTGGAATACATCTGCGTAATGTAAATACACCGATGAGGTCAAGCCTCGTCAAACTGTATTAAGATTACCTGTTACGTAAACAGTTTCAAAGAGGACAAGTATTAAGCGCACAAATGTGGGTTCAATTTTAAACAGAAGGGGGCTCAAAGGAAAATAAACATCCTCCCGATCCAATTTTTCAGCAAAAGCGAGCTCTTAAGAGACGAAAAATAAGACGAGGTGGGAAAATATCAAGTCAGCAAAACAAGGGCAGAGATGCACACCGTGACATTTGGCTTGTTTTAAATGTGGCCCTCATGTCTGTATACAGAAAGAAATATGTACACCACTGGTCAAAAGTTTTAGAACACACCAACTTTTCCATTTTTTGAACTGGAAATTATCCATGTTAATGTCTCATTGTACTCTGAAATGAAAGCATAGAAAAAATAAACAAATTAAGTTAAAAAATCTATTTTTCTAAACTTTTGACTCATCAAAGTACCACCTTTGGCAGATATAACAGCTGAAGACACTTGTGGGATTCTTCCCACAATAGAAATCAACAGTTTTTCAGAAAGTTCTTCCCAACCATGTTGCAGAAGTTCCCATAACTTGTATGCTGCTTTGCTTTCACTCGTCTGTAGTTCTGACATAGCCTGGATTTATGTTTTGGGTCATTATCTTACTGCAGAATGAACCCCTGACCATCTGGGAACATACCAGAGGGTTCTGCATGGTGCTGCAGAATGCTGTGGTAGCCGATTAGGTGCAGGGAACAAGTCACCGACCCTGGATCCAGCAAAACAGCCCCAGACCATCACGCTTCCTCCTCCATGTCTGACAGTTGATGTCACACACTAAAAAATGCATAAATGACACTAAAACATCCAAAAATGACCCCAAAAGATCCAAAAATGACACTAAAACATTCAAAAGTGACACTAAGATAGAAATTATACAAAAAGATGCACAAATGATGCTTAAAAGATGCAAAAATTTCCCTAAATGATCCAAAAATGACACTAAAAGATGGACAAATAACACTAAAAGGTACAAAAGTAACACTAAAAGACAGAAATTACACAAAAAGATGTGCAAACGACACTAAAAGATGCAAAAATAACGGTAAAAAAGCAAAAGTAACAGTTTAAAATGCAAAAATTACCCTAAATGATCCAAAAATGACACTAAAAGATGGACAAATGCAACTAAGAGATGCATTTGAAAGACGGTAAAACAAGACACTAAAAGACAGAAATTACACAAAAACCTTACCCTTTTTTCTTTTAACCTCTAGCATTTCACCACTAACTTTTGTACCATTTCAAGCTATTTATTGGACTTGAACTACTTGAATTTCAATAAAAAACTGGAAAAATTGGGGCATTCTAAAACTTTTGACCAGTAGGTTATATAAGATTTTGGTAATTTCTCACTGAAGGTTTCTTTTTAAGAAAAAATCTGCAGTTCTCAAGTGGCTTAAGGTATGAAGGGCTGAAATGAAGACTTTTTGTTTACTCAGCGGACATCCAGTGGGAAAACTTTTTCGGTGTTAATACTCCGGACTCCCCTCCGTGCCCTTCATGTGATCTCATAATTGCAAAGCCCACAGGGGCAGGTAAATGGAGGTCAAACAAAAACTCCTTTTTTTGTGGTCCGGCATCTTGGAAGTGAATCAGTTGAAGTCCATCAACACCAACGCTCCCTGCAGAACAATGCCCTCAGACGGTGCACGCTCCGTTCCTCACCAGCTACCAGGAAAGACGGAGGGTTGCGCTAAAAGTAATGTTTGCAGTGAAAATAGTCAGCTTCACGGTCAGAGGTAGAAGCCTTTCCCCGGTGCGTCCAGGTTTTATTAGCCATGCAGGTTTTGCCGATGGTTTAAAAACAAAACTCAGAACCCAAAACCAACTCGCATAAAGAAGCATCAGTTCTACTCGAAGGTCCGACCAGATTTCTGAGCTCCTCTCTCAGTTCATCTCGCTAAAACTGAATTATGGCCATTTTTGTATTAAATATTTGAGCAGAAACTCCTATGAAAAAAGATTATTATTTGCTGGTACCACTACAATGAATAGATATTTATCAGTTTGTGGGCTAAACTTATGGATTAGTCTGGACCATGATCTCAAAATGACTACAGCTTAAAAATTATTTCAAAAGATTGCTTGGAAAATAGAATAATGTGGAAGAGTAAATGTGCTCTGGGGTTTCTAAATAGGTGCAAAGTAGAAGGTTTGATGCAAACAGGAAACAGTAAGAGATGAGATGTACAGATATGTAGGAGCTGATAGGTTAAACTTCATCCTACTCATTTTCAGGCATTGTTTTAGATTTTGGATTTTGGTTTTTTGTATTGTTTATTCGTTTTCTTCTTTAAAAGAATTTTTTTTTAATTAAAAAAAGAATTTCACCATGACTCAACATAAGAATAAAGAAGAACATCATCAGATCTTGTTTATAGATGCTTTCCGTTACCACAAATAGAACATTAACTCTCCAATCATTAACTAAATATGGCTACAGAGAGCTGAAAACACATTTTATGTTTTATTATAAGTCGCTGTAGATAGAGACAACAGATTTTTTTTCAGCTACACAGGCAGCACATTTGCTCAGATTATTGTTCTCTAACCACTACTTTCCTGCATTACTATATTATGTACTTCTATGTGTTTCTTGTCTATTTTTATACTTTAATGGCGTTCATTCATTTTATAGTTTGATTCTTTAATGCTGTAGCACTGAAATTTCTCTACAGTATGATTTTTTTTAAAAAGCTTTTTTTGATCTTATTATTAGTTATTGATTTTGCCTGTTGTGTTCTGGCACTTTATGGCTGAACTTTCTCCTCAGCTACACCTCTTCTCCTGGACTACAGGGAGCCCCTAAAGTCTGAACACAGAGGAAATCTCATTCACTATATTTTGGCCTCCACAGATTAAACGTGACTTAGTTGAAAGAAGAAAGACTTGAACTGGTACTTCTGAGTGGACGTGAAGGATGGACATATCGAAGGTTTGGGTTAGGGAAGTGATTTTTGGGGGCTAGCACGAATTCTAGCCATGACCAATTCTTTAGTTTCAACTGACATATGTGGTCGTCCAGAACTGGGTTTGTCCATGACGCTGCCCGTTTCTTTAAACTTTTTAACCACCTTCACCATCGTGGAAAAGCAAAGTGGAATCCTCCTTGGACGACGTGCATTAAATTAATCTGCTATCTTTCCATATGTCCATCCTTCACGTCCACTGAGAAGTACCAGTTCAACTCCTTCTACTTTCGACAAAGACATATTTAATCTATGGAGGCAAAAACATTTAAAAAGATAGTTAATGAGATTTCCTATGTGTGCAGACTTTAGGGACACCCTGTATTTAAAGGTTTGCTCTTAAATGTTCTAATCTTCCATACGTGTCTCCCATTTGCTTGGTGTAAACATTGCCAGCAGTTCAGCCAAAAAGAGCTTTTGTCAGGTGACTGTTGGTTGCAGCTTGAATCACTCATGGCTTCCCAGTTGCATTTTGAGTTTTGTTTCGGGGTTTTTTTTTTGCACGATATGTCACAGAATTTTTACTTTAGGCAAATTTTAGAACCTGTAGAATGAAGTATCTGTGATTAAAAAAAAAATCATGATTTTATGCTTAGATTTGGTTAATCTGGTAACTGACACATACCTGATTTGTTCAAGGACAGTCGGAAAGTTGAACATTTTTCTGTTTTTACTGTTTTTTGCATGATCTGTTGCAATTGTTTTGAACATTTTTGGTAAATTTTAGGGCTCAGAATATTGTAAGTGTGAAGGAAAAATTTTCCCCTTTCCTCTTTCCCCTTTCTAAGATATTTTCTTGCACGGTTAGCTGACTTCACCCCAAATTATCTTCAGACAGGCAGACACTGTAGAAGGAAGATTTGCCAGGACTCTCTGCTCTGGTCAAGGTTAGATATTGTCTATTCTTACGTGACTAAGCAGACTAGTTGTCTCCATATTGGTCTGTAATCTAAATCTGACCTTCTCCCAACTACAGCATAAACCCGAAGATCAGAGAGAATCCTCAGAACTGATGCTGGCATTGATTGCATGAACTGCTGCTCTGTCGGCGTCAGTAAAACTTACTTGCAAGCTAAGTCTTCTGAGTCTCCAGTGTGTCTCTGTGTCTGCCTCCTCATCCTCTTTCAGTATCACTGAACTTCCACAACAGTAACTGACATGAAATATCACCATTTTAAGCTCCGATTTTTGAAATTTTTTCAGTTGGAACTGTAAAGTTAAGTCTGCTTCAGTAACTGCGAAGTTTGAGGGTTAAAGCATAGAAATGGCAGATAATACAACACTCCCACCAGAATTAATAAGTCTTTTCTTCTCATCCTCACTGTTAAACCAGTCCTAATGATAATTTAATTCTTTAAATTGAGCTGCAGCTTCAGAAAAGAGGTATTTTTTGTCCGTTTTCCCCCTCAGACGTGGAAGTGTGGACTTTCATTCCAACAGCTTCCCACTCTGCTGCAAGCTGCCCCAGTGTGAGCCGGAGGTCACGTCTGCTGAAGCCAAACAGACGTTCTCCGCTCATCAGCTGCACCTGGAGATTCTGTCCACCAAAATCACAAACAGAGTCTGTGACGAGGATGGAGTTCCACCGGTTTAAGAAGAGAGAGAGCGTGGAGGCAGCTCTGAGTGTAGATAAACAAGGACTGGATGACTGGTAGTGACACTCACTGACTGTTGAAGATTCAGCTCGTGTTGCACCACTCCTTATTTTGGACAGTCCATTGCCTTTATTTCTTGATCTTATTTTTTTTTTCTATTTTTCGTTTTTGATTTTATTTTATATATTAATTATTATCTATGTATTATTAAATTATTTATTATTTAATACATTTTTTTCCCAATTTTATTTTTTTTAATTGATTTTGTACCTATAAATTAAGGACAGGCTGACTTTTGCACATACAGCTGATGCTACATGACTCTGTATTTTGTACAGTCCATTGTTTTTATTTAACGATTTTATTTATTTTATCTATTTTCTGTTTTATTTGATTTATTATCTATTTATGATTAAATAATTTATTATTTAATTTAATTCTATATTTTCCCCTATTTTATCTTTTTTATAAAATCTAGTTTGTACATACAGATTAAGTACAGGTGAACTGTTGCACATACAGCTGATGTTGCACAACTCCTTATTTTGGACAGTCCATTGCTTTTTTTTTTTTTTTTTTTAGCGATTTTCTTTATTTTTTTCTATTTTATTTTATTCATTATGTATTTATTATTAATTAATTTATTATTTAATTCTATTTTATTTTTCCCTATTATATCTTTTTTTTAATTAATATTTATTTTGTACTGATTAAATACAGGCTGATTATTGAACATACAGCAGATGTTACACTATTCCTTATTGTGTACAGTCCATTGCCTTTATTTATCGATTTTATTGAAGTCTTTTTCTATTTTCTAATTTTGATTTTATTTTATTTATTGTTTATTGATTATGAATTCATTATTTAATTTTATTTTATTTTACCCTATTTCCCTATCTTCTTTTTTTTTTTTTTTTTAATATATTTTGCACTTACATTTATATTGTTTGTCATTCGTTGTGGTTAGCAACTTTGAACCTTGAACTATAATGATCCCAGCACTCTGTTTTCTTACTGCATTCCCACAACAAACACTACAATGAGATTTCTCCAAATGTCCGTTAAACATCTCCATCTTCTAGTAGTTTCTGCCACTTTTAAGCAACTTAAATCAGATGTTCCAATGAGACGACCAAACATTTTCCTGAAGCCACCATTGTAAACCTTTTAGATAACAACACTTTATTCCAAAAATTCCATTCCTATTCAACTAAATTGGGTTCTAAGGTATGTTTGCAGAGAAATGTGTTTTCTGCTGTTTGTTTGTAACGTATCATGAAATCAATGTCTTTGCTAGTTGATTGATTGATTTGCTGTTGCTCCTTTTTAGCTAAACAATCATAAATTAGATGGGGTGGGACTCTTCACCGTGGTACATTTTCCTGAAGTCATTTTGACACCTAAACTTAACTAGTTGCAACTAGTTCTGAACACAGCAGCTCAGCTTCTTACTGGTTCAAGCAGACAACATCCACTGGTGTCTAAAAATGAACAGGTAGCCAGTAGAGAGAAGCCAGGATCAGAATGATGTGATGATCCTGATCTAATCTATTTTGTCTTTAATGGGATTATGGCATTTTAGTCGCTTTAACCATTTCATTTGTGACCATTGGTGTTTGATGTATTGATTTATTTTGCAAATATTTCACCATGTTTAACTCTATTTCTTCATTTTTGCTTCTTTGGTCCATTTAGCCTGATGGTTCTTCTTTTGTTTATGGGTGACGATCCTCTTTTTCAGTCTTTACCTGTCTGTGAAGCACTTTGTAAAATCTATTTTTTAAAGATACTATAAAGTGTTATTATCAACCACGCCTCCCATTGTCATCACAATCAACCGTCAGCGCCGCTAACCCTTATAACACCTCTAGATGATGAGTACAACCTATAGTATAAAGGCTATGATATGGTCCCAAAGTGGCTCCATGTATAATATATTTGGCATCTGCAATGGCTGATCCGTTTGTATTCACAGTTCACCTGCTGTGGACGTTATCAGTCCTGTAAATGGCCGTTATCGATGCTAATGATTTTCCAAACACTCTTAGAAGTAATTCAAGAGACCTATTTCACCACTTAACTAAACGCATGGTTGCAAGATAACAAATATTTTTGATTTAGATAAACCATTTAAAGTGTCAAGCATTATTCCGATAAGTTGGGTTGATATAGGAATGTTGATATCAACTTAATATTGTGTGTAAATTAAACTAAAATTCCTGTGCTAGCGGGTTTAAAATGCATTAAAGTTGAGGTACCTTAATGGGACTAAATTGTCATCCTACAGCATCACAATTTCAGATGGTTAATCAAAAATACCTTTAATTATGGT
The DNA here is from genome assembly GCF_022539595.1 of Amphiprion ocellaris. NCBI lineage: Eukaryota > Metazoa > Chordata > Actinopteri > Pomacentridae > Amphiprion > Amphiprion ocellaris. Next base: position 4,382,278 of record NC_072771.1, on the reverse strand, counting down.
GGAAAAAGCCAATTCTCCTAAGTCAGTGTAGTTTGTTTGTTGAACATAATCTCATAAGAAGTTATCATAAATCAAAAAGATTGATGTTTTCTTGTGATGAGCCAAAACATATTCGTTTAATGTACTTATGGGCCAGTAAGGACATTATATTGAGCTCTTTGTGTGTTTTAGAAATAGAAAACATCCCAAATGAGGTCTCGACACATTGCCGTCACATGAATAAGTACATGTAAAATCTCACAGTGAGAAACTTACCATTAATTAACTAGTATTAAGTAGTTTTGGTGGGAAAACTTAACCAAACATCAACTGAAAATGCAGGTAAACATTGAGTAAAAAACAAGACTTAAGCTGAAAAAAACTCAAACTCAAGTGTCCTTCCAACCTTCAAACATGAGCTTGTTTACCTCTTTGTAAGTGCAAAACGAAGTGATAACAGAGCTCCATTAAATGGGCCGATAATGCTCCTAGTTGCTCATATGTATTGGAATGATCAGTGATGATAATGGCCATTTAATGGGCTGATAACATCCGAAGTAGGTGCACGGTTCATGTGTTCACCGACTTTAACAGCAAGAATAATGTTGTGAAAATGGAAAGCATTGTTGTGCACAGGTTAAATAAACTACATGGAGGAAATACTGAGTCATAGGTGTTCCTCAGGTTTGGTAAAACTCCTTCAAGCTGCTCAGGTGAGGCCTGTTTAAAAATAATCTTTAAAAATGCTCACCTAGGCCGAGGTGGTTTTAGTAAACGGGGTTTTATGGATGGGAGAGGGCTGGGCAGCTGGCTCTCAGGGTGTTTGGGGAGGGACCGGGGCTGGGGCTGGGGGGACATTTCCACTCAACTTGACACAGTATGGATTTTGTTCCCATCCTAATGGAATTGCAGAAATATTTGAGGGGAATCCCATTACGTAGCAATTGGAGTGCTGTAATAATGTACTCACAGTCATTTTCCCACTGCGGTTGGCCTCCTCTCGCTCTGCCAGGGCTTTCAGGAAGTTATCTTTGAGTTCTTTTCCTGCACTTGCCAGTGTCCTGGAAAAGACAACACTCAAACGGTTTGAAATGTTTCTCTTAACTCGAGGGGAAAAAAAAAAAGTCACATGAAGCCTTAAAGGTTCTTTATTGAAGCTTTTCACCCTTTAACATACTGTAGCTACAGGCGACTGAGCAAAGAGCTAAACATCACTGACATATATAGAGAGATTGAATTAAAATGTGCTGTATTTTTAAATCTGCAGAAAAATCATTTAATTCTCTTGTCCCTATGCAAAATAAATGCTGTTTTAAGGGTAACTCGGGCCACCAAAACATTCCAAATACCATTTTTAAATTAAAAATATAAATATTGTTAATAAATCTGTGTTTTACATCTAAAAGTAGAATTAGAAAGTCACAGCTGCCCTTTTTTTTTAACCCCAGCATGCAAAATTATGTTATTCCTATCAGAGTTAAATGACTTTATTCGATACTGGGGCAGCTTTTTACACTTAGGCCGGCCCGTTTCCATGGAAACATGTTTTTTTGGTGCACACCGACGTATCTGCACCTGAAAAAACACTGGCACTAATATTTGAACAGTTAACACTGCGGCACACAGGCAACAGAACTCTGGCAAGCGTCCAGGATGGACTGTGTAAAACATTCATCAGATCCGTGGCCAGTTAACATCTTAGAGGCAGTAAACAGGTAATTGGTGACCTCTCAGTTGTGGTTAAGAATGCAGTAGAAAAGAGACTGTAAAAAAGAAAAAAACATGAAGAAAGGCCATCAATTATATTAAAGCTACAGTACGGAGGAACGAACACAGAGCTGCAGTGCTTCTACTGACTTCAGCTCCTTGAACTGATAATCTGCATGGGATAATATTGATTTAAATTAACATTCACATGCAGTTTTTCCTCATTTTTAAGTATTTAAATCATAATTATGTGAACAACTTCATTTTAAGTTAAACAAAATCACCAAAACTCAACTTTTTTAGTAATTTAGTTTCATCTTTGAGCACTTTTTAATCTAATAAAGCAACATCATGGAAACCCTTTTCCCAACATTACCGGCTACATTTGCAATGTTTAATCAATTATTTAATTAGCTGACACCTACTAGATTAATCAGCAACTATTTTGATCATTTCTAATCAGTAGGGATGTCCGATATTGGATTTTTCGCCTGTAACTGATATGCCAATATTGTCCAACTCTCAATTTCCGATTCCGATATCAACCAATACCTATTCACTAATTTTAGGTAGCATCACATATCTCCTGTTGTGGAATGAACACATCATGCCTAATTTTATTGTGATGCCCCATTGGATGCATTCCTAAATGCAACAAGATTCCCAAAGCATTATTTTATCAGTTTTCATGATAGGTAAAAAAAAAATAAAAGAATAATGATATTGATCGATATTACATTTTTATGCCAATATCGGTGGACTGATATTATCGGATATCCCTCATAAAATCAGTTTTAGCGATTTTGGAGAAAGAAAAGAAGTGAAATTTCTCTCAATCCTGCCTCTAGAATTGTAATATTTTCTGGGAGGGGGTTAAACTCCTCTATGACAGTAAACTAAACATCTTTAAGCTGTGGACAAAAAAAGTCATTTGAGGACGTCATGTCAGGTTTTGAGAAGCACTGATTGATATTTTTCGAAATTTTCTGACATTATATAATCAAAACAACCAATGGATTCATTGAAATGATTATAGATAGATAACAATGAACTAACCGTTAGTTGTCTGGGTATTGTGGTACCAATTGGCTTATATGCTTGAGATGGGCATTAATGAGCATTAACACATGCAAATCTAACAATACAATAGCTAAATCTCAGTACAAATATCAGATCAATAGTTTGACATCTTATATTCAGAAAAGTAAACATGTTGTACAAAAACTGACATTTTTATCAAACTACAGCAGACAGAATTCCTTACAAGAACCTGACAAGTCATGATTTGAATCATGAAATAAAACCATAGAAAAGATGATAGATTATAAATCAGCGTTTGTTTGGCCAACTTGAACTTTTGTAATATTTACTGCTGCCGACACATTTGCTCTGTTGCAAAAGCTGGAGCGAAGTTCAAAACCCAGATCTCTGCAGACATTGCGAGAGGAAGCAATAATCCCAAACTTCCCTGCAAACACCTGCGAGTTTGCACCAGCAACCACCTCGTTGTAAATCAGCTTCTTTCATGTCGACTCCAGTTCTGTCTGCTTCACTGTCCAAAGAACAGACAGGTTCAGTTATATTTCACATTAATGGCTCCTCAAATCCACTTTCCATCCCAGAAGCACTTTAAAAAGCCTCAACAGCCACAACAAGCACGGACAAACAGCCAGTTTCTGCTCTTAGCCTCGCTTGGCGTTACACTGAAAAGAGAACAGGATCTGAATGTATAAATTCACTAGAATTTGGAAAAGGTTTGTAATTTATCCTAGTCGTTTGGCCCGTGCCCCATAATGAAAGTCTTAGAGGAATCACACGGTGGTAAAAGTGCAGGGACAGCACATATTTGGAGGCTAGGAGCTCACTTCATCTTCTGAGTGAGTGAAGGATTGCTGCTGGGTCATGGGGGCCGAGGCCCCAAAGTAAACACAGGTGTTGAGGAGGCAAGTGACTGGGGTTACCCCATCCAGTAGCTAAAGCAACACACACAGTCACAGAGAGTGAATAATACTTCAGCGAAACATGTGCACCACTGCAAGTTTGAGTTTCCCGTCAATTAACAAATATCTTATCAAGCCTCATTTAGGAGGGATAACAAGAATTTCACTATTAAATGATGGTTATTAGCAGCTAATGACCGGGTATTAAGCTAACTGTGATTTAGGCCTGTGTTTTAAGTGTTTTGTTTTTGGATTGTGGTCGGGCAGGTGGGCTGTGGAATAATTACAAAAGCAGGGAAGGAGGGGAGGCGAGCAGTCGTCATCTGGCTCGTTGAGAAAGTACATCTGTCTGAGAGCATCTGTCCTGCAGATATGAAATTACTTTTACAAAGCAGACGAGCTGTTGTGGCAGTCAAATGGGGGAAGCTCAACAAAACATGATAAATCTGACTTCAGGAGCTTCGTCAGCATTAGTAGATCTGCTTTTTGGACCCTCGGATAGCTTTCCTAACTCAAGATTTCAAGACCTGCCTCACAAGAAAGATAACACCAGTGGGTATCTGTGCAAAGTTTCCTTAATAAACTATATCACCTTGATGCAAGAAGGCCTCTAATTAACGATGTTGGTTTCCTCCTAAATGCAACCATGATCGTCTCTTAAAATAAATGAAACTTCCCCATCAGGAGGAGCCAGTTTGGGAATTCACATGGTTTCATTTTGGATGAAACTCGCAAACTTTTCTTTTTTGTGCATAAAATCTAATTAATTGTGAGAGAATAAAACGGTGTGCAGCGCAGAATCCTTACGTAATTGTAAGACAAATATTTCTGAAGTGTTAACACAGCTAGCATCCCTATAGCATAAAGCAGGAGCAGTAAGAAAAACATTCCCAGAGCCAGTACTTTGTAACACTAGCTACTAAAAGTATCTCATAACAACCACACCCTCCAGATGTTGCATCCAGTAACACCTGCCTTCACCTCGGCCATGGTTCCAGTCACAGATTATAAAACGACGACATAAAAAAGGACCAGAAACTAAAGTAAAAATGGCTCGATGTGCCTCTTGGTTGCCACTGAGTTACAAACTTATGTAATGCTTTGTGCGCCTCTGTTGGGGGTGAACAGCTGTTACTGCATAGCGACTATCTTCTGAGTGTGTTTACACATGCATAAACACTTCGCTACAGCACATACCAAAACCCAGAGGCCTTCTTCCTGCACCACAAACCTCCTAAACTCATGTTTTTAACTATTTACTCTCACTAATATCCAACCACAGGTGTGTTTCTCAGCTTCGTGTTTTCATATTCCTAATATCTTTGGTACAGATTATTGCTTTGTGTATATTTAGATGCATAAAAATAAACAAATGTCTGACAGTTTTGGGTGTCTAATGAACAATATAATGTAATAAAGGGTCAATGGTTTCTTGAGCCTCTGCTATGCTAGACACCGAGACTTTTCAAAGCTATAAACTGTCACAATGTACTCAAAAAACTATTTCTATTCTCTAATTCATGTGGACATTTTCTGTATCTATGAAGACTTGATAAGATGCTGATTAAAACAGCTAAAATATGTTCTACTCTAAACGGTCACAACAGATTCTCACTCCATTATTGCTTCATCTTAAATAAATTTAAGCTTTTGAATTTAGAGCAAATTTCTGGAAAAACATCATTGCAAGATGTAACTTTTTGATTCTTCTACTCTAAAAAAACACAAATTAACATTTAAAAACTGCACAACAGGTGAAAAATTGTGCTTTTTCTCATGTAAATGGAAAGATGGGCGTAAAATATAAAGTGGCAGATTGAAAGTTTACCTTTAGGAATCGATAAGTTTCTCATTGAGAAATGAGAAAAACACGTTTCTCATTATCCAGTTCTTAGAAATTTGGAACTGGTTCCAATTTAGGATGGTGATTTATCATCCATTTTCACTTTTTAAAATCACTGATAAGTAGAAAATAACTTCAATAACATAGGTGCTGTCTAGCTGTTGGGTGAAAAAGTGCAAAATGTCATCGTCCTAGAAACATACAAAAATTAAGTTTTGCAATGTGTGGTAATAACATAACAACAAGTTGTATTTTAACTCAAACCGAGACCCTTTTCTCAACTTATCCAACCAGTTTTGGTGCCTAAACTTAACCAAAAACTGACTAAACGTGCAAGTAAACAATGAATGAAAAACAGGAAGTGAAAGCAAAATCAAAACAAGACTTAAGTCAAAAAATGTTACAGCAAGAACGGTAAAAAATGAGACGAAAACTCAAGAATCTTGGATTACAGACTTTTCCCTTTACATATATGCAAAATTATGGCTCCACCATGATTAAATGGGGCTATAGCATACCTGCTGAGCTTATTAGATTGGGGAGGCGATCCCTACTGACCCAATGTTGGTTATTTATTGGGCAGATAACATTCGAAATAGGTTGCCATAGTGACATCAACCCTTGGTCAATGGACAACCATTCTGAACCAGAGTTTAGCGTTTTGGTCATCACAATCTTGGGTTTTTGAAAAGCAGAAACCAAGGACATTGAGCATTTTTCTATGGTAGTGACTTGCCAATCCCAAGGTTTATTGTATATTTTTGCAATAAATGGGACCATAATTTACAAAGTAAATGCCTATCTGTATTGAAGGAGACTTGAAACTAGTGTTTGAGAACATAAATCAGTCGGAAAATGTTTACTGATTTAGCTACTCAAAGAAGAAGTTGGGTCATTTTCTCATAGACTTATACAATCAGGTTTCTTATGTAGGCAGAGGAGTCGCCCCCTGCTGGTCATTAGAAAGAATGCATTTGTAAGGCATTTTGGCATTGGCTTATCAAACCTGGAAGCTACATCTGTTTCCTTCATATCTGTGGTTGTTACCTGAGCTTTACATATGATACCACCTCATGTTTTTTGTCAGCCGTCACGAGATGTTTTTTTTTTTTTTTGTGAAGGAATGCGATATTAAAATTCCACAGTTTGCTTTCACTGTGTGGAATTTTGACAAAGACGTGATGTGTAAAACTTGGCATTCGTGTCACATCTTGTTTGCTCTTCACCCGTTCATAAGTGGCTGTTGTTCATGTATTTATATTCAGTATATTCACATGACATGACAGCACCATGGAGCTAGAACATGAACAATAACTCATCTGTTTGCAAAACTTTCATTATCTGTTTGGACAGCTGAGAGGACGAGGAACGGTAAAGAAATTCAATATACAGTAGCACATGGCCCCGAGCTCCAACTTCACTGCAATTTCATCTCACTTTGCAAACAAATTTGATCTGCACCGAGTTGTGTCCTCTTTCACGTGTGTGAAAATTTGCAAATAGCTCCCAGCATAATTAATGGAATGTCATTAAAAAGTTCTCTAAAGAACGGGCGGCAGGCATTCCTCCTTAATTTGTAGCGCTCGTTTTGCAAATAAATATCCGGCAACTGGTGTTTTTCCGAGAGATTTTCATTTCGTGACGGGTAACAGATGTTGCGCTTCGAGATGATTTCTCGTTTTATTCGTGGGACGGATTACCAGATTGAAGCTTTCATTAGCCCGCAGTGCTCGATGGTGCAGCAGATGGGAACTTTCAATAATACAATGATTCCTTAAGAAACAACACATACTGCACCAGAATATTTTTCCTCGGAGTGCTTGGGAAAATGAATCTTATGGAAAATATTATTTTGGGCCAGCGGACGTCAGGGGAAATTCCACACAGCATGACAATTTACTTTATTTTGGGCTTTTTATAAAATCCTCTGTCACCTCTGATTACAATGAGCCAAATGTATCAGTTACACATGTGCTACACATGATATTCTACCTGAGTTTTCTGTGTGTACTGTGGTCACCTTGGCTTTCGGGGGTTGTGGAGGTTGCACGTTGTGTATTGGTGTGCGTTTTTCAGTGTGGTTCAAAGAATCATTGTCATCTTTTTCATACAGAGATCCTATTAAGCTAAAATTAGATGTACGCTGTTGATAGATATCGTGGTCCACGGAGAGAAAAAGTGGTACGGCTGTAATGTAAAAAGAAAATCTACTCCAATGTGAGAAGCAGCTCTTATCCCTGAACGACTGTCTTTTTTGCATGTCAGCAGTGTGGTTTCTTCCTCATCAGTTCATTAGCTTACATTGTAATCCAAAGCAACACATATGAAATCATTTAAAAGTATTTTTCAGCCCATTTCAAGTGGTAATTAGCCAAGAATTTCCTTAGCAACAACATTCTTAAAGGCCTATTTCTTATTCTGCTTACATCCCGGTGCAGCTACTCGGGAGTTGGAAGCGTCTCCGCAACTTTGGACAAAACAAATTAAAACAATTAAACCACAGATCAGAGACCTTGTCCTACAGATCTCGCCTCAGGAGAAGCTTTACGCGCCGCTCAATCAGTCGTAATGATCCTCCGTCTACAGCACAAAGCAGAAGTACAAAGATGAAGATGACAGTGCTGCTTTAAAGCCTGGTTGCCTGATGGGAAGAGCTATATGATGTGGAAACCACTTCCTCCCCATCATCAGGGGCACTGCGCTATAGTGCGCTGGGTGTGGGTAAAAACAGAAGGTTTCTATCACATACAAGTACGATCAAACATCAGAGAGCGACTGAGTCTGAGGGTACAGGATGTGAGAGGTAAAAAAAAAAAACCTCAGAAAGTCACTGCTGCAGAGGGTCATTATAAATGAGAGTCCCTAGGATGTAAAGAGGAGGAAATTACAGCAGGACCGCTTAGATCTAAAGATGGCATGATGGTCAGAATCACCATTATATACATGGTATAGAGTATCTGAGTGTTTGGGCCTCTTTTGGCTCTTTCTGCATAAAATAAAAGAAGTGAGATGGTTTAACATAATCATTTTTCTTCTAATGGACCTCCCAAAGATCCTTTTTGCTTGAAAATATTAGATTCTTTCAATAGTTGCATCATGATTTTTATGAAATATGAGCAAAAAAATAATTTAAGGATTGCTAAAGGTCACTCATTGTTTCCTAGCATAAACTTGTTCTGTATCTTCTGCATCTCCTTTACTACAGTGCAAACATTTCACTAAAGACGCCGGAATGCTAACACTTCGTTTCTCGTTACCCAAGACCAGTTTTCCGGTAGCGGCTTCTTATTTTTAGCTGTGGCTAGCCGTGACCATCAGTGGTTGAAATGACAAACACCCGCAGCTCAAATCAGCTGTGGCTAATAAATGTTAACTCCATGAGTAACTGCACGCCAAAATAAAATGTGTCTGTTTTGTGGTTCAAATGGTGTCTGACTTGAAAGATCATTTATGAGAAAAGAACCTCCGGTCTGTGAAACAAGAATCTACATATCCAGTTGATTCAGTATAGGCAAAAACCAGAAAATAAAGAAGTCAGATCATGGATAAAAAAAAAAACTGGATCAGGACATTAAAATAAATAGGAGTTCCTGCTGTGTTATGGGTTTTTTAAATTTATCTCAATGGGAGGATCAACTAAGATGTTGAAAACTCCAGTAATGCTGGCAGAAGTTCTGTTTTAAAGCAACTGAACAAACTGAGAGCTCAGAGAAAATTATGACATTATGTGACTATTTTACTGGTTTGCTTTTTCTTTGTTGTCTATACTTGTAATTCAATTTATCCTGAAAAAAGAACATTAATATCACTTTAAATTTGGGCCGGGACTTTAATTTTGATTAATTAACTACAGAAAAAACAATGCATTTATTCGCACCTTTTCAGTTGCCTAATTTCTGGCACACCGGTAACACTGATGCATACTCCAGCCCAGTAGGTGGCGGTAATGGACCTAAAGTCTGTTTTCCAGCCGTGAAGAAGATGCAAAGTGATGTCAAGAAAGTTTGGTGAACCGTGAAGGAAGACAAGACCGCATTGAGCTTGTTGGGCGAAAAGTTTTCTTTTAAAAAAACTTCCCAATGGCAGCTTGGATAAAAGCGTACTTGTGTGCAAATTGTGCAATAAAGAGTTTTCTGATCACCTCAATGCAAAACATGTTGCTGTTAGCATCAGAGCTAACGTTAGCTACGATGGTCCTGGTACCGGCTAACGGTGTAGCCATCCCATAATAGGCCACTTTTCAAGAAATTGGAAGTGCTTGACTTTACAAAAAGTCTTAAAATGTTGAATATTATCACTACAATTTCACTTTGCAGTAATCTGTGAATGTAGTAGATGAAAAATGCAGATAAAAACGAAATTAACATTTTTGTTAAGTTCACATGTATGTCTACTCAATGATTCAGTCGTCAACCAAAATTTATTTGAATTGAAAAACTTTGCATATTGTTTCAAATATTGCTATTTGATAAAAAAAATCCTGTAATTAATTATTTTTTTAAATTGCTTCCCACCACTACTCTAAATACAGATCATGAACGGTCACAATTAGTTGTATTGGAGCAGATGGCTTGTTGGGAAATCTTTCTTTTTTTCTTCGTAGCAAGGGGATAAAATTCAAGTTTGGCTGAGATTGCAATTATACTTAGCTTTACCATGTAATATGTACATGGACATCTTATGTCTAAGAAAAAAATGCATATTAATGGAAGCTATAAATGCACATACGCCACCATTCAAAGGTTTGGGGTCACCCAGACAATTTCATGTTTTCCATGAAAACTCACACTTTTATCCATGTGCTAACATAACTGCACAAGGGTTTTCTAATCATCAATTAGCCTTTCAACACCATTAGCTAACACAATGTAGCATTAGAACACAGGAGTGATGGTTGCTGGAAATGTTCCTCTGTATCCCTATGGAGATATTCCATTAAAAATCAGCTGTTTCCAGCTAGAATAGTCATTTACCACATTAACAATGTCTAGACTGGATTTATCATTCATTTAATGCTATCTTCATTGAAAAAAAACTGCTTTTCTTTCAAAAATAAGGACATTTCTAAGTGACCCCAAACTTTTGAACGGTAGTGTCTATGAATTAAAGTTGCTCTATATTAGTTAAAATTGATATTATTGGTTAAAGTTGCTCCAACTGATTTAAAGTTGCTCTATATTAGCTAAAGTTGATATATTAGTTACAGTGCTATTAGAGCCACCAGACCACGACTAAACAAAATGTTATTGTGACTGAAATGTGATTGAAAGCTGCAGAAAAATGCTAACAAGAGCTTGAGTTAGCATAATTTTGTCAAAATATGTCGCTATATATCTTCTGGTGTGCTAAAGGTTGCGAGGACAGATGTTTCATTAATGTGAAATATGGGAGGACGCCTACAACATCCAGGTGAAACGACAGCTTCTTATTTATTATCTGTTGCACCAGCTGGTTACAAACCGGCGTACATTTCCATCCGAGTTCTGCATGGTGGGCTGTCGTGGCGAGCTTAAGCCTGGCAGGATGTGTGGCTCTGGACAACGCTTGCAAGGAGGGAGAGCTCCAAATTTACACACCCGTCCAAAATCACAAAGTGCAAGGAAGGCAATTGGCTTGACAGCACATGTAATAGAGACTGCAAAACCTCGTCGCCCAAGGGCCCTCGCCAGAGTAGCAGTCGCAGAGAGTGGCGGGGGTTTGGCTCGCTAAAAATGAGCCTGGGATCAGCTTTGTGAGGCTTCTCATGTCAGTCACATCCACAATCTTATTTCTGCTAAGCATCTGGAGGCTGGATCCGCAGTGAAAATGTATTCGCTGTGCGTGTTCATGGCGCTGGTTTTACTTGGCACCGCCGGTGATAGCTCACTTTTAATATAGAGTAGAGAGTTAGGGAGCGGAGAATTCTTGAGGCGGACTGTAAAAACGGAGCAGCACAATGGACAATGAGCGTGGCTGTGGTTTGGACTGCGGGGAGATCGCGGGGAGCCTGATGGAAACCTCGCCGGGCTGCCGTGAGCACGCGAGGTCAGGACATATGCTGACATGGACTTCTGGGCCGGAGCCAGAGCCGAGAGGAAACGGAGGCCTCACGTCTGCTCAGCAGTGCTCCCCTGCTCCTCTTGTTTGTCTCTCGCTTCATATCAAATGTTTCTCCACGCAAAACAACCGAGATCTCCAGTATGGATGTGTTCCATTTGCACCGGACTGACTTCCAACATCTGGCAAGAGGTCGGGAAGGTGGGAGGATTCATTAAAAGAACAAGATGTATTCTGCTGAAATCAAGCACTTGGACGAGACTCAGCTTAACAAATTCAGGTGGAAACCGAATCCAGAACGGAAACCAGCTATCAGAACCCAGCACTCGTGAAACCATTTGTTGACTCTGACCGGCCGCTCAGCTCCCCCGCTAACCAAACAACCGCACAAGTGACTAAGCATCCCATTCATCCAAGTTTCCTTTTTCAATCACGTATTGAATTTCACTTATGTCCGATGAGAGCAGCGGGTCTTTTGTTTGGTCTTTTTGTGATCCTCCTCCACCTCGCTGCCTTTCACGGCCAAGCTGTCAGGAGGAGCATGTTGTCCTTAAAAAAAAAAAAAAAAAAAAAAAAGACGGGGCAACATCTGATTAGCATTCACCGCACTATCTCCACTCCCTTGGTATTTTATTACCACAGGTGCAGGGGCATTCATTGATCAGATGCACGCTATAGGCGAGGTTAGCTCCTTAATTGAAAACAGCTCTATTTATACACCTGCAGGCACTAAAGGTCTCCAAGAGAGCACAGGGAGGTTGAAAAGAAGAGAAAGGAAGGAGGAAGGAGGGGGGAGAAAACACAGAGCAGTGACAGAGCTGTGAAAAAAGACATGCCTTGGGAGACATAGGTTAAGGCCCACAGAGAAGGCGAAAGGCATTCCCTAAACAGCATGGCTACCCGGTGCCACGGGAGGATTAGCATGCAGGTGCAAAACTCTTTACCCGAGAACACATGTTGGACACAAAAGAGGCACAAATAAATGCAAATCTAAACTAAACTTTCACTCTGAATCCGTGTATGGTTTTGACTCTTTGGTTTTTCCATTTCAAAATAAAATCAAAAAAAAATAATTGTTTTTTCTGTTTGTGTTGAAAAATTAAATTTGAAAAAGGAAAAGTAGAGGAAAAAAACGCGGGATTTTTTATTTATTTATTTATTTATTTATTTATTTATTTATTTATTTATTTATTTTTACCGATTTTAAGGTTTAAACAAAAAAAGCCTTTTCCCTTCGGCACCATTTGGAAGCTACCGGCAGAACCGGAAATCAAAGTCAGAACTCGTGGCGACTTGATTTCACTTCTGTCCCAAACTCCGCACCACATGCTGTGAAAACAGCAAAGACATGGATTTGTTTGTCTTATTTGGAGGGAGTTGATGCATCACACTGAGAGCTCATGATCTCAGTGTGAACAAAATTGCTTTAATATTCCAAGTAAGTATTTTTAAGAATTAAAATGTGAAGAGCTCTGGCGATTCCAACCCGTTTCAGTTAACTGACAATCAGGTTAACTGTCGATATTTGCCGTCTCCAGATGTTTCATCGCAGATTCGTCCTGACCAGACCTGGCTGTGTGTGAAGTAAAGATACTAGATAAAGAAGACCTTGCTGATAAACGTCAGCATTACTACTTCATAAAGTCTATATCCATGTAAATATCACCTACAGACAGTAAAAAGAAATGTGCTGGTCGAAATAAGAAACACGTATTTTTATGAACGGTGAGAGGAAACGATGGAATCCAGCAATAAAATAAGAGACCACAGTCTGACTCATCATATCCCCGATCAGTCTCATAAACATCCACCTTCATCCACATAGATCTTTGTCATCCTGTCAGATGTTTAACACCTGGTGATTGTTCAGGAAACATGTCCAGGTTAACTGGGGATCATCACAACTTAACACAGGCTGCCTGGTTAACAACGAGCCAGAAAACTAATTATTGTCTCAACAAGAAAACCCACAACATAGAAGCTCGTCCACTGCTGTGTGTTAGTCTGAGTTCAGTGGAACAGATCCAGAGCAGAACTTCAGGTTTAACTGGGGTTGTTCACAGAAACACTCAGAGCCTCAGCAGCCTCCCATCAGAACAACACGCAGTGGAACATTAGCTGGATCTGATAAAATACATCAGAACAACATGCAGCAGAACATCAGCTGGATCTGATAAAATACATCAGAACACGCAGCAGAACATCAGCTGGATCTGATAAAATACATCAGAACACGCAGCAGAACATCAGCTGGATCTGATAAAATACATCAGAACACGCAGCAGAACATCAGCTGGATCTGATAAAATACATCAGAACACGCAGCAGAACATCAGCTGGATCTGATAAAATACATCAGAACACGCAGCAGAACATCAGCTGGATCTGATAAAATACATCAGAACACGCAGCAGAACATCAGCTGGATCTGATAAAATACATCATAACAACATGCAGCAGAACATCAGCTGGATCTGATAAAATACATCAGAACAACACGCAGCAGAACATCAGCTTGATTTGATAAAATACATCAGAAAAAACTGAGATCACGTTGTTAAAACTAGTCACTCAGAAAACAATAAAAACACGTTCAGTCATCCACATCCGAACCGTCATTTCAGACCACGCCAACTGCTGACAATATTTTAAAAAATAGAAGTATGACAATGAGTGAGACTGTGGTCTCTAATTTCACTGCAGGATTACATCGTTTCCATCTTATTTCACACACAGCCAGGTCTGGACGAATCTGTGGACGAAACATCTGGAGACGGAAACTACTGACTTTCTACCTGGAACAGCGGCACCAATAGATGACCAGTATCCCGTCATCAACTTTCGTCCACATGTCGGACCTGTTTGTAAAACACACAGAAGCGAAACGTAACATTCTACATGGCACTGAAAATAACATATCTGGTTAACAGAACAAATTACAGCTCTCTCCAAATCAGCATCAGACACATGATTGCGTCCTCTTAAATTGTTCTCCATGCAGAACCTCATTATAGAGCAATGTGGAGCTCCATGGCAACGCAAAGTGTTGCTGATTTATGCAAGGGTTTTGCCACTCTCAAAGAGCTTGCAAATGAAATTGGAAAGGGGCTCGAAGACAGCCATTCTTGATATGTGTTTGCGGTCCAGACCAGCTCAAAACTGTTCTTCCTCGGCGACTTCCGGTGTTACAACAAATTAAAAACAACAGCCATATTTTGTATTTCGGGTTTAAAAAGCTAGAGCAAAAATCCAACACTGTGCTTTTTTCATTAGTTAAATAATACATTTCTGCATTTAGGTTTTAAAAATTAAAAAACACACAAAAAAAATAACGTGGTTTATTGTTTTTGTTAGATTTTATTTTGAAACAAAAACCAAGGAGCGAACCATACACGGATTCCTCTTTTAGCTGATGGATTTTTCTTCTTCGTGAGCTGAAAAACAGCCACATTTAGTTTGTTTACCGCGTTGCCGCCAGCTTTTGTGGCCCGGCTCATTTTTCAGACGTGGTACTGATTGTGCTCGGCCACGTTGCAGGTGGTACTTTGCATCCTGAGGCCCGTGTTTTCACAATGCGACCATAACAGGAGGTCAGGGGGTCAGCGTGGTGGAAGTCCAATCAGAAAACCACAGAGGAAAGAGCAATCTGCATTTCAACAGAGCTCAAAACCTGCCGCTTCTGATGGAAAAAGTCTGTAAATGCTGCGCTGTTTTTTTTTGTTGTTTTTTTTCCCCCTTGCCTTGTCAAAGTCTTTTGCAAGATGTCAAATATCCAAGTGTGGGAAAGCAGTGAAAGCTGTTAATTAGTTCAAAAGGGACACATGAAGAAAAAAAAATATGTTGGCTTATAGTTGCCTAGAGGTTTGTTGGCAGCGGAGCAATAATCCAAACAGCAGGTGAAATGTACCAAAATACTTCACTCACACTTCACTCTCAGGTCACATAATTACAGACCAAAGTGTGAGAAAACCTCAAAGATGGCAGACGTATCCGATGATTACTTAAGGATTAAGTTTAATCTAAAGAATGAACATTAATTTGCTGTAAGGTTTCACTTACTTAGCGCGGGATCACATCCAATGTAAAGTTTTTTCTTTTTGCAATAACACAACGCTGCTGTTAATTACCTTGGAGGGGATTAAAAAAAACACTTGCCGCAGCTCGACCAGCTCAGAATAACAGACTGGAAAAGTTATGGGTGATGTCTTTCCCAGAAACGGCCAATTATTAACGCAGCTTTTGTTTTATCTGTCTACTGGAGAGCGCTGATGAAAAGCAAGGTAATTGATATTGGCAACAAGCACATAAAATTAGAGCCAGGAATGGATATTTTGGGACTAATATTTTGAGTACTGCAAAAACAAAAAACATTCAAATGGCCCTGGCAGATGGGAAACAGGTAGAGTTTTAAACCTGGCACTAAACAGCTCCTCTGATTGTTTCTCGACACGGATCCTGTCAGATTCAATACAAGAGAGGCTATAAAAGCGAAACAACTCTGCTCACTTATGGTGCTAACAATCATTAGGCACATGCATCTGGTAAAGACAATGTTTGGTTTTGTACTGCTAGATGTTAAAGGAATACTCCGCTGAAAACATATCTACAGAAGAGGAAATATTCACTGGAAAGTAGCTCTCAGAGTAGAGCAGCACAGTTTTCATTCATGCCTTACTGTACAGCAAAATAACTTCTGGTTTTAAGGTTTTTCTTGGCTCAGAATGGGTATTTGGTGACTACACACATCAGTAAATATGATTTTTCTTTACCTTATTTGACAGAAATCTATCCTCATTCCTGTTACCTTAAATAATCTGATAAACCAAATATTTATTGTGCTTGAGTAGGAAACCACAGTTATCAAAACTTGTTGATTTGTTGTTGATTTTCCTTTGGCACTTGCTAAAACTTATTGGTATCACTATGAACCTAAGCTCAATTCTTTCTTTACTTGCTGCAAATTTTAAAGATTCTTAATAAAAGTAGCATTGTATATTAGTA
Source organism: Amphiprion ocellaris (assembly GCF_022539595.1). Taxonomy (NCBI): domain Eukaryota; kingdom Metazoa; phylum Chordata; class Actinopteri; family Pomacentridae; genus Amphiprion; species Amphiprion ocellaris. Next base: position 4,365,772 of record NC_072771.1, on the reverse strand, counting down.
ACCGATTCATTTGTCCTGCAAACTTAGTACAATGGATATTTGTTATGTGATGATATTGCTATTTTAGGCCAAAAATACATGATTCATGTGACGAACGTGGCCACTAGGATGTAAAAATACATTTTTCTCAGATTCTGACTTGATTTAAAACATGAGCTCTAGTGCCCGTTTAATGAAGAACTTTACCTGGACTCAAACACTGAAACAGTCGCTTAAATGACCTAATAACTTATTTAGCTAAATGAAACTCACATTAAATAATAAATGACTTGGATTAGATCGGGGACAAAAACGTCATCAGGACATTTGTAGCTAAAACTTCTTTGGCGGTTCCTAAAACCACCAAATTCTTGTTTGCAAGAAAAAAAACTGTCTAATATAAAACAGTAAAATGAGAAGTATTCCTAAATAAAGTAGTATTTTTCTTAAGACGTTTTAAAGGATAACGTCTAAATTTATGCTTCTTTCTGGGTTTTTTTTTTTTAAGGGATAATGTTTAAAGTCATGCTGTTTTTTCATTATTTTACAGTTTCGGCCTTTTATTTATTTATTTTTTTTTTTTAAGGAATGACGTCTAAATTCATGCTTTTTTCCCCCCCATTATTTTGCAGTTCTGGCCTGTTTTTTAAGGGATTACATCTAAATTCATGCTTTTTGCCTGTTATTTTACAATTTTGCCTGTTTTTTTAAATGGATAACATCTCGATTCATGCTTTTTTCTATTATTCTACAGTTTTGTCCTGTTTTTAAAGGTTAACGTCTAAATCCATGCTTTTTTCCCATTATTTTGCAGTTTTGGCCTGTTCTTTTAAAGGAATGACCTCTAAATTCATGCTTTTTTTCTGTTATTTTACAGTTTTGGAATGTTTTTTAAGGGTTAACATCTATATTAATGTTTTTTCCCATCATTTTGCAGTTTTGGCCAGTTTTTTTGAGGGATAACATCTAAATCATGCTTTTTTTGTTATTTTACAGTTTTGCCTGTTTTTTTGAAGGATAACATCTAAATATATGCTTTTTCTGTTGTTTTTTAGGGATAATGTCTAAATTCATGCTTTTTCCTATTATTTTACAGATTTGGCCTGTTTTTGCAATATCTAAACTCATGCCTTTTTCTATTATTTTTGTGATTTTGACTTGTTTTTTTAAAAGAGTTAACATGTAAATTCATGCATTTTTTCTGTTATTTTACACATATAATAGTATTGTATATTGATACTATTATATAAAATAGTACTTTTTTTACTAGTATATAGTGACTAAATAAACTACGTCACACATCAGACCAGACATGTAAGGCTAGCTGGTAGTATTTCAGTGCTATACACACATTTCTGTAACAAAAAATTACAATAAAGGTGCCATATCTTTGAAATACTTCCTGCACAGCACAGTCCAACATACTACTTCCAAGTTCCCTTCAAAGCTCTATTGAACAAAGCAAATTTAGCAGTTTTTGGAGAAGAGAACATAAAATCAGCAGCTGAGATGCAGATTATGCTGCATGGCTGGTTTGGGAAGATTTTATGGACACTACGATGGTGTTTATTTGCTTTTGTGACTTTATTCTAAGTGTCGTGACCTACAGCTGGAGTCCTAAAAGACTTTAAAAATCAGCCTGAAGTATCGAGTTCTGTATTCCAAACACTGTCTTGCCCGACAAACAGGATCGCATCCTTTGAAACGGGCCACATTGATGTAGATCTTGGAAACGGAACAGACTACTGTGTATATAACATCCCAATGTTCCCGTACAACATTTCCCTGGATCCTGTTGGGACAAGATGAAAGGCTTTGTGGCCTAATATCACTGTAACCGCAGGTGTGGAGTCTCCCATTTCACCAGTGTCACTGATGTTCACAGACGCTTGGAGGAGGAGGGGGAACAACAGCGAGACATCTGCACGTTTGGATAAGCATCTGAAGGTTCAATCAAATTCAACACCTAGCAGGTAAATGTTTGGATACTGCAAAACCATGTGTGTGTGTCTGTGTGTGTGCGGTGAATGGTCTTATTTGTCTGCTCTGGCTTGTCATCAAAAGAAGATACCACAAACCACACGGCTTTATCAGGGGCGAGAACAATATCTGTGTGATCATTTTCCTGAGGAGGGGCAGTTTGCAGAGGACTCCAGTTTTTAGTTCTGTCATTCAGCTTGTTTACGTTAACGTTTTTTCATCCGAATTTAAACAGATGGGTAGGCTTTGTTCAGATAAAAAGTCTTGTTCATGCAGGACATGCACTTGATGAACTGCTCCCATCTATCGCATCTTTGTAAAAATCATAAAGAGTAATATAAGCTGCTCAAACCGCCACTGCACCGGATACAACTATAAAAAAATCCTAATTTTATGACCTGTCACACTTTGATTAACGGTGCTGGACTTCAGCCAAAAATGCATTTCATATTTTCCACAGGATTGCTCTATCTGGAAGCCAGAAAGCCTGTCTCAAGATCACAGGAAGAAAGGGAAAGATATTGTATATAATAAAAATCTTAGCTGACAATTTGATTTACCAATGCTTATTGAGCGAGTTCATTGTGTTGCAAAGAGTCACAAGGGTCCTGATGGTCAGCCATAAGCTACTGAGGGACTAAAACAGGTGTCCAGTCTCACATTTAGTCACTCTCCAGACATTAATTAAACCCCTAAAACTCATCTTTGTCTATCAAAATTACATATTTACATGTTTAAGCCATGAAAACGATCCCTTCCTGATTTAAAGTGGCCTAAAAACCTACACTGTCACCTCATCTACAGTGTGCAGAGCCAAGTAGTTCCAGTCTCTATCTTCATGTGCATGTTTGTTGCAGCTCGAGCACACCAGCTCACCTACAACTCTGCTCAAACACTGTAAAACCAGTCATAACTGCACCCTAACAAGTTGTAATATTGGAGTAATTCAGACAAACATCCCCAAACTGGAAATCTGAAGAGGAAGAATGAAACTAAAGGTTCAATCCTGCAAGTTTACAGGACTGTCTGAAGCATAAAAAGCCTGAATCTGTGTTTTTGAGACTGTGATAGCTTTATCGGCTAAGCTAATGTGCAACTATGGGTAGACGTGGGCTTATTGTACCACAGACTTTATATAAAAGATGGATATAGCCGCCAAGACGTCACCCCTTGGTCTGTAAACTTATTTTGAAGCCTCGACTTTGCTACTTCCTGGTTGCCCCCAAACATTGCGCACTTTGAGGGGCTATTTCTACTCAAACATAGAATTATTGTCAGATGGACTGCCATAATTCTAATAAAGAGGAGGGAATTTCCCAAAAAAAGACATAATAACTTGAGAAAAAATATTGACTTGGGTTTTCATTATGATTTTTGAATGGGAGTCCATTGGAGGCAGTGTTTTGGAGCCAGTGCCTAGTGGTGCTCAGTGGTATTGCACGTTAAAGCACTTCCACATTGACTTCGCTTTTCAGAGCTGGTCACTACATCCATCGTTTTTGTACAGTTTACAAGCCTATCTAAACATGTATTGTGCCCAACTAATCAAAAATTCTGATTCTATTGGGGTTTTTTTGGTAAGTAAATGGAAAAACACCAATATGCTGCCATTTCTAACTTGTGATTGTATGGGAGGGCCATTTCCAGAAGTCGCTCCCTGCATTAAAACCGAGTAAAAGTGCGAACATGGTACCACAGCTTGTGAAAAAGCACAAACTAAGACAGATAATCTGCTCTAAGATGTGTGAACAGGAACAAATTAGTGTTTTACAATACATAGAATTGAGGAAATGATCCGATTTAGATTTATAATATAGCTTTTCCAGTTAAATTTGTATCAGATTTTAATGTTTTGATGGCATATAAAACATGAGACACCATCAAAATTGTCAAACAAGGAAGATTGCATGAATTTGTAAAAGTACGAACACAACAGGTTTAACACTGGGTCAGATGTGCTGCAAAATGCAAGCAGTGTGGCTAATAAATGACAATACTGGGTTCAAGTCAGTCCAACCACAACATAAATGCTTAAATCTCACTTTATACATGGAGCAATATGCAATCATAAACAACACCTAAATGTTTCAAATTAAATTGGATTGCAGGATTAGTGTCATTATTTAACAACCACACCTCATATATCCTAAATTGCAGCCTCTGAGACTTGCTAATAGCATTATTTCCAATTGCAATTGTGGAATCATACAAAAACACCGCTCTAAAAGGAGTAGATTCCAGCATCTGACCTGGAAAAGGCACCGTGTGGTCACTAATCTCTAACCACCGGCCACCTACCGCCCACGTTGCCCACCTATTATTTCTATCAGCCTACCAGATTACAGCAGGCTAAAATCTGCCCTCTTTATCGACACACCAGCTCCACCGCTTTGAAAAACACACTCAGAACTATTTTCGGCCTGTTACTGCCCAGTGTAAGTACTATTAACCGCAGCCTTTTATTCACCAGCAGTTGTAATCAGACTTCACTGGGCAGGGCCCTAGACAGAGGAGGTTTAGGATCAGCTGCAGCAGCACAACTGAAGCTGCCAGCCGGTGTTTTTGCTCAACAACGGTTCAACCAGGGATCAAAGTCCAGCAGATGGAGACTGGGTTTTCTTTCTCATTGCATGCCCTCGCAACAGGAAATGCGTTGTACTTCGACAAAAACACAGCAACAGCACAAATACTAAACACTGACCGATACGTTTCTGTTCTTAATCAAGATATTTGGAACCAAAAAACATTAAATGTGGTGTTTTAACAGCATGTGATAGCAGAAAATCTGTCATTCATAACTAGACTTCCTCATTAATAAGGTTGACTACAACTGAATATGTAAAATAGAAATAGGAGTGATTAAATTATCTCCTCTGTCTATGTGGGATCGACTGAGATTCATCAGTTTGTCTCCTGCTGTTGTTTGCTTAATATTTCACTGTACTACTACTTTTATTGTCCAGTAAGGTCCAGATGTTAAAGCTTTATTCATTATTGTTTTCCAGACTCAAGTTAATCTGTGGCTGCATTCTAACTTAGCTGCTAGTTGTTAGCATCAGACCTGAAGTGTTTCATTCATCAATAATAAGTCAATTAAAATACAAATATTGGAAAACTGCCAATGTTTTATCACTTTTATTGTCCACTAAGGTCCAGGTGTTAAATTAATTATTGCTTTCCAGAGTCTATTTCAAGGTAATCTGTGGCTGCTGTCTAACTTTGACGCTAGCCGTTAGCATAGCATTAGCCACTGTGAGCAAAGCTGAAGTAGTACATTTAATTTATCAATAATCGGTCAATAGAAATACTGATTATTGGACAAATGCCAATGTTCTGTCACTTTTACTGTCCAGTGAGATCCATATCTCAGATTAATTATTGTTTTCCAGATTCTGTTTCAGGTTAATCTGTGGCTGCCTTCTAATTTAGTTGCTAGCCGTTAGCATAGCATTAGCCACTGTGAGCAAAGCTGAAGTAGCACATTTAATTCATCAATAATCGGCCAATAAAAATACAGATAATTGGACAAATGCCAATGTTATATCATTTTTATTGAACACTAAGGTTCAAATTTTAAAGCATTATTAATTATTGTTTTCCAGTCTTTGTTTCAGGTTAATCGATGGCTGCTTTCTAACTTAGCTGCTAGCCGTCAGCATAGCCGTAGCCACTGTGAGCTAACCTGAAGAAGCACATTTGATTCATAATAACTGGAAAAATGCCAGTGTTCTATCCCTTTTATTGCCCAGTGAGGTCCATATCTTAGATTAATTATTATTTTAGATTAATTAGCCGTTAGCCACTATGACAGAAGCTAATTTCCTGGTTTGCGTTTCTTATTCAGTTTTTGCTGCTTGAGAGTGACGACAAACAGAGGTAGAAGGCTGCATCAGACCTGAAGTGTTTCATTTATCAGAAATCGGTCAATAAAAGTAGCGGTAATTGGAAAAATGCCAGATATCGGCCATGATTATCAACTAGGCTAATAATCGTTCTACCTCTAACAAGTGCAGAAGCTGACAAACACGGAGCTCCCAGCAAAAAACTGAGATCCGATACGCCCCTCTTGATCTTAAAACCTTCTCACTAAATTAATTTTCAGAATATATCAGAAACTCTTGCTATATTTTAGTGTTTCGGTGGCGTGCATTTTGCCTCCCTGGTTAGTCATGCAGCAGCGTGGTGGGTTTGGTGAGGAGCTAACTCACGCTGGCCGGCCCCTGTTGTGGAAAGCGTTGCTCTTTGCAGCCTCTGCAGCCTGTGCAGCTGCTTTCCTCTCCACAAATTCCTCCCTGCTCAGGACCGTGCCCTTGTGGCCGTGCTCCACCAGCTTACGGGCCAACTCCCTGCTCTGCGAGAGACAAGGAAAGGAGAGGAGTCAGCCGAGGAGAAGGGAGAAGCTGGAGATCCTCAGATGTTCAGCTCTGGAGTCATCAGCTGTCACCACTCGGCCCGTCAGCTCGGCGATCACCGCAGAGCACTGACGGGAGAAATTTGAAATGTTGTCAGCCAGTAATGATTTAGGACTTACTCTGGTTGTGTAGATTAAAGATGTTATTTCACTGCCCTGCCCAAAAAGTGCGGAAGTGATGACCTGCTCTGCTTCGGTTTTATGGGTTTAGTGTGATTTCATGCCTATTCGCAGATCCATTCATGTGCTAAGTGTGTCTGCAGGGATTGTTAGCTACATTATTCCAATCACTGTTTGCAGACCGGCCGTCATTAAAGCCAGGCCATAAAGGCTTCATCTAAAAACCAAATCTTGCTGTCAAATCCCGCGGCTTGTTAGATTAAAGCTCCTGCCACATGTCCTCTTACCCCAAATCCCAGCAGCCGGGCCTGCGTCCGCACCCGAGAGGAAAAGTTATATTTTCCTTCAACTTTGATGTGGCTCACCAGAAATGAGTCTCAGACATTTGCCGGTCCTAAAATTGGCCTGAAAATCATTGTCTTCATTTTCAAGGCTCATTGAATGAGTCTATTTGAATGTGCTGCCTCTTCCTGGACTAATACTGCAGTCACGCCAAGCTCCCGGTGACCCTTTAAACTGCTTCACTTTTCTTCTGATAGTTGTGACAAGAGCTAAATAACATAATCTGTGAGAAATAAGTTTATAATTAGCTGATTTATCGGAACTCAAGGCCTTATCAGCTCGACTGTGCAGGTTAGAGGACCTGGATTGATTGCGTTCTGTCACAACACGAGGGCGACTGGGTCTGATTGTGATTGACTGCAGCTGATTATCAGTTCAGATACAACTTGTTCTCCTCTCTGTGTGGACACAGGTGTGCAAACAGTGGCCACTACAGCGGCTTCATATATCATTAGCAAGTGTGCCATCTGCTGGACACAAGCAGGAAAGTCAAAGACCTGAAGAAAGTCTTCAAACTAAGTATAAAAGTGACTCAGATAGTTCGTGTTGACATAAAAATGCATAATGTATTCCAAACTAATACCCTGACATTTCCTCCGAACAGTTGCCTTACTTTTAGATGGATATAGATACATTTAAGCTCAAAAATATTAATATATTTGAATTTTTACTTGACCAATAGGGTTTTTTTTCGCCTAAAAATGACATAAAGTCACAAAAGTCATTTAAGTTTTTCATGTTTTCTGGAAATTTTTACCAAAAAAAAGACATTAAAAAATTATTTATACCCCTTTTTAGTCATCAGTGTCAAAGTCTTTATTTCCAACCACGTCAATAAAACAGTTCGAATAACTGTTAAGAGTCTTTCTGCATGTCTCCACTAGGATTTTGTTCCCCTTTTGGGTCAATCTCCAGGTCCAAAAGGTTTAAAACTTCCTTTGGCATCACTCTGGTCGTTAGTTCCTCCACACATTGTCAATGGGATTCAGGTTTGAACTCCAAAATGTTTGGATTGGTTTCTGGTAACCATTTCAGCTGTGTGTTTCACAACATTGTCTTGTTAGAAATAAAATAAGTCAAAAACACTTGGAATTTATTGTTCTCAAACACAGCATCTTACCGTTTTTGTCAGTTGTTTGCCAAATAAAAGTTTACTTTAAGTCAAAATTTGACATGTGTAAGAGTAATTTTGGCCTTAACTGTAGATAACAGACTAGGACTAGACTTTGATCAACAGGACAATCACTTACACCAACACAGTCGATGTGTTTTGGTCTTTAGCCAAACATGATTTTGACCCATGATGAGAATAAAAGAACATTTTTGTTGTCCTTACTGCTCTTAAACCTTATGACTGTGTGTTAACTGATATAAATATTTAGTTAGGCTCTTTATCTTATTAAATAAAGTGATTAGATGGTGGTATCTGCTTTGTTTAAACCCCATTTTGTCAAACCTGTGTGTGACTACCACCTAGCGTCCACATAAAGACACTACACCAACACAATTTCTTCCACATGGCAAAACCTAAAATTTGCTTTAATGAAAATAAGTTAATGCATGCTAATGAAAACACTAAACAAGAACAGTAAAAGTCAACTCACTTGTGTAATTAAAATAACTATATTTAGGTAAAGTAGTTGATAAAAACGTCGTAGACCATAGGCCAAACTCCATTCAATATATTGCCAAGTGTGTTTAATTGCTCTCTGGCATGAGAGGCAGGCCTCGTAAAACACAAATGAAACAATTTTAACATTGTTAATGATACAGTCTTCAATTCGGCACATTCTAAGTTTAGAAAAGGCGAATAATTGTTTAAAAAGCGGGGAAAATCTGTGAGGGACGTTAGGTAGCTGCTACAACTATCTTCACAGCAACATGCCTGGAAAAAGTGATGCTTTACTGGTAAAGAGATCGTATTGGATCGTTTCATGCAGGCCGAATTTAAGAAGAGGTGTTGGTGATTATTAAAAGTTTAAAGTTTTGTTTCAATAAAGTTCATTATTGTACATGCACAAAGATAACCTTAAAGTTGTCGCTGAGTCAATGCGGTTCTGACTTAGTGTACAACAGAACAGGGTTACGTGGGTAAACGCAGTTAAAAGTGAATAGTTTCTACCAAAGTGACTCACTTTTAGGTAAAATAGATCCATTGAAGTGACTTTGGAGTCCAGATAATCCTCGTAGACTTTAAACTTTGACAGAGAATCGTGGAAACGACCGACTGCCCCGCTGTACTCCATCTCTACCGCTGTCTGTGTGGTGCAGCGTTACCATGGCAACCGGCCTACCTATGCTTTATACGGTGGGTAACCCGTGACAGGAAGTAGAGGTAAACGCGATAAAAAACAAACAAAATGCAAATATTATGTCCAAAATAATTAATTGCTCACTATAAACTGTGTAATATAGATTAAAAATAATAACAATAAAGAACAATAATATTAATTTGCAATGATAAGTCGTGTGCAGCCGACCGTTAGTGTACAGCCATACAATCTACGTGTACAGCCGACAGTTGCTGACTAAAATACATGTACCATCATTCATTGCGCGGCAGGAAAAAAATGGCGGAAGGAAACTGGCGAGGGAAACTGACACCACCTGGCCTACAAACGTAAGTACTTTCCCACTTAACTTTCGATGTAAGAAATAGTTGTATTGTCTTTTTTTGTTATGAAATAAACTGTGAATTTAATGTGAATACACTTAGCTACTTCAGTCCCAGCAGGCTAACGTTGCTAACCTTTTTTCTGTGCAGTAGATTGGCAGAGAAAGTTCTCCAAGTTTCTTAAAGACACAAGTGGGGGAATTATGGCCTCTAGGGACCTGTAACCATGTGGTAAAATGCATTTGCCTGAGGAAAAGAGGAAGCCACTTTATCTGCTTTTGCGACTGGATGGAAGTGAGTAACATCAGATTCCTGTTTGAATTGTCTTATTTTTAAGTGTATTCATAAGAAAGGTAGAACTGCATTGACGTCCATTGCCATTGTTAATGATAGTAATATATCTTGTTAGTGTCTTTCTATGTACGTGCTGTCTACTATTACATCTCTGTGAATGTCTTAATGAAGGGGAAATTTGTCAGGAACTGTGTTGAAAGTGTAATTTACAATGAAATCCCACCTTTAAGGTATATATCAGTCTGACACAATTACCTGCAGACCACAGGGTGATTGTTGTTACTCATAGTAATCTTTATTGAGAGAAGACTTTCCAAAAATCCACAAGGCGGCAACATAAACTAGACGAGTGATCAGATTTTAAACAGAAGAAAACGCAATTTGGTGGATAAAAAGCCCAATACAATGCTCGAAAAGCTAAAATATTTTTAAAGACCAATTAAAACATAGTGAAACTCAGCAATAAAAAGTTTAAGAAGGGACCTGAAAGCAGTTACTGACTTAGCCGACCTGATTTCTTTGGGTAGATCCTTCCATGGCCTTAGGGCCACAACTGCGAAGTCTTTGTCCCCTTTAGTTTTAGGTCACACATATGGTACTAAAAAGTAAAAAAATATATAGCTGGGAAAGAGACCAAAATCATTAAAATCTTGCAAGATGATCATGTATCTTCGTTTTGGAGAAAAGCCTGGCAGCTCTACAGTCTGGAGTTCATCAATAGAGTTTTGGTTCAGGCAGGTAAAAAGGGTGTTGTGGTGGTCCAGGTGTGATGAGATAAAAGCTTGTAAAGTGCTCTCTGTAGATTGTATTTTTGAAATATTTTAAGATGATGAAAAGTTCTTGAAATTTGTTGTGTTGCTGCTCAACATTCTTTGCGACAGACTTGATTTTATCCAACAGAGAAGCAGCTGATTGCACTGACAAGAATCTCAGTTTTATCTGAGTTAAGCCGAAGTACAAAACCTTGCAAGAACAACAGGTTTGTAATAGCCTGTGTGTATTTGTTCATGATGTGGGCTTAGATGTATGAATGAATCAGACGGTTTTATTTCGATAGCTGTGCTTGAAATGAAGCTGATGGACCAAGAAGGCAACATCCTTTTAAATTGCGCTGAATTGAGCTCCAGTGCAAAAACTGTTGTTGCACAAGAACTCTAAATTTCTTCACGGGTTCTTTTGGCTTTTTGTCAAAATCTATACCAGTTCGGGAAGAGTCTCATTCCGTTTGTCGGGTCTTGATTTAAAATCTAACACCCACTGCAGGAGAAAATGTTGTTGAGACTGGAGGTGTGAACTGTAAAGTGCAATAAAAGTGAAAGTCAGCTGTGGCTGCATGTTGGGCTGTTTTCTATTTTATCTGTTTTAGTCTTACTGTATTTTGGTCCCTTTTAAAGCAGATCTGGTTTCTCTAAATTTAGTTTTAAATGTCATGGTTAATCCTCCTATTGTCTTCATTTACGGGCACCAAAAATATTGTTTCCTTGTCTGAAAGAAATCCAAAAATTCAGCAAAAAAATTCCCCAAATTTCTGAAAATTTGCAAAACCTTCAGGAAGAAAACTCCAATAAGTCCTTACAAGTTTCCCTTAAAAGTTTTATTTAGAAAAAAAAATCTCCCAAATTTAGCAAGAAAATTCTTGTAAATATTTTTTAAAAATGACAAAAAATTTTCCAAAAAAATCCTAAAAATATCTATAGTGCTTACATATATATCAGTAAAACTTCTAATATTTTCTTTAAGAACATTCGCATAAAAATCAACCAAAGTCCAGCGAATTTTGCTGGATTTTGGTTGATTTTTTTTTTTTTTGAATGTTCTTAAAGAAACATTTTTTTAACATTTCTTTTTTCCCACCAAATAAATTTCAAAAATTTCCCCAAAATGTTGAAAATGTGGACATCAGAAATTTCACTGTGAATTTTTTTTCCCCACATTTTCAAACTTCAAAACGTCTCAATTTGACCCGCAGGACGACACCAGGGTTAAATCAGTTTTCCACCGGTTTGTTTTTAATCTTGTGTCTGTGCAACGTCATTTTAAATTTGATCTGGGATTACAGTGGCTCCTCCTGAAGAAGGCAAACACAGTAAATCATTGAATTCAACTCGTTTGAATTATTTAACCTCTAAATCACAGATGGAAAAAGTACAACATGTCCCCTGGAATACTGTACGTCTGCACCTGAAAAACCTCTGCACACCTGGAATAATGCATCCATTGCTCTATTTTTGAACTGTTACTACCTCTAAAGACAGAATACAATGTTCCGTGGGAATATTCTCAGGTTGCAGAAATACTGTGACTCTTGGCTCTCATTGTCAATTTCTTTATTATTATTTTGCTTAATTTTATCACCCAGCATCACTTTTAATAGCTCTGCAGTGACGTATGTGCAAAGTGAGGCAATTTATGGCAAATATGCAGGAATCAGACAAAAGAAAGTGGAGACAGATGGCAGGCAGGTTGATGGGCAAAGAGGTAGAGATGTGACGAGGGAACCTGCCGCTCCTTCAAGATCAAGTTCACATAAAAACTGTCACGCAAGCTTCGTCTCATTTCTGAGGTCACCAATGTTTTCTTACCTAGAAATAAAACCCCATTTAATTATTAAATACCGTTATGAATAATAAATGTGAAACTTCTGTTGTTCTTAGTCTGTGTTGAACTGTCTTTGTTACAGTGATTCGTCTTTTCTCTGGTCACACATTATTTGATTTGGTAGCTTTAGATGTTGATAAAAAATATACACTACCGTTCAAAAGTTTAGGGTCACCCAGAAAATTTCATGCTTTCAATTAAAACTCACTTTTATCCATGTGCTAACATAACTGCACAAGGGTTTTCTAATCATCAATGAGCCTTTCAACACCATTAGCTAACACAATGTAGCATTAGAACACAGGAGTGATGGTTGCTGGAAATGTTCCTCTGTACCCCTATGGAGATATTCCATTAAAAATCAGCTGTTTCCAGCTAGAATAATCATTTACCACATTAACAATGTCTACACTGGATTTATCATTCATTTAATGTGATCTTCATTTTTTAAAAAATGCTTTTCTTTCTAAAAATAAGGACATTTCTAATTGATCACACACTTTGAAATGGTAGTGTGTGTATATATATATATATATATATATATATATATATATATATATATATATATATATATAATATATTTTATATATATATATATATATATATATATATATATATATATATATATATATATATATATATATATATATATATATTTACACTAACTTACAATTTTTTATTAGAAATACCACACTAGTACTATTTCGCGGCAGGTTCAGTTCTTGATGTCATGGACCCCACAAAGTCCTCCATGTTGACATAATTTCTGTAGATTTGTCAGCTGCATATCTCATGTTCTACCACATCCCAAAGGTGGATTTCGATGAACTGACCTCTGGAGGCCTCTGAAGTCCATATGACAGAACTTTTACTTCATGATGAGTGAAGTAGATATTTGAAAATGGTAAAATAAGGGCATAAAGGGATGCACATGTTGAGCAGCAATACTCAAACCATGTCTGATTGGTGTTGAACAGCCCAAAGTGTGTCAAGAAACCATTCCCCACCAAGGGTAGCAGCCTGGACTCCTGATAAAAGGACGGTTGGGTCCACAGATTCACGCTGGCACCCAATTCTGAGCCTCAAATGTCTGTTGTTGGTCATCTGCGGTTGTAGTTGATTGAAGCGCTTTCTGATATGCTTTTCTGGTCAGCACAGATCTGAAGAGTCTTAGTTATCACGGCCTGTCCATCAACTCTAACCTTTTTTTGTGTTTTTGGAAATAAATTCAACAGACTGATATCACTGGCTGTTGTGCTAGTAACATGTGAAAGAAGATTATTTGCACAGTTAGACAAAGAGATTTTTCCATTATAACTGTAGCACATTTCGATTATTCTGTAGTTTCTATGGATAGATGTGCACCAAACCAGGGTTTGCACAAGCTAAGAACTGAGATCTGGACATGTTTTTAAGACCTAACCTGACCGATAATGACTAGTAATACCAGATTTTACACCTGAAACCTACCTATCTTTTTAAAATTGTTTTATAACTTTTAGCCAGTCTCTTCCTGATCTCACTGAAACATGTGAAAACTGGTCATTTGCACAGTCAGACACAGAAATTTTTCGATTATAACTATAACACATTTTCATATTCTACAACTTTAAAGGATGGAAGTGCATCAAATTGAGGTTTGCACAGGCTCCAAACCAAAAGCTGAACTTGTTTTTAAGACATAACCTGCCCAACAATGACTAGTGCTGCTAATTTTGACATCTAGAGTTTCACTTTTTACATTGTTTTGTGCATTACTGACTCTTGTCTTTCCCTGATCTCACTGTCTACATGTCACCATTTTCAAAATCCCCGGGAAACAACAACATCCTCAGAGTAGTCGAATTCATCACCCCGGTTATGATTTAACCTACAGGGACAGTGTACAAATTTGTGAAAGAACAAAGTAATTTTAGAATTTTTTTTTTCTCTAAAGGTGAAATCCATAACCAATTTTTGCTTAAATATAACATTGTATGTCATCTGCATAGAGGTGTGTTGTAGGATGTGTAAATGTGGTTGGACTTTTGAATTTTTACCTCCCTCATAATTTTAAATTTAAACTTTAAGCAACTTTTTAATTCAGTGTTTCAGATCACACTTTATTGTGCCCTTTTTCTGCTCTATAATGGCATTAAATTCACTGATAAGCATTGACATGCAAGATGCTCTGAAAAGTGTGGCGTTAATCCACATAAAACCAATCAGATCGGAAAAAAATTCCTAGTAGATCCCCTCAGAATCAGTGTTTTTTATGCTCAAAAGTGCTAGCATCAAAATAACTTTTTTAGATGGTGAATGTATGTGAAATTTGGGGTTTTTTTTCTAAATCAGCCCTTAAAACTTGATGAGTCTTTCCCCTGTACATAGGAAGCTATGTGACTTCATACGTACGAAAAGTGCGATATTTCATCTCACTCCTATGTAGCTCAAGGGCCTGTAACTCTAAAAACATTCACATTATGAAGGTGAAATTCTGCATTGCTTCTTTAAATATACTGAAGTTATTTTTTTTTTTTTTAAATAAACTCATTCTGAGGGGGTTAGGTGGGAGTACCTGATTGATTTTTTTTTTAATGGAATGACCCAAGATAAAAGAAAAAAAACTCCTTTTTAGTTACACAAAATGTTAATGAGGTCAAATGTATAATCATTAGTGCCAGGAGGGGAGGGATTCCAATCATGGCTGTATCTAAAAGAAAAGGGGGAATTTCGGTGAGTAATCAGCGCTCAGGTCTGTTTTAGACTAAAGTCAGAACTGTCATGACCTCAGAGGATTTGGAGAACATCAGCCTGTCAGCACACAAACACCTGTCTTCTATTAGTCCAACACAGATCCTGGTCTGCAGCAGACCTGTGAAGTCTTTGGGATTTCAGGGAGAAATACTGTACTGTGCACACATATTTCAGTACAAATGTCTGATTTTAATCCTCCTGCAATGCAATTTAACATGTGCTGAAAGAAGGTAATGTCTGAAAATTCATCTAACTTTGTACATGTTGCACCAGAGAGCAGCATCTTAGATTTAACATCTTCTTGCCATGCATGCATTTTTCATTTGGATATTTGGAGGTGACATATTTAAGCAGGAGATCTGGAAATTTTGAGCATCAAAAATTTTGTACATTTTCTGCCTCAATTCATGGTAAAAATGTCTTAATTTCTGTTAAGAAAACACAAAATCCAGGCAGGAGGTGACATTTCAAAGTAAAATGCAATATAAATTCCATTTTCCATGTAAGATTTGGTGGTTTTATGAGCTTCTAATTTATATTTTTATCTTTTTGAGTGAAAAATACTTTCTGTATGTTTTAAATATTATTTTGATGTATCCCCACTAGAAATCTCCACTTTGTTGTGTCACCTGCAATGTAAAACACAAGAATACCCACTGATATATTTATTTTCTAATATTCTCATTACATAAAAACTCTTTTGTCATACATAATTTTTTATAAAAAAGAAAAACAAAATCTGGTACAAAAAATATTTCTTTGGGATGTGTATGAGGACCACAGATGGCAACATGGAAGATCATAAAACGGCATCGAGAAATCTACAGCATATAGAGGCGTCAACTGCAAAAATTAAAATACAGTGTGAAGGATATTTCATTAGTTTGCTACATGCTCTTTCTGAACACTTGTATGTCTGGAAAAAGGCAGAAACACTGGATTTTCCACTGTCTAAACCTGTGTATTAACCTTAAATACAATTAAAATGTTTTGATGTGATGTTTATCTTCTAAATCTCACCAACAAGACTTTTTCAACCTGTTTATTTGATCAATTGTAGTTAAAAGTGGTTCAAGATGTAGATTTTCTAACATTTTTTATTATAACAATAGCAAATGTCAATTCTCTGCAGGTCTAATGGGTGTATATGCAACAAGTTAAGCTAAAAACTGAGATCTGGGCACGTTTTTAGGACAAAACCTGGCCAATAATCAGTAGTATATCCTCAAGCTGTACTTTTTACATGATTTTGTGCATTACTGACTCTTGGTTAGCCTGTTCCCACCGGTTTATTGATTGTTAGCATAGTCAAACAGAATATTTTCTGTTATAACTATAACACATTTTGATTATTCTACAGCTTTAATGGATGGATGTGCACCAAGTCGAGGTGTGCAAAGGCTTAAAACTAAGATCTGAACTTGTTTTTAAGGCATAACCTGACCAGTAATGACTAGTACTGCCAACTTTGACACCTGAAACTTCACTTTTTACATTATTTTGTGCATTTCTAACTCTGTTAGCCCGCATCTTCCTGATCTCATTGGCTGTTCTGCTTGTAACACAGGAAAATGGATTTTTTGCACAATCAGACAGATTGTTTTCTATTCTAACTATAGCTCATTTTGGTTATTCTGCAGCTTTAATGGATGTATGTTCACCAAATCAAGGTGTGCACAGCCTTAATAACAAGATCTTAACTTGTTTTTAAGGCATAGCCTGGCCAACAGTGACTGGTACTGCCAAATTTGACACCAAAACTCTTTTTCAAAAATGATTCTGTGCATTACTGACTCTCAGCTAGGCTGTATCTTTCTGATCTCACTGGCTATTTTGCTTGTAACAAGTGAGAACAGATTATTTGCACAATCAGATAGAAAAAGGGCAGTATTTTTAATAGAAAAGAAAGTAACTTGGTGAGTTTGGGTGGTAGAACTCCTTCATAATGCCTGTTTTTATGGTCTTGCACCAACCAAAACATTTGTAAAGTAATTAGGATGCACTTTTGCATGAAATCGGTTGTAATTTAAAATATGCTACAATATTTTGAACAGACATGAGACAATTTTGCAATATTCCTAACATAAAAACCCTCGTAAATCACAGGTTTGACCACTGCGATGTAAATATGTGTTTAAAATGTGTGCTTGCATCATTTTCAACAGGTTAATATGCAGGTTTTTACAGTGCGCTGTCGCCAAGGTAAAGTCATGACATAGGTTTCCTTTGAAATGCTTCTGCAAAATGTACATCAAAGCTCAAACAGTTAAATTAAAATCAGCATTAAATAATAATTCAGGTTCTGACACTGCTCATTCTGGGTTCTTTACATCCAAACCCCGTCTGCTTCCCCCTGAGATGTCTCTTTGCGCCTCCACTCCACGGCTGTTTGCCATCTGATACACCTACAGCCTCTTTCTCGGCATCTTTATCCCCGTGGTGACGGCGGTGAGCGCTCCTCCTGGCTGGAATGCCGCGAGGTCGTGACTCGGGACAGCCGGTTGCTAAAATGATAGTTTTGACGGACAGTTTTCTCCTTGATCCCTCACAGCTGTCCGGGAGGAGGAGGAGGAGGAGGAGGGAGTCTCCAGAGAAGCAGCCCTCGTTTTCTTGTTGATTATCACAAATCTGGTGTTAGGAGAGGGACAGTTGGTCGGTGTGTATGTTTAGGCAGGAGGCATGTTTGATTCACTTTCCAAGACAGAGAGAGGTTTTTATGTCTCAAATGAGGCTAAACAATTGTTCCTCAGTGAAATTTATCACCCTGGTTGTGATTTAACCAACAGAGACAGCATACATATTGGTGAAATAATGATTTTTCAGTGTTTAAAGCTGAAACCCATGACCTGTTTTTGCTTTAATATCATGTTTTTGTAATCTGCATCTGCAATGCCTTTCTGGATGACAATAAAACTAGAATTTTGCAGTTACAATTTGTACCTCCTTCTGAATTTTAGGCAAGAATTAAAAGATTAATCAACTTTTTAATTGCCCCTTTCCAAAATGTGCTCTATAATGACATTAAATTAATCAATAAGTCTTTAAATAAGATGATGCACATGACGTTACTTTGAAATAACTGACAATTTACAAAGTAAAGAGTCATATCATGACTGACATCCACCATAATTTGAAGTGTTCCTTGCAGGAGATAATGTTCAGTCTCTATTATCATCCTTTATTATCTCCAGACAGCGAGATGCTGTAGGAGGACAATATGCTAGGATTCTCTGCTCAGGTCAAGGATGGATATTCTGACATGACTAAGCAGACGAGTTTTCTCCATACTGGTCTATAATCTAAAATCTGACCTTCTCCCAACTACAGTATAAACCTGAAGATCAGAGAGAATCTTCAGAACTGAGGCTGGCATTGCTTGCATGTACTGCTGCTCTGTCAGTGTCACTTCTCCTGATATCAGTAAACCTTAGTCTCAACCTAAGTTATCTGAGTCTCCATTGTAACTCAGTCTGCCTCCTCATCCTCTCTTGACCTCACTGAACTTCCACAACAACTACAAGAAATCTACTTGTATTTCTCAGAACTGATGCAATGGTTCTGTGTTAGCTATGATTATGTATGTTGAGGAAAAGTAAACCCAGATACAAAGGCGTGATTGCTTCCTTCTGCTTATAGCAAAATGCACTTTTATGCCAAAAACCCCCAAAAAACATTATGTCTGAACTTATTTCAATTTGGCAAGGAAGAGTAGAAGTAAACTTTACATCTGGAAGGTGAACAAATTTAATTTTATCTAATAAAGATAACCAACTTATTTTTTTTAACCAAAGAAAACAAACAAGACAAACCCCTTTTTATTTATCTTGTCCATAGTAATTAAGTCCCTTACCGGCCAAATAATGGATATTATTGTCAGATTAAGAGCATTTATGTTTAGAAAGCAGGACAGTGATCATTGTGGGAGGTTTTGCTAGTGACGGGCACCATGATATACACTTAGGAGGCACTTAGTGATCTCTGACAAGAGTTAATGTTTCAGATCAGTCAGAATCAAACAGAACAGTTTCTAAATCACAATGGCATATGCAGAAGAGTGACATTTGCAACCTGAATCATGTGTCCATCGACTAAAACCAATTTGATACTCAATTTGTTGTACCATTTAATCATAAATCCCAATTTTTTAGAGATTGGATTGGGCATTATGTGCTAAATTAGCAATTGGAGATGAGCTTTACTGTCAGAGACCTGCAGAAAAACTTATATTTTAGCAAAGAAAGCATACAAAAAACAAAAATCCTTTCATGTATCTTGTCCAGAATAATTTAGTTCCTTACCCACGAGCAAATAACGGATAGTCTTGTCTAATTGAGAGCATTTATTTTTAGGGAGCAAGACCATGATTATCGTGGGTTTTTTGCTAGCAACGTGCACCATGACATACACTTATGAGATGCTTAATGATCTCCAACCAGAGCTAATATGTATCAGACAAGCCAGAATCCAATATAGTATAATTTACAGCCTCAGTCACGTGTCCATTGACTAAACCCAATGCGATACTCAATTTGTGGTATAAATCATTATTCCAATTTTTTTTTTAGAGCTCGGTTCGGGACATTTCTGGTTAAATCAGCAACGGAAAGGAGCTTTACTGTCTTAAACCTGCAGGTGGTTATGGGTTTCAGCTTTAACAAACCATGTACATAAGTGAAAACAAAAAACAGGACGGAACCTCGACAACTCAACTGGAAACTCCCAACTACGGTCATAGCTTCAGGAAAGAAAAGCTTGATAGTTGTACCTGGCAGCCTTTTGAGGTTTTTCACTCTCTTCGTAGATACCCGGAATGATTTAAATGTGGTAAACGACCACTGTCAGTTTGTTGTCCTTTACTTTTATGCCTATCCAAACCTGTACTTGGGCCAGTACTTGACTTGCGTCCGTCTCGGTACTGTTCCTGCGTGGACGTTTGCCTTCGCTGGGGTAGATTTGGCGGCTGCCGGTGGCGGCGGGGTTTTCCTCCTCTCTTTGCTTCTGTCCGTGATGGTGAAGCCTCGCTCGCTCTTGTCATGGAGGCCGACTCTGGGCAGGAAATGTGTAGAGACATGCTGGGATTTGACCCGTGGGCTGGAGCCCATTTTGGCTTTCCCTCTTTTGTTGAGGGCCACGAACCACTCGCGACCAGTCCTGTGGTTCATGTGGATTACTGAGGCGTAAGTGTTGTAGCTGTTCTCCTGGAAACGTTCCCTGAACTTGCAGTCTTCTGTGAACCATTCCTGCAAAACAAGGCAAGTCCAAGGAGTTAAATGTGCTTTTATCTAAATGGAGCTAAGCCTGCAAACTACATCTAGATCAGACTGACAAACCTTTAAATCTGCTGCACGTTTCATTTCTGAGTACACGACACTTGATCCGTCCAAATACAAACAAGACCAGAGGTTGAACCTGTGGGAACTTCTACCATGTAACCAAACCCAGTGTCTCTTGTTATCTACTGCTGAGATAATTGTGTTTAAGTCGGGGGAAGAAAAAGTAATGGCTCAGATTCTTCATCTGGCAGCTGACCTCTGCCACCCTCTATCCAATGATGCAACTTTATTTCCTCGTTAACACTGATTTGACACAAGCGAACAAACATACTGGTACAGATAGACGGCTACTGTGAGAAACTTTAATGTGAGTTTCTGAATAAACTCTCTTATTATTGTGCAGTAGACTGTGCTTCATCTGCAGATATCTTACCTTTATTTTGTTTTGTAAAATGTTTTCAAAAAGACATAACAGGGAAGTTCGATTGACTCACAACCTCAGATCAGCGAGGGCTACAAAATTAATCAGACAGCTGGATCATTTTTGTAATACAATAATCACTGCAGATTTAAAAGTGGGAAAACATCAAACGCTTGTATTGGTGCCAGGTTTCAAAGTCATCTACACCACTTTCCTTATCTCAGAGATGCTTTGACTGACAGCAGCAGAGTTCCTTTGTACCGGTCAGACTCTCATTACAGCCTGTTTGTTAAATTGATCCGAGGACAATCTCTAAATGTAGACGCACTGACGCGAGTTTTTCTCATCATGTTGTTAAAATAGCAGAGGATTCAATTTTATTATAAACCAGTTTTTACAGCAGAAACAAGTAGTCATTCATTATTTTGACAATCATTTAAAGCTCTTGGTACTTGCATTTCTCACTATTTTTAGAAGTTTTACAAACTAAACAATTAATTTAGATCATCAATCCATAATTAAAATAATAATTTATTGCAGTACTATATAAAATAATTCCACATGAAATCCACCTCAGCCAGCTAACTACAACAGTAACATGTTTTACAGTAAAGCGCGAGTAATAATAATCTAATGATATCCATAATATACCACAGTATACCGGTCACGGGACCTTTGTACTGGATTGAGTGCATTTACTTTTGATATTT
The DNA here is from genome assembly GCF_022539595.1 of Amphiprion ocellaris. Taxonomy (NCBI): domain Eukaryota; kingdom Metazoa; phylum Chordata; class Actinopteri; family Pomacentridae; genus Amphiprion; species Amphiprion ocellaris. The sequence continues at coordinate 4,344,294 of NC_072771.1, read as the reverse complement.
TCAGCACATTTTTGTGATAATTTTTCTATTTAAGGGATGTTTTCAATTCAAGACTCTTACTTGTAGCACAACTCTACTTACAATGTGGTATTAGAGCTTTTACATTACCGTTCAAAAGTTTGGGGTCACTTAGAAATGTCTTTAATTTTGACAGAAAAGCATTTTTTCTTCAATGAAGATAACATTAAATGAATGATAAATCCAGTGTAGACATTGTTAATGTGGTAAATGACTATTCTAGCAGGAAACAGCTGATTTTTAATGGAATATCTCCATAGGGGTACAGAGGAACATTTCCAGCAACCATCACTCCTGTGTTCTAATGCTACATTGTGTTAGTTAATGGTGTTGAAAGGCTCATTGATGATTAGAAAACCCTTGTGCAGTTATGTTAGCACATGGATAAAAGTGTGAGTTTTCATGGAAAACATGACACTGTCTGGGTGACCCCAAACTTTTGATTTTGGTAGTGTATTTCAGTAAGGATGTGAATATTTCATCCATCAGTGAGGATAGCCAAAGTAATGCCAAAAGCCTTCCAGGTGGGACTCAGCCAGACACTTCTGAATTTGTTCCAAACATAACCTGTAAATTAGACTGCATCAGACAGAAACTATCTGACTCATAGTTTGATCCAAACTGACTAAATCTGATCCCAAAGGTTGGATTGGCATCAGTCGAGGCATTTTTAAATATCATATGATATCAGCGTGAACCTCAGCCTGATCCTTTGTTTACGTCTGCTGTCATACAGGTGTTGTAAAGGGAAAACAGCATTAATTGTAGGATGTTCAGGATACATGGATGGTTTTCTTAATAAGTAATTGGCAGCACTGTTGATCAAAAATCAAATAATTAGCAGCACAAATTAGGCAAAATAGATCTCGGTTCTGTACACACACATGATTTAGGCTAAAAAGTAGTCCCAGTCTAATAAATTAGAGGCTTTGTAATTAATTAATCTAGATTAATCACATTTTTGTCAAATAGCAATATGTTGCACAATAAGCAAATTTTGTCAATTCAAATAAATGTTGTTTGACGACTGAATCAATGAATAGACATATACATGAACTTAAACAAAAATGTTTGTTTCATTTATATCATTCTAAATTTTTCATGTCTACTACATTCACAGATTACTGCAAACTCAAAGTGCAATTATAGCAATTATATTCAACATTTTCAGGGTTTTTGTAAACTCAAGCACTTTCTGTCTTCTATTGTGGGATGGCTACACCGTTTGTCGGTACCAGGACTGTTGTAGCTAACGTTAGCTCTGGTGCTAACAACAACATGTTTTGCATTGAGGTGATCAGAAAACTCTTTGTTGCCAATTTGCACACCACCAGGCTTTTATCCAAGCTGCCATCGGGACGATATTTAAAAGAAAACTTTCCGCCCGACAAGCTCAGTGTGGTCTGGTCTTAATTCACTGTTCACCAAACCTTTCTTGACATCGCTCACTGCGTCCTGTGCATCTTCTTCGTGGCTGGCAGACAGACTTTAGGTTCATTACCGCCACCTACTGGGCGTCACCGAAGTAACCAGAAATTAGGAAACTGAGAAACATTCGATTAAATGTGTTCAAGTCCCAGCCCTATTTTCTGCATTTTCTAGGTTTTTTTAAACGTTATTTTTTCTGTAGTTAATTAATCAAAATGAATGTGTTAAAGTCCCAGCCCTAGTTGAAACATATTTGTGATACATTACAAACAGCAGAAAATACATTTTTCCTCAAATTGATTATGCAGTTTAGTTGAAAAACATTTGTTTTGTGGGTTGAACGGTGTGGATTCTCAGTCATTGAGGTCATAGTGATTGTAGGAGCTTCAAGCAGAAAACCAACTGGAACTTTTCTTTTGATTCCTCTAGATATTTCACCTCTCAGCCAAGAATCTTCTTTGTAGAACTGAAGGAACCTCTTAGATGAGAGAGACCTCAGTGCGGCTGGTTTTTCATTGAAACTTCTGCCATTAAATACACATGTTTGATATTTCTCCTCTGTATTCTGGTTACCAGTGTGACGAATCCCACCCCATCTAATAAATGACGAGTTGGCTATAAAGGAGTGACAGACCAGGCAGGCTGATTTGACATTTTTACGTCACAAACCAACATAATCTGGCAGAGAACACATTTCTGCCCAACAAGCTCAATGTGGTCTCATCTTCCTTCACTGTTCACCAAACTTCCTTGTCTGCTGACATCACTCCTGTCCTGTGCATCTTCTTCACTGCCGGAAAACAGACTTTAGGTTCATTACCACCACCTACTGGACTGCAGTGTTAATCAGTGTTACCAGTGTTCCAGAAAGACGCAATTAAATGTGTTATTTATTTATCGCGTTAATTTTTCCTGTTATTAATTAATCGAAATTAACACGTTGAAGTCCCAGCCCTCCAAAAAAGTTTTGGGTTTTTTTCCTCCTATACCAGTGGGATGTAAAAATGCCTTCCAAATTGATCCACTTTTAAACACATTACCTATGGCCATTCAGCAACACAGGCGTTTTTGTCATGGTGCCCATTTGCTAATAAGCTAATTATCAGTTATAAGGCATGTAGATTGGACATCTTAATAACTTTAATGTATTTCAAATGCGGATTACCTAGAAAAATGGTATCAAAATGTTCAACTATAAAGACGAACACCGAGGTACCATATGAGATTCTGCGACACCACATCTAAGAAATGCAGATATTCATCGAATGTTCCCGTTTCGTGCCTAAAAATATCTCGGGTGGGAACCTTTGACATGTACCCAGGGATGCCTGCTTTCTCGCCGCAGTACGACTTCTTGCATAACCTCCTGCCATTCTGAAATAAAACAAACTGTTCCGCTTTGAGTGCAGCATAGCAGAAAATGATGCCATTACAGCGTTCGGTAAACATGCCAGTCACAGGAGAGCGCTCTGCGGCCGCCGCACAACAGTACCAAGCTTTAAGTTATTCAGAGTGACCCACTGTTCCTTTCGGCTGTTGTTTTTAAAGATGATTAGGAAAAAAGTCGGTGCAGAGCCGCTGCTATGGTTGGATTGAAATGATTTAACAGAACGCTACTTCTGAGCAACATACCAGCTCCAGTACCAGTCAGGGTTTGGAAACAAATCCACTGAAACATGTAGAATGTACTCACACACATACATGCACACACATACATGCACATATGCACACACAAGCTTGCATACCAGGAAGAAGCCTTGGCCCCCGCTGTGGTTCATAGGATTTAATAGCTGCAGCCAGATTCCAGAGATCTTATTGTTAAAATCATAATGCTTGTACAGCTGTTTAACCTGGCTCTTGCCCTGCTGGATTGGTCACACTCTTTTAAAGGGACCTTTCCCATGGTCCTCCAGCTTGGAAGTGATATTTGTTCACAGAGATATTTCTTTTTATTCCTACAGCAGCTACATACAGAGAGATAGACTACTTTATTGATTCCAGTTCCACAAAAGTCTAACTGATTCGCAGAAACTTTACAAGCTGAGTTTATGAGTAGGTAGTGGAAAAACACTTACAGCTTCAGACTTTTTAGCTAAAACAGAACTGAAAATAAAACTTTGTAAGGAAATGTTTTAAGGATAGGGGAAATTCAACACATAAATAAGTTCATATCCAACGAATTGATGCAATATTTAAAAAAAAGAAATTCTTGCATTAAAGTTTCTGCAGTTCCTCCAGAGAGGCAAATGAGCATTTATGACAAATTTTATGTCAATTCATTGGTATGAATGCAGCATTGCAACAGATGCAAAAGAAACTATAACTGCAAAGCTGTAGATTACAAGGTTGATGCAGGGGATGCGCCCTTGTGTTTTTGTGTTTTCTTTACATAAATGAAGTAAACTAGTGCAGAAAAAGAACAAATTGGTACATAAAAGTTCACCAGAATGCAGCAAATTGCCAAAATTCAAAAGCCTACATTCCTGCAGGAGGCGACACTATTAAACATGAAGAGATCACCAGAGTTTCTGCACTTCCTTAAGAGAGGGAAATGAGCATCTGTGGCAAATTTCAGTGTAATTTATTCAAAAGTTGTGGAGTGTATCCTTGCAGCAAAGATGCAGAAGAAGCTGTAACTCTAAATCCATAGATTTCAGCGGGGATGGAAGGGATATACTACAGTTTTTTGTGTTTTCTTTACATAAATTAAGAAGTTTCACTATAAATTGATGCAGAAAAGGAAGAAACTCTGGCATAAAATTCACCTGACTGCAGCAAATTGCCAAAAGCAACAGTCTGCATTCGTGCAGGTGGTGGCACAATGAAAGTTACTGCAACTCATCCTGTGGGGGACATGAATATTTGTGCCAAATTTTAATCCAGTTCATCCAATAGTTGTAAATATCTCCTCAGTATAAATGCAGCCAGCGGTAGATTTCAGTGGGGATGCAGGGGAGACGAACCTCTTGTGAGTTTTTTGGTGTTTTCTTTGCGTAAATAAATAAATTTCCACCAAACTAATGCAGAAAAGGAAGAAACTCGTGCACAAAAATCCACCAGAATGCAGCAAATTAAACATTTGATGCTAAAATTTCCTGGCAATTAAAAGCATGACCTATAAAATCATCATTTCTGCAGCTACTTGGTTCATGTCGTCATGTATTTCTGTCCTCGCTGGCTGTTTGTTCTACAAAAGCAGGTGACCCTTTCACCTTTCAGTAGTTTATGTTTGCAATAGCTGACTGGGCGCGTCATGCAGAGCAATGTGCATCTGTCCTCTCGTCCATTACCCGCCAAATAAGCTGCCACTGTGAAAACGTCTCAATAGTAAATATGAAAGACGATGCAGCCGGGTAAGCTTCAGGACGTCACCTGATACCCGGCGGCGAGGCGCGAGCCCCCCGACGTTTACATCCAGCCCGAGTCATGGTGGCGGTTAAGTAGCGGAGTGCAGCTGCAGCCACAGATTGGAGTTTTAGTTGTACAAACATTTCTCAGAGGCAGAGCTAATTCGGAGGCAGAAATAAACTCCAGGAGAGGACAAGTCTGTCAGAGTGGAGGTAAAACCAGCAAAGCTGCGCTACAAAGGGGAACTATAACACCCTTAAATGTGCTCTATATTTAAAATGCAATGTAGGTGGTAAAAGTGAAAGAGTTAAATGTCTGATATCAGCTTTTAAAGGCTGCAAAGAGCTGAAACATTAAAAAAATGTGGCTGAAGAAGCTACAAAAATCCAGTGAGCAAGTGGACTTTGAGCTTTTTGTAGATATATTTTTTTGGAATAGATGTCAGCCAGCGTAAAGAATGAACTTTCCTGGTCAATATACATGTGATTTTTATGTAATTTATGTTTAAAGATGTCTTTCAAATTAGTCATTTTTAGACATAAATTACTAGAAGCTAGAGGGTTAAACATAAAAACCTTCTAGCATCAAATTGCATTTAACTGCTGAGTTGCAGCTAATAAGTTGTTTGGGTTGAAATGGAGCTTTTCTTTCTTCCTGGACAAAACGAAACTCAAGCAACTGCCTCCATTTTCTGTATAATTAGTACAAAATTACACATTTTAGTTGTAAAACACTTCAATGGAACCTGTAAAAAAAAACAAAAAAAAAAACGCATTAAGTTGCACCTGGAGAGGAAAACTGTTGGGAGTAAGTGGTGCAGATTGTGTTACTGAAGAAATAAGACACATCTTCTATGTCCTGGAGTCCTAGAGATCAATGACAATACTCTAAATGACCCATTTTAAAGTAAAAAAAAAAAAAATCTATTTTTTAAAAAAAAAAAAAAAAAATGTTTTTTCAGCAGGAAACTTCTTCTGTTTGGCTTAAGTGTAATCGACATATAAAATGAAAATGGTTCATGTCACATATTTGCACCCTGAACAGAAGAGGTGTTTTGTGTTAATTTATCATCCCTCCATAAATAGAAAAAAAATCCCAAATATAAAATTTTTAAAAATCAACGTCATATAAAACTATTGTGTTTTATGTGTTGGTATTTGAAATGTCATTTTTGAAAAAAAGCTTTTAACATGCATTTTTTAATGAAAAAAACCACAAAGAAAACAACAGTGAATTATCCCATTGAACCATGATCTGTGAGCGGTAAAGAACACCACTGCACTAGATGTTGATTGAAATGATTAGTCATGGAGTTAATAATGAGATTTAAACAATGTTTATTGGGATTTTTTGGTTTCGGACACTTTTGGATAATTAAACATGAACCGAATCCGACTGACATCATTGCTGTTCTTGAGAAGCGAACCTAACAGGAGGGTTAAATAATGAGAGTTACAGCGGAGCAGCTGGAGTTTGCTCTGCTATAATTTAGTGTTTATAGGCATTTAGTTGTAGCATATAACCAATTATACAGTGCTGAAGGTAGGACATACCTCAAGACAGAGAGGTCGCTGCAACAGAGCCAAAATAATGCATTTTTTAACTACTTTAGGCTATCTGGAATCTAGTGCCACACTGCCTGCAGTTCAGCCAAATATTCTCTGAATGTTTGTCATGTTGACTGTTGGTTCCCCATGGCTTCTCAGTTGCACCGAGGAGCACAGAATTTTAATGTTTTTTTGCAGAATCTGGTGCAAACAGTTTATTTTGCCATTAAAAACTTGTAAAATCAATGTATTTTTAGTAATATCCCAATTTTAATGGAATATTTGATTAATTTTACAGACAGAACCACACACCACACAGCAACACAGCATTAGCTCAGCATTAACTGATGATTATTTCTGTTTTTACAGTTTCTGTCTCTCATAAATAGCGTAATTTCAGCACTTTTAAAAACAGAACATGCAGGTCAAACTTACCAGCATGGTGTGGGATGCAGAGGATTAACTAATGCTTTAATTAATTTACGGAATTATGGGATTCACAATCCAAGAAGACAACAAAGATGCACTGCCCTTAAAGACTTAGCAAAGTAGCTCAAACTGTGTTATCTCTAACTTATTATTCCGCCAAGGAACAGCGGAAATATGTGACAATCAGTGTACATTTGTCTGTCTGTCTGTCTGTCTGTTAGCAACGTTACTCAAAAACAGACTGACAGATTTGGATGAAATTTTCAGGGAAGGTCAGAAATGACACAAGGACCAAGTGATTAGACTTTAGCAGTGATGCAGCTTATAGTCTGGATCCACGGATTTGTTAAAGATTTCTGTATCATTGCCAGATAGTGGCACGGCATCACTGTAACCATGACAACAAGTGAACACTACATCAGCTGCCTGCTGATGATCACATGATTGTGATCCTACTACAAATCCACTGCTGAGGACTTATCAGGACTTATCCATCAGAAATGATACAAGGAGCAATTGATTAAATTGTGGGGATGTTTCTGAGTCCCATCAATTCCCTCCTGCATATTTAGGTCACTCGATTTGGTATCCGTACATAACGTACACATGCATAACACACATCTATGCTCAGCGCAAGGTCGTTTCGTTTGTAGGTACATCTATATTGAATGGCCACATTCTATAGTGCCATGATTTCTGCCACAAATTTTTGAAGATTTCATCTGTTGGAAATGAGCAGCCTTGGCAGAGTACTGCGCTCGCTGAGTTCTTTTCTTGTTTACTCTGTGATAGGTAGGACCTATAATGAGTTATCAAAACTTTTTAACATTACATTTTAAAGACGGCAGGTTCATGTTTACATCTATGGTGCCTGGATCTCTTCTGTCCTGTTGTTGCTGGAAACCATGAACATCTCAGGTCATCTTCAGTCAAAACCCAAACAGACAAACCTTAAAGTTGGTGCAGAAGTGGAAAACTGGACTTTCATGTGTGACCTTGTGACAGTCAGAGACAGGAGATAGAGGTGGATGAGAAAGAAAATCCACGACAAACTTCCAGCAGAACAAATGCGATCACGTCCTCAGTTTTGCTTTGCCACGTTGTTCTCTGTTTATCGTCGACGCCTGTGCAGCGTTGAGTCGTATTTAAATCTCGTTTGGGATGTGCTTTGACCTCGACAAAGTCTCTAACTGTCCCGTGCGTCTGCATAAGCTGGAATGATGAGCAAATATCTGCTGCTGGACAGTCACATTTCTAACAAGCCTCATCGCTCCCCGCTGACGTGGTTTCATGAAACAAAACCAGGGGCTGAGGGGACATAAACCACATGAAGCTCACAGACTCTCTGATTGTAGCTGATTGTTTACTCAGCGTATTGATTTCCCTCCTCTGTATATTATCAGACGTCCCAGGCAGGACTTAATCTGCTCTTCCCATTAGCACATGCTAATGGGGAGCTGCTTCTATTCACACGCCTGCCAAAGTTCCCACAGATGACCGGTTGGCTGGTCGGTCCGCTGAAGCTGCTGTGGGCAGATTTGGGCTTTGCTGTGTGTTTGGGAGGATTTGAAAAGTCTCTGAAAACTGTGGCTAAAGATTACAGCAGTGTGCCAAAACACGCCGATGTCAGATTTGGGGATTTTGTTGCGCAGCGCAGATGCAAAGCTGCACCGGCTAATAAATAAAACAAATATAGCTGCATGAGACGAGGTTTTGATGCAGAAATGTGTCCATTTCAGGAGTCTGGATGATGGTGGCTTGCAGCAGAGGGGCATCAAATTCAGTTTCTGGGGCAAGATTTACAAGCTTGCTGGAAGTCTCAGAATACAACAAATATTTGGTCAAACTAAACAGCATGGAAATATTTTTGCCTTTTTATGACAACTTTGCTGCTTCAATTCAGTTTAAGTCGAGGAATCTGTTCCTACCACTTAAATAAAAGCATAGTTGCAACAAAAATCTGAGTTGCTATAATTAAGCTCTACTAATGGGCTGAGTTGACATAATAACATTAGTAACTGCCCCAGCCTCATATTGTGTAATTTAAACTCAAAGTTCTGTGTTAATTGGTTTCAAACTAAAGTTAAGTTCAGGTCATCTATGACAACTTTGCTGCTTTGATTCAATTTCAACCCATTTTCAAGCAACAGAATCCAACTGTTGTCAGCAAATCTCTAAAATCTAATATGCTACCACCAAACAGCACATAAAGATGGCTAACAGGTGAACATAACGATGCATTTAGCAGCTATAGTGACAGACATTTGTCTTAGGAGGTTGCAGAGGCTGAACAGGAGAGGAAATATTGAACTGACAGCATGACAGAGTTGCTGTGTGTCTGCAACAGTTCAGTAGCTTCTTAGCAATGCCAGTTTAATTAGGCAGTACTATGCATGTTTGATAGATTTTGAGGGAGTTTAGGAAGCTTAGAATAAAAATCCAAACAGATTTTAGCTAATTAATTATGTTAAGAGCCATTTGATTGGTCAACAACATTCCAGTTAGCAGGTGCTTTGTGTCACTTCAGAATATAAGTTGTGGAGACTGGAGAGTAAATGTCGGACTTACAGGTTAGCTGTTTGCTAGCTTATTAGCGATAACAAGCTAAAGCTAATATATCCCAGTGTGTGTCTGGTAGATTTTAGACTATTTTGGAAAGCATAAAATAAAAATCCAAACTGATTTTAGCTAATTAAGTTAAGACCCGTTTGACTGGCCTTGTGTTGTGTCACTTCAAAATAAAAGTGGCAGAGACTGAACTGGAGCAAGTATCGAACTTGCAGGTTAGCTGTTTGATAACTTATTAACAATACCACTTTATATCCCAGTGTATAACCCTCTGATAGATTATGGGGTGAGTTTGGGAAGCTTAGAATAAAAAGTTAAGAGTCATTTGAGAATTATCCAATGAATGCTTGTTTCACGTCTCTTCAAAATAAAAGCATAAGCAGCAGTATGTACGAGCTGAGGCAGTGTGTGGATACGTACGGTGGCGTGGAGCCGTCCTCTTTTATTCATGGCCAGGAATCTGTTGCTGTAGACCCCTTTGATGCCGATGACCCCCTGAGAAACCGCAAAGAGCTCCAGGACACCTGAAAGGACAGACGACATGTTCTGGTGACTGACGGCTGGCTTGATGTATTTCTACTCCTCTTGTCATTTTCTGAACCTCGCCGCTCGTCCACAGTCGGATAACGCACTTGACACGATCGACTGTGCTGTCATGTTGGCTCTGTTGGAAAGTTCAGCTGCAAGGAACTCATCCTGATCTCTCAGTATTTTGCTTCAGATTAATGTTTTTTTGGGATCTTTGAAACCATACCAATTGCATTACAGCTACAGATTTTAAATGAATCGCCAGCTGTTTTGATAATCAGTCAAAAAAGTCAAAAACTTCTGATTCCAGCTTCTGAATTGTCATTTTTCCTCTGGTTTCTTTCCTCCTTTATAAGGAGAAACTGAGTATCTTTGGGTTGTGAACAAACCAAGACCTTTGAGAACATCATCTTTGGCAAGCACCAATTGACATTTTCTACCATTTTCTGCCATTTTAAATCGAAATAATAACAGATCAATCAACAGTGGAGATATTTGTTAGTTGTGGCCTCAAATTCCAACCACAGTCTGGCAGATTGCTATGAAGAAGAAAAAGTCAACTTTCCCTTGCAGCCTGGCCTTTCTGATGGCCAAAAGTAGCATCGGAGTGGAGAGAAGTTCACAAATCCTTCGACAAATTAGCTTTATTTGCAAATAATCCACACTGGTTATGTCTTTTTAGTTGCAACATTTGCTACAAAAGCAAGAAATTGATATATTAAAGAGAAAACTTAATTTGCTTGAGGAGATGTGCAAAGTCTCTTGTTTGCATTCTGTCTAAAATATCTTTTTTTCTACTACCTTCAACAGTCTTAACCCACTTTCTTCACCAGAATATTTTCTAGCAGATACTCAAGGAGAACACCACTAAAAACCATCAACAGTGCATATTTTGCGCATGCATTCAGTACAGATGTTTTGCCAATGTTTCGAATAACTTTCAGTCCCTCTATGAATTTGCGACATTGCGAACGCAATTCACACAAATTCAACCAATCTCTGTGAATTCTGCGCGACCTTGCAATTTTGTCCAATCACCGCAACTTTTCTGCAATTCCAATCATAGCAGTCCCCAGTGCAAACATAATGCATATACATCACCGAATTCACTTCCTTGTTTGAAGATGCAGACATGTCCCATTCTAATGTCTCTCATTTCCCAACCAAAACTACTGCTGAAGACCGTGCAAAACATTTGGAGCATGTTAAATAATTAGTTTTGGAATAAATATTTTCAATTAGAATGTTGAAACATGGTCTAAAAGCTGAAAAAAATGCAATTTTTCAGCAAATGTCACTGTCTCTTGCAATTTCATCGCAACAAATACACTTAAAACACTGCAACTTACATTGTAATTTTTTAGAAAAACTGCCGCGAATTCAGACATATTAGACTGCAACAATCTCGAAAAACGCCCACAAAATCCTGAAGGGACAGAACTTTGTCCTAAATCACATATTTTTAAGATGCTTAAGAACCTTCAGGTTGGAGTGAACGTTCACCATAACTTGGTAATAAAATTTTGAGTCCAGGTGGTTTTTTTGGGCATTTGGAGCATCATAAGACCTGGATTATTTAAAGTATTTTTTTCATGCAGGAGAGCAGCATACTGGTCAAATGAGATGGTTCTGCAAAACTTACAGCAGTGAACGTGCAATTAAACCATAATAACAGCATAACTGAGCTATAAATTCAACAAAAGTACTACATGGGAAGAAAAACTCCATCTAGAAATCTTGTTGACCCACATTTTCCTAGAAAGAACTGGTGTTACATGACAGAAAATGATCTCTAAACTGCTCTATCCCACTAAACTCCCATAAAATGACAATAAAAATGCAAGTCAAAGCCCAGACTCTTCCCAGATTACTCCTGTCCTCACAGTCAGTGACTTCTATCCACCGGTAAAAGAATCTTCGTATTACAAATCTAAGACATCCAGTCTCCCGCCGCCTCGTCCTGCAGGATTCAGAACCACATGGCTGTCGCCTTGAGGTCCGTGTAACCTGACAACTCTTCTGAAGGCGAGCATGAAATGGAGGCACTAGTGCACTTTCACGGTGAGCTCGGAGCGTTTTGTCAGCGGATGAACGATGAGGGATCTGATGGGGCAATAAAAAGCCAAAGTCTGATTTATGGCCTCAATGGCTCGTTCACATACAAGATGGTTTATTTTTTAAATACTGCTGTGTTTGATTTTGTTTTTTAGGTTTTTCTTTCAATTGTTTACAGCCAAATCATGTGCAAAGTGCACGACTGTAAGATAAATGATCACATTTACTGATTTAATTGCTATTATTTAAGTCACAATATTACTTTAAGGGTTGTGTTGACAAAACAATGTTGCATCAACTTAATATTGGCTGTAATTTCAACTTAATTCTACGTTGTTTGGATAAAATCTGAATTTAGATTGAGGTAACCTAATAAAATTGGCTTGAAACTGCATTTTTCTTCACCTTGAGTTCATGATTTCAAATCTTTATTTGAACACATTTAGACATTTTCAGACAGTAAAGACAAGTAATTAAAAATAAGTTTGACTTTAAAGGAAAAGTTAGTTCTCTGAACTCAACATAGTTTGTTGGTTGAACATAATTTCATTAGAACTTGTCCTGACTTAAAAAGATTGATGCAACCAACTTTGTTAAGTTTTATATATTTTTTTGAGACCAAACAAGTTCATGTGAAATCTTGATTTTAGTGATTTTACTCGAAAGAAAAATACCAAAGTGCTGAATTTGGATTAGATAAAAGACACAACAATCTTGCTCCACTGACATATTTCCATTTCTTTCCTACTATCAAATCAAATTTAAATTTTCAAAGTCTATTGGGAGATTTGTTTTCAGTTTGTACACATTAGACTCGTATAAAAAATGCTTGTTGAGAGGAACAGTTGCTTTTTCCCAACAACTTGTCATTTTTGTGTAAACATTTTCTTTTAAATGAAAATATATTAACATACAGCCCATTTAAGCACTCAGATCAGACTATTACTGCTCCTTCCTTCTTTCTTTGTGGTCTGGATTTGTAGGCAAAAGTTTAGAAAGCAAACAGCTCCATTAATAGAGGCTGATGTCTGCAGGGTTTATTGTGGATATTTAGTGCACTAGGAGCTCTTGTCGTTGTGATGTCAGTGGTGCTGGTTTTGTAATCCAACACATCCTGGAGCTGCACCTGTTACTTCCACAAATAGTCTACCTGCCGACATCCACCAGAGACGCAAACAAGGCTGTGGAGCTGCTCAGATATTTCACAGGGTCGAGCCACAGCAGCAGCAGCAGCAGCCCAAGTTTAGGAGCAGAATGAAGAGCTTCATTATGCTCAAATTAGGCGCAAATGCAGGAATGCAAAGCCGCGAGTGCGCATTCTCAGCGGGACGGCTCATCCATCTATCCATCTATCCGCGCGTCACACGTGTATAATTTAACAGTTCTCGGCTGCACACCGGAGGAGGCACTTACTCAGCTGGTTGGGCTCATGGCTGCCATTCACTCTGCCGTCGGGATGGATCTGGAGGTGGAAGCCGATGCCGACCCGACAGTAGAGCCTGCAAGTCCTGCGTCCGGAGCGGATCCCCTCCTCCAGAAGTTGGCGCTCCAAGGAGACGCGCGCTGCTGCTGCTGCTGCTGCTGCTCCGGCGGCGGCGAGAATCAAGTGAGCGAAGGTCAGAACGTAGAGAGGAACATTCATTCTTCCAAAAAGGGACACTCTTTCCACCCGCTAGGCCACTTGGAGCATTTTCGTGTCGCTCCCGAGGTCCCGGTGCGCAGCGCTCCTGGGCATTACCCCGGCTGCAGGAGCTGGAGCGGTTCTGCTGGCACGGGGATATTTATAACGCCAATGATCTCACTACTCGATGCATGCCTGAGCTCTAAAGGACGCTCTTTCATCCAGATTTTGTCGCCGAGATGCCACTCCTGCTCAGCACCGACCCACAGCAGCGGGGCGTGAAGCAAACGCGACTGACACCGCACATTTTCCAAGGAGTCGTCCGCGCCAGGACGCACAAAGCGCGGCATTTTACGCGCAGGGAAGCGACATTTTTTCCCCCTCCTAACAGATCGAGGATTAATTCATGCCCGAGGGCAAGAAAAATGTGTCGTTTGGCGGCGCTTCTTCCCGCATGAGTGAAATAAAGAACGGCGGGAGGGTCGAGGCGGACGGAGATCCTCAGGTGGTGCAGCAGCAGAGTTGAGCTCACCGGAGACGCGGCGACCGTATTTATAGGCTTTAGTCCACCTTATCATCTGATACGTGCACACGCTGCCAGGACGAGCGTCTGTCAGCAGAAGACACTGTCACACTGTGGACTACTGCAGAAATAAACAGCAAAAAGCACTAATAAACACACAATTCTGCCTTTTCTCTGAGTCATTTTTAGCAGTTTTTGCACTCAACATGTTCCTTTCATGTTATACTACCAGAATACCTTTAATAAAATCACTGAGGAAACCAAAATCCATGATTGTTTTTGGTGACAAAGAAACATTCAGAGTTGAAATTCAGTCATTGGAAAGTCAAGACTGCCATGAAACCTTTGTTTACAACTGCACGTCATGCAGTCTCATCAAGTTATATCCTTTCAAACGATTTAAAAGTCAGATTTTGCATTTAATGTCCCAGCAACAAAACTGAAAAATCCCTACTGCAGTTCAGAATAGTCCAATCATCATCATTCAGCTTCATAATCAGCATTAGCAAGCTACATCTTTCATGCAAATGATCAATTTTGGTTCAATCATGATGCCAAACAAACAAAAATACAATAATCTGAAAAATAAATTACTTTCACTTGTCACAATGAGCTGTTTTCTTGCATCAACCTTAAAACAGTTAATTTACTGACACATTTTGCACATAAAATATATTAAATCTGTTTAGTGTTATGGGGAAAACATTTGTGGAGTTCTTTAAGGAGCAGCACAGTAATAAAACATACATTTCTTCATTTTCTCTAAGTAATTTCATCAATTTTTACATTCTGCATGTTCCTTTTTTTGTCATATTACCAGAAAATCTTTGGAAAAATTCATGGAAGAAGCCAAAATGCATAATTGTTTTTGATGACAAAGACACATTCAGAGACAAAGTTCAGTCTTTGGAAACTCAAAACTGCCATGAAACATTTATTTGCAACTGTATCTCCATCTATCTCATGAGTTACATCCATTTTAAAACTATGAAACTGTTTAAAAATGGCACATTTTGCAGTGACTGTCCCAACAACAACACAGAAAAGCCTCACCGGCCGTTTGAAGTTACTGTGTTCAGATTTGTCCAATCGTCTCTACTTATTTATGCCATTCAACAGCTATAAAATCATGATTATCGGCTATATCTGGCTTGAAAACAATGAACTTTGGCTTGGTTATGATGCCAAACAAACTGAAATACAGCAAAACTGAAAAATAAACTACTTTAACCTGTTAAAATTAGCTGTTTTTTTCTTACAAAGACCCCAAAAACAGTTTTACAGTCACGTTTTGCTCATAAAATATATTAAATCTGTCCTACTTTAGAGGACTTTCCTGGTTCAACAAGTAAAAAGATCATTTCAGGAACAACACAGTGATAAAAGGTCAACAGTTCAGTTCCGATGTGTCTTCTTTAACGCTGATTAAACATAAATTATGTCCAATCATGATTCCCATAGTTGCTGTCATTCCTGCAATTAATGCCGCAGAGAACAAACTGAGTCCCGCCATTCAAACCTTGACATGTCAAAGCAGAAGGAAAAGCACAGGTGTAAATAATAAAACGATTCATGTTTCAGGGTCGAGGTTTTGTGCACTGTTAATGTTGTTATCAGCAGCTGTGCTTTTCATACCGACATCCAGTCAAACTGTCTGTGAAAATGAAATTATCTAAAAAATATCACAATGAAAAGCAATGATGAGTTGAAATATGTGAAACTTGACTATACTCTGATCACTCAAACAGACATAATAGAGTTCAAACACACCTTAAATGCCTGCAACTGGATTTTTGTGCCATTTTTTGGGTTGGAATTCAAAATAGCTCCATGAAAACTGAGGCAAACCACCATAGAAACTAGTTTGTACTGTGACGGAGAAAGGAGTTCTTTGCACTTTTTGGAAGCTTTATCATGGTTAAAAGGACAGTTGTTAATTGTCAAGTTACCCACAGCTGTGTATTAAAAGATGCATCATTCCTTCAATTTTAGTCCAATAAAAGACTGTTTTCCACTGCAGGAACTTGCAATTCATGTTATGATGTCCTCAACCTTTGCACATGTTATTATTGGAAGAACTGTCCCTGGAGAACCTCTTTTAGAGGCATTTTTTGGAGGGAAAAGTTAAGTAAGTCGACTCAAACAACATCGCCATCAACAATGTAAACGTCAACAGTAAAGGTACTTGTCCACAGGATCCGTCAGTTTCTGGCATTCCATTCATTGTCTATGTGAAACACCTTGCGTTGCATTCTGGTTGCGTTGCGGTGAGTTTTGAGCTACGTTGCAGTGCGTCGCCCCGGAGAGCTCATTTGTATAAAGTAGACTTGACTTCTACTTTATGCAAATTTGGTGCAGGGAGCAGAGGTCCAACACATTGCAGAACCTTGGTCAACGTCTAAGCTTGTTGAACTAAAAAGAGGACAGATTCAGCGGCTTGGTCGCAAACTTTCTCACATTTTAGGTGAGAAATAAGATATGCAATTGTGGAATCTGTCCTTATTTTATTTCAACAACGGTTAGTTTAGAGGTTTTCCGAAAGTTTTGCGAAACTTGGGAACTCCATTCGATGCGCTTCATTAGCATAATGTAGCAGAGACCTCAATTTTATGCAACTTTATTGCTCGAAACGCGACGTGCCGCTACCAGAATGCAATGTGAGGCGTTTGACGTTGACAAAGAATGGAAAGCATTAAACTGGCAAATCCTGCACCAAGTCAGATTTCTCGTATGTGAAAACCTACTTGGCAATGAAACTGATTCTGAAATTCCCCATATAGGCTAACATAATCAATCTCTATGATCGCATGTGCTCATATTTTCATGCACTCAGAGTTATCGTTGTGGGTGAAGCTGCTAATCCAGCACCACTGTGGGAACAAAAACACTGAAAGGGATGATTATGGTGCCGTTCCTGTAAAAGTTCATGCCACCTCATACTTTCCTGCAGTTGAAAGCCACATATAAAGATGTCTGCAATACCTTAGCATCAGAGTTCTTTCCACTTTCTGGATGTCTTTTAACTCTTTAAAAGGCAAGTTGTGTTTTTTTTAACACTACACATAATATAGTAGAATACAAGACATTTCCATGTGTACACAGTCTTCATTTCCCTTGTTTAGTGCAACAAAGTGAGAGTTGAGTAACAGAATCCACAGAATGACTTGAAGTTCAGCCAATGAGGCCTCAGCATTCTGGTTTACAAGAAATAAAATCACAAAAATGTAAGAGCCATCTACCAATGTCAGCTTTTTTTGGTGTGAAGTTCGCAGTTTGAGATCCTCCAGACAGTTTTCTTGCTAAACTGCAGCTGAGCTTAAGACCCTCAATGTGGTTCAAGAAAATTTCTTGTTGGATTGTAGCTTTTCCCCAAAATGCAATGTCAAAAATCTGAATTAAGTGGAAACATAATGGAAACCGTGTCTGTCAGTGT
Organism: Amphiprion ocellaris; assembly: GCF_022539595.1. Lineage (NCBI taxonomy): Eukaryota > Metazoa > Chordata > Actinopteri > Pomacentridae > Amphiprion > Amphiprion ocellaris. The sequence continues at coordinate 4,326,796 of NC_072771.1, read as the reverse complement.
TCATTAACCAGTGTCACTTTTCATGTATATATTTGAGTATATCACCATCAAGTTTTTTAGTGAAGACTGTCCAAAAACAAGCTGTTTTCCCCTTTTTTGAATAGTGTATCATTTGTCACCTGTAAGCCCACTTTTACAACCAATATAAACACTTTTGCTTCAGAAAGTCCATTACAGTAGAGCCACAGTAGATCTGTTTATGTGTAGGATGAATGCTAGTACTGTTTGGAGATGATCTTGAAAAATACACTCATCCTTTAATATATGTTTTGGTTATTTCTCTGCAAGACAAGAGACTTTACATAGCTTCTTAACTTTTTCACATTGGTACCAGTGTGATTAACACCTCTATAGCCTTCCAGTTCACACTTTAGCTTCTGGACCAAACAAAAGCACTGAACTTCATCTTTAAAACATCTATGTGAGGCTGTATCCTCGGACTCTCTGCAGCACGTGTCCGCAGCTAATCTTATTAATTTTCTATCTCCACATGCATCCACTGTAATCCCATCCCTCATTGTTTTCGGTGTCTGAGTTTGATTAGCTCTGGATTACAGCCTTCATAGGGGCCTAATTGTCTGCGAGGCCGAGCCGGCGGTACCTTCTATGTAAACAGCAGGCCGGTGTTTAGTCGCTCCGTTCTAATGGGCAGCTTTCCTGTGAGGCCGGCGCAGTAACAGTGAGGTAATCCTCCGCCGTCGCGTAAACATGGATGATCCTGATTGATTCGCCCGCCCGATTGATCCCAGCTTTTAGCAGCTTTTTAGTCTAAGCAAACAGCAGACAGCAGGTTCTGCCGCGGCCCTGGACCGTCTGAGCCCACAGACGGTGATCAATCTGAGGGTTGAGGGCAGCATTTGGGAGCATCTGAACCGGCCGAGGTCCTGGTCATACATGGCTACAGTCCTCTGAAGTCCAGAGATGCTCAAACACTGCGACAGGCATCACTGTAGAGGTCGTACATTTATACGAGGTGTTGTTCGTGAAAGTTCAAGAGAAAAACTACTCCAGTAAAATTAGCTTTACATAAACTTCAAGTGTAATAATGATGCTTTCATTACTTTTATTCATGCTTGTCCTGGAACTTTGGCTGCACTTTTGTCTGCAGGACCGTCCAGGAATGTGAGGAGTGATTGCTCAATAGACGATGTTTTATGAAGTGTTGATCTGTTATCTTGAGCTTAACCTGCTCCGGAGCAAGTTAGATGTTCAGCTTAAGTTTCCATGGTGATAGGAGCCACTGTCCTGAAATCACCATCTGCTTGCTGCCTTCTCCCCTTGTTGCAGATCAACATGAGATATTTGTCTCCACAAAGTTCGATCACCAGCAGATGAGTTAGGAGAAAAAAGGTCAAGTCCAGTCCATGGGTGGACGTTCTCAAGCAGCGTTTTGGTTGTTCCTCTTACCGACTGACTTTCCTTTGAGACATACACTGCTGTTCAAAAGTTTGGGGTCACTTAGAAATGTCCTTATTTTTGAAACAAAATCTTTTTTTTCAATGAAGATAACATTAAATGAATGATAAATCCAGTGTAGACATTGTTAATGTGGTAAATGACTATTCTAGCTGGAAACAGCTGATTTTTAATGGAATATCTCCATAGAGGTACAGAGGAACATTTCCAGCAACCATCACTCCTGTGTTCTAATGCTACATTGTGTTAGCTAATGGTGTTGAAAGGCTCATTGATGATTAGAAAACCCTTGTGCAGTTATGTTAGCACATGAATAAAAGTGGGAGTTTTCATGGAAAACATGGAATTGTTTGGGTGACCCTAAGCTTTTGAACAGTAGTGGATCTTTTGATATGACCATACAGTTTAAGGTAGTCCTGAAAACCTGAAGTTAAACCTGAAATTATCTCAATAACCCTATGGAATATAAAACGGTGTCTGTATAATTAAAGGATGGTTTCAGTCAAGTTTGCCTTTTTATACCAAATAAACTATAACCAAGGAACAGCTACACTGTTCGGAAACTAAAATACAGAGGGAAGTGTAGATGAAGTCAAATGGTTGCACTGGAAATGCGAAGCTTTGATAATCAGATCTCAGGTATGCCGATTATTTTCATAGTTTACAATATTTTTTGTCCGTTGTCATGTTCCCATATAAAAAAAATTTTAAAAGCATTTTTGAGATAAAAAGCATCAAATTGATGTGCATAGAATGTCAAAATAAATACTGGAAGGAAGGCAGCTGAACACCTTCACTTCTAACTGCAATCCTAAACGTGATGTCTTGAGAAAACCTGCACCCAAAAGTACAAGTATTAGTATTATAAAGTATATGTTAGTATTGTTTTTGTGTACATCTGCAATGGAACGTTAACAGCACTTATTCAATTTTAGTATAAAAAAGTATGAAAAAACTTGACTGTCATAGTTTTAGGTTTTTCTTGTAGCTCCTCAAATTATTTTTTACACAGATTACAGCATTTTTCTGGGTTGGTGAGTTTCAGGATCTTCAAAGAGAAACATACTGGTGGAAATAACTGAGTTTGTTGCATTTTTGACACAAAAATCTGCAAATTTATGTGTTCAGAATAAGACAGCAGAACAACATCCTGTCTTGCAGCAGTTCAAGATGCAACATCTTGAGAAAACCTGCACCCAAGAGTCCAAGTTAGCTTTTGGAGAACATGTTCCAGATGAAAGAGACCTTTCAGTGAACTAGAAATGTATTAATGATGGCTGCGTTGCTTTTGTTTATGCTTGTCCTAGAATATTTGCAGCACTTTGGAGAATTCTGGTTACTTTAAACTGTGCAATATACATAAACCTAATTTTGTCTTGGTTTTAGGTTCTTTTTGTAGCTCTTGTACACATATTTGGATAGCTTACAACACTTTTATAAATTGGCATGTTTCAGGATCTTCTAAGAGCAACATACTGGTAGAAATAACTGAGTTTAGAGCATTTTTGAGACATAAATCAGCAAATGTAAGTGTTCAGAACAACATGGCATATTAATATCAACCTGAAATGCAACATCTTGAGATAACCTGCACTCAATAGTCCAAGTAGTTGGACTTTTCAGCTTTTCATTTCAGCTTTTGGATTATATGTTCTGGTTTAAAGAGAGTTTTTAGTGAGCTAGAAGTGCATTAATGATGGCTGCTTTGTTTTTTTCCAAGAATATTTGCAGCACTATGGTCAATTCTGTTTGCTTTAAACCATGCTATATAAATAAACCTAATTTTGTCATGTTCATTTCACAGCTTCCAACATTTTTTGAGATTTTCATGTGTCAGGATCTTCTACCAACAACATACTGGTTAAAATACTCCAGTTCAGAGCTTTTTTTTGGATTGAAATCCTCAAATTTAAGTTTATCAAACAAGGCAGCAGAACAACATCTTACTGCAATTCTACATGCAACATCTTAAGAAAACCTTCACTCTGTAAAGCTCTTCTGTGACATTATGCAGGTTTTCCTAGTTTCATACTCGTGTACAAACCCAACTGGTTCCAGCATCTGCTTGTCCTGCACGTTCGGGTCAGAATTAATGAGCTGTGCCTCAGATCCTTGTATATTATTTTGGTGCTCGAATTCCTTGAGCACGCTCAGTTTGTGTGTACATAATCTTTAGCCACTTAATATTTTAAGACGGTTCATCGGGACTTTTTCCAGCGGCGGCTTCTGGTGCTGCTGAAGAGGTCGGCCAAGTTCCTCTCATACTCGTCAGCCCAGTTCAGATATGATTTACGGTGTTTATACGAATGCTTTGCACAAGAACGAAGACTTGCAAATAAATCACTGCCAGCTGATTGTATTGACTTGTAGCAACGTTACGTCAGAAGTGCCACTGAATCCACAAACATGCAGCAGTTCGGCCCCGTTGGCACTTCCCACAATCATGGTAGCCTCCTGGAAACCTCGACGACGTGACCGACATTCGCCACCGATGACCTTTTTGAGTTACTTTCCCCGAACTTTCCCTTTTTGGAAGTTCGAGGCTCAGAAACGCAGCTCTGAGTAGGTAAAGCTTAGGAGAAACAAGAGTCACGGGGGAATTAAAAGTGCATTTGAAGCCTGAGCTCTGAACTTCACACTAAGACAATGAACAAAGCGCTCTGATGGTAATTAGCAGGACAGGAACGCTGCTGCTGCTTGTTTGTCTCCTGGTGAAACCACAAAGCAGCACCTGTTGGCTTGTTACAGACAGACCACCTGTCAGCAGGAGGACGACCCTGAGTGGCTGAGTTTATTTAGAGAAGATACGAGCCTTTACTGGGAGATCACGTGAAGGGTAACAATAAAACAAAATCTGTAGAAGGAGCTGCTTCTGTCAGGAGAAAACACTGGTTTTAAGTTTCAAGAATTAAGAAAGTCAGATTTACTTAGAGTTTAAATGACCTCATGAGTTTTTAAAAAAGGCATGAAGAAATTTTTTGTCTTGCAAGTTACAGTTGATGAAGTGTTCTTTTTGCTTAAAGTTTGTGTAATCCTCGAACGTAATCCTTTGGAAATGGGAAAATCTAATTTTTTGCCCCAAGCTGGTCACCATTCTGGTTTAGCTCAGCCTTCATTCAAATGAGGAGATTAGAAACAGAGTGGTCCAAGCCACAACCCAAATATAGCATTACAGTAGCGCTTTGAGTGTTAGACCATTCTTGAAAACACAAAACTTTGAACCCATTTTTCTCAACTACAGAAAGCGGGTCAAACCTCTGCTTCCTTCAAATTATGATTGTTATTGTTACTCTATGGGTAGTCTTGCTTAGTCGGCTCATTCTACAGTAGAGAATGGTCTGACTGCACCTCATTATTATTCTGCTACAGAATAAAAATGCTCTAGCTTCTTCGTATTTTGTCAACTCAATAACATTTGTCTTGGGTGAAGCTAAGTGAAGGTTGTGCCTTTGGTGTTCTGTCAAAATAGTAATAGTAGAATTGTTGTCTTGGTGGAACATTTGCATGCAGGGAGGGGAGCCTTTTTATCAAAATGGAAAATTTACTGGGGAAAAATGGCATTGCTTTCTTAATGCGCCATCCAAATCCTCTGCAGAACTTTACAGTTTCATTGTGTGTGTTGCTGCCCAAGAGTTGCTTCCTGTAACTAAGCTGGTTTTGAAAATGCTAATGCACAGATTGGAGAAGAAGAGTCTGAAATAAGCAGCTAATGACTGACTTATATCTACATCCTACTGCCAGTGAATCAGACTATTCTATGGATCATGCTATCTTTGCTTTCTTCACCTTCACTGTAGAGATTCAAGGAAATAGGGACTTAATCGAACACTTTGTGAATGGCATTTAGTGGGGACGTTAGCATTAGCTCTCTGCAGCTTTCCAAACAATCTTAAAATTGACTTTTCTTGTAATTTACATGAATCATTGTGAATATTTGTTTTCAGTCAGAAAATTGTTTAATGATAGAAGTTGAACTAGTGACTAGTTAGCTAGTTATTTAGCCAATTTATACTGTCATATTTAAAAGGAAAATGGTCATAAATTACAGAATTAGTATTGATTTTACTCAGCAAACTTGTGCAAGTGCAACAGGAGTTCTACAAAGATTTACAGATTTTTAAAAAAAGCAACTTTCTTCAAGAAATTCTGCTCAGGTATAGGTCATTGTTCACCTCTCCAGATACAACAGAAACACCAAAAACACATCGCAAAGTTGTTTATGCTTCTATTTTTATGTCTGGAAGTTGATTTAGTTGTATATAAAGAAGGCAAAATCTTTGTTGGATGCCAAAGTGTGAGGATGTGGCTACTTCCTGGAGGCAGAACAGTGTAGATCCACTCATTTATTTTTGGTCAGAAGTAGTAAAAGATTGCAAGACGTTGGTTCTGCAGTAGATTCACATATTAACTCTTGTTCAAGTTGGACTAAAGTTTCTAGAACTTGAAGATTTATTTTGAGAAGAATCACTTTTCCAAAATGGAGCCAAGTGCAACAGGAGTTCTACAAAGATTTACAGAGGAAAAAAAGCAACTTTCTTCAAGAACGTCTGTGCAGGTTTGATCTTTGTTCACCTCTCCTGAAACAACAGAAACAGATCCTCCGGTCAAAGGTTTACAAAGACTCTTCTCCTCTTTGTTCTGCTCATGATGGAACATCCATTTTTTCCCAGCGAGAAAATCCCTCCTGAATATATTTACACATCAGACGTAGATCTTTTACCTTTAAGTGGTCCCTGGGTGGCTGCTGGACGGAGGACACCAGATAAATCTGCTCTGTTTTTCCTCACAGGAAGCAGTCGCACTGATCTTCTCTAATCCATTATCCACCTCTTGCATCTGGGCCACCCCCAGGCCGCCATACGTCTTCATTTGGACCTTTCACTGGGTCCCATCGCACACTTGAACCCTCGGCGTGGTGCAGCAGCGCTCACACACTAAACAAAGGCCTGACAGTCCAAGATTAACACATGTCCTCATACGGCCTCTTCGTTTTGCTTTTATCTTGATTAACTCCTGATTTCCAACCAGAAGAAAACACTCTTTCATCAGTGAGTTTACGTTTTAAAATGCTACTTTTCAACGTCTTTCGGCTTCAGGTTCGCATCACGTCTCTTTGGACTTCAGGCAGGTTGGGTTTGTTTTACTGTTGCGAAGCTGCAGAAGGGAGCTCACATTTTCAAACAATCAACTAAGAAGAAGAAATAAAATCGACTGTTAGGTGACCTTAAGGTCTTCTGCATGCTTATTTCCTGTTCCAAGTAGTTTTCTCCAGGAAAAATGTGGTCTGACTGGGTTGATTCAGCGCTTTTGCTGTCTAGTTTGAGCAACATGCAAGGTTTTATGGTGTGACAGTTGTTGAAAGCACAACCTGTTACATTAATACACAAAAAGTTTGGGATTTTTGCTACAGAGCAGAGATTTGGGGTTACATAGGGGTGCAGTGTTGCATCACAGCAAGACGTTTTGGGTTTCAACCTGTTGGGTTTGCATATTCTTTTTATTTTGTCTAACTTCCTCCTGCACTAAGTTGGTTGTAGCGATGAGTGTACATGGTTTTCTGTTTCTTTGTGTTAGATCCATGATGGACTGCTTGTTTCCCACCTTCTGCCTGTTGTCCAGAACCCTCATAACCCCTATAGAAGGTACTGTAGGTAGGTTATATGTTCAATTTTATGAGCAAAACACTGAGCAAAAACTATTTAAACTCATGCCAGTGTCACTAAAAAGTTTATTTTATGGGATAATTATGAGGTTACAGCTACATATGTCCTCTGAGGTAAATTTGTTAAAGGAGGACTCATGTTGCAGCTTTTTTAAGTTCATATTTTGCTTTATGCCCAAACTACAGTGACTCTGGGGTAGTATATAGTAGTCTATAGTGTGTATACTGATTTATTTTCTCATATTAACTCACTGTAGCTGCCAATTTTAACTTTTTTACTCTTTAGGGACACTTTTGCAGTACTTTTTCTTCTACTTTACCAATTTTCTCAGCTGTATTTGACAATTTCTGTCAAAATGTGTTCAGTTTCATGCCTTTAAACTGCCCAGTAGTGACAAAACATTGAGAAAAAATACATTTGCACTCATGCTAATTTTATTAAAAACTGTTTGTCCATGTGATTTGGAGTTCCCATTGTAAACTTTGCTCTTCAAGGACAATTTTGCGGTACTTTTTCTTCTACTTTACAAATTTTCTTGGCTGTATTTGACAATTTCAAACATATTTTACACTTAAAATGTAGATTATTTGTTAAATTTTACACAGAATAACACTTTAAATTGCTCAGTAGCTGCCAATTTACACTTTTTTACCCTTTAGAGACAATTTCTTCTTCTGTTTTACCAGTTTTCTCTACTCTATTGGACAATTTTTGACGAATTTTACACTTAAAATATAGATTTTTTATTCAATTTTGTACAGAAAAACACTTTAAACTGCCCAGTAGTTCAAAACACTGAGAAAACATACAGTTAAACTCTTGCCAGTGTCATTAAAAACCTTATATTATGGGCTAATTTTGAGGTTACAGCTACATATGTCCTTCTCTGGGGGAAATTTGTTTAGGGAGGACTCATGTTGCAGCTTCATTTCATTTCTCTGACACTGACGGAGCCGTGAGTTTAAAGTAGACGGTTGTAAATAAGCAACAGTTCAGTTTTAGTCCGGAAAGACGGCGGGCACACGACCGTCCAACTCTCCACCCGAGCCGTCAGCACTCGGCTCATTACTGATAAAGCTGGGTTGACTTTCAGGCCTAGTGGTGCTGGAGGAGGGGGGACAACATGCCGACGTGGCCTCCAAGAAAACCGTCGACCGTTATGGAGATGTACTTCAAACGCTGGGAGCAGGAGGGGCTCGGCAGCAGAATGTCAAACAAAGTAATACGACCACGTTCAGATGTGCAGCAGCACGAAGCCTCGGTCGCTTCATCATGATGTCAAACAGCAAGCAGCCGGTTTAAAATACACACAGAACCGCTGCTGGAAGAAAACACCCAAATAATACGCTAGAAATGACATGTCTGACCACAAAAATGCACCTTTTAATTAATTTATTGAGCTTTTATTGATAGATTTAGTCCAAATTAGCCGAACTACACAAGGGAACTTTTAAAAATTTCAGTTTTACCTTAAAATACATAATAAAAACATCAATATAGAACACAATCTTATATGTAAAATGAGACAGTTTCTTAAGACAAGTTCAAGTTTCAACATGAATGTGGAGTTTTTTTGTGTTATTATCTGATATGAGCAAACATGCATTTGTTGTATTTTTTTTTGTTGAATCTGTAAGTGAGGTTTAAATGAATTTGCTTAAATGCTCCACGTCATAAACTTTAATATTCTGCATGTTCAGTTTAATCTTTACAAATTAACATTTTTTAACTGTAATTTTTAAACAAATTGCTGTTATTTTACAGATTTTCACAGTTTGTTATGCTAAATAACAAGTAATACCTAGTAAAATTACAGAAAAAAAATTAATTTCTAAATTAACTGGATGAAAAACAAGTCACAACTGTAATTAACGTCCACATCAAAAATTAGTATTTTTATAAATAATAATTTCGGGGGGTTTTGTAATATATGGCCATAAAGTATTTACTGTATTTAAATTAGCAACAAAACACTATTTTACAGATATTTGTTGTATATTAAGGACTGAAAAAGTACCATTTTATAGATTGTCCCAAATTTAATAATTTTTTAATATCTTGTGAAATTAAAAAAAATTCAAAAAAATATTTTAAAAAATCTGGCCAAAACTGTAAATAATGTTCACATCAAAAATCTATATTTTTACAAATAATGGTTTGTTTTTTTTGTGTGTGATCATAAAACGATGTTTTTTACTGTATTTAAATTAGCCAAAAAAATTACAGATATTTGCTGTGATTTTAAAGAAAAAATGTACATTAAGGACTGAAAAAATACCAATTTTAAACAATTATTTTACAGATTTTCGCAAGTTTTTAATATCTTGTAAAATCAAAGGAAAAACAGTGTTTTCATATTTTTAAAAAAATTTTTAATCTAAAACTTCGCTGTAAAAAACAACCTTTTTTACTCTAATTTTAAACAAATTACTATTATTTGCAGGTTTTCGCAGTTTTGCTAAATTGCAGGTAATGCCTAGTAAAATTACAGAAAAAAACATTAATATATAAATGAAGTGTTTGAGGAACAGGCCAAAACTGTAAATAATGTCCACATCAAAACATTATAATTTTACAAATAAATTATTTTTTGTTTTTGCAATGTGTGGCCATAAAACGATGCTATTTTTTCTGTATTTAAATTAGCAAAAAAATCACTATTTTACAAATATTTGCTGATATTTGACAGAAATATTTGTACAATAAGGAATATAAAATGACCATTTAACAGTTATTTTACAGATTTTTCCAAATTTGATAAATTACTGACAGTATATTGTAAAATCAAAGAAAACATAGTATTTAAAAACAAAAAAAGAAGAAGAAGAAGAAGAAAGAAACTACCCAAAACTGTAAATAATTTCCACATCAAAATCTTATTTTTCAAAGTTGGACTGTAAAATAACACTTTTTTTTCTGTATTTAGATCATAAAGAGCTGATCATTATTTTACAGAACTTTACTGTTATTTGACTGAAAAATAGTTCTGTTTTTGTTTTTTACTGTTATTTTATTGGTTTTGTTAAACTACAGAGATCTAGTAAAATCACAGACAAAAAACTACTAATTTAGATGATAACTGTAAAAAAAGAAAAAAGAAAAAAAAGAAAAAAAGAAAAAGGTCAAAGCTGAAAATGTCACCATCAAAAATCTGTATCTTTACAGATGTTTTTTTTTTTTTTTTTTTTTACCATGTGGACATGAAATTACACTGTTTTACAATATTTAAATCATATTTAGCAAGGATTTTTTAAAAAAATGTCTGACCGTAAAATTGCACCGTTTTAAAGTATTTAAATCATATTTATTATTTATGCTTTTGTTTGTTTGTTTTTGAAGATGTAACCCTAAAATTACACAGCTTTACAATATTTAAATCATATTTTTTGTGGATTTTTTTTAAAAAAATGTGTGACCATAAAATTACACACCATTTATATCATATTTACGTGGAAGCTCCTTTTTATTGTGTACTTTCAGGCACCTTGCTGCCTGATTTTCACCATATTTGAATGGAACTTTTAGTTTTCTACAGTGTAGAATCCACTAACTGTTTCCCTGCAGCTTTTCTTTTCTTCAGACACCAAACGAGGCTGTTAAAGTTCAGATCAGTGCTGCTCACTATAACCTGATCCAGGGTTTACTCGGGGCCGGCTCCTCCTGCTGCCGACTGATTAGGACTTCGCTGTCACGTCATTATTTTTTGAGGATCTAAATATACTCAAACAGCAGCAGCATCTCTTGGCCACTATTTCTGACCCACAATGTGCTCGATCTGAGGGCCGCTGACAGGGACAAATTTACACATCAGGTCCCTGTGAGAGGATCCACAGCGTCCAACATGCCTCTCCCAGACTCTACCTGTCTTCAGGACCCGTCTACGTCCTGGATTCCTCACATCGTGCTGAAGGTGAACACTCGGAGGTCGGGTTCCACCTGTTTCCTTGGCTATATACAGTCCAGTTCACACAGCTGCAGCCTCGACTAAAACCACCACAGTTTAATGCAAAAGGCCTCAAGTCAACTATTTTTTATAAATAACTAAAGAAATCCTAAAGAAAACAGCAAACTCTAACCTGGTTCAACCAATAAAAACACATTTCTCTTCATTTTCTGGGATTTATGCAGTAAAATATGCATAAATGTGAAAAATTACAGCCGTTATTGATTCTTATGACTATGTAGCACACAAATTCTGTATCACTCATTGTTTTCTGCAATGTGTGACCATAAAACGATGCTGTTTTTTTGTTTTTTTTTACTGTATTTTAATTAGCAAAAAAACTCATTATTTTACAGATACATGTTTTTTTGTTTGTTTGTTTTTTCATTAATTTAAATACAGTGGGGGGAAAAAATTGTGAAATTTTTAAGGCTAAACATTGTAAAAGACCAGATTATTATTTGTTAAAATACAGATTTGTGTTTTTGACATTAATTGTAATTTTTACCTTTAAAAAATAAAAAAATAAAAAGAAATTAACATGTAAATTACTACTTTTTTCCTGTGATTTAACTAGATATTATTTGTAATTTAACAAAACAGGGAAAATCTGTTAAAAAAACAGTTGTAGAAACATTTTTTACATTTTAATATACAGAATTTTCAATAACAGAAAATTTCTGTAATATAATAATTTTCTTTGCTGATTTAAATACAGCTAATAAATACATACATATGTACACACACACACACACACACACACACACACACACATATATATATATATGTGTGTGTGATTTTACTTTATATTTGTAATTTAACAAAACAAGAAATTATTCAGAAATAAAAATAAATATTTTTTTCAGTTTTTACAGTGTATTTGATGCCACTTTTTACTTTATGCAAACAGGAAATACTTCCATTAGGTTCTAGTTCTAGATCTTAGATGGTTATTTATGGTATATATCTGCAATTTACAGCAGATTTTATACATTTTCAAATCAGGAAATGTCATTTCCACATTACAGTGGATTACAGTTACAGTATATTATTAGAAAGTGTAAAGTATTCAACTTCAAACTCCATGTTCTACTGTAGAGTTTGTAATCAATTGTACAATTATTACTATTTACTGTAAAAATATGGTAAAATACAGGAGATTTTGCTGCATTCTGAGCATCTTTAACCCTCGTGTCGTCCTGCAGGTCAAAATTGACCCGTTTTAAAGTTTGAAAATGTGGGGAAAAAAATAAATTTCACAGTGAAACTTCTGATGTCCACATTTTCAAAATTTTTGGGAAAATTTCAAACATTTTTTGGTGGGAAAAAAAAGAAATGTTCAAAATGTTTTTTAAGAACATTCACAAAAAAATCAACCAAAATCCAGCAAATTTCGCTGGACTTTGGTTGATTTTTTTGTGAATGTTCTTAAGAGAATATTAGACATTTTTACTGATATATATGTAATCACTTTAGATATTTTTAGGATTTTTTGGAAGATTTTTCCTCATTTTTTGAAAATATTTAAAAGAATTTTCCTGCCAAATTTGGGGGATGTTTTTAAAAAATAAAACTTTTAAGGGAAACTTTTAAGGAATTATTGGAATTTTCTTCCTGAAGGTTTTGCAAATTTTCTGAAATTTGGGGAATTTTGTTGCAGAATTTTTGGATTTTTTCAGACAAGGAAACAATTTTTTTTGGTGCCCGTAAACGAAGACAACAGGAGGTTTAAGCATCAAAAACAAATATTTTCTCTATTTTTTCTCCGTTTCCGTGAGCAGACGTCTTCTGTCAGCTCCTATCTGGTGTCCACTCAGTTTCCAGAGTGTGTTTGGACCTCAGATAAAGTATCAGAGCTGCTGAGGTGATTCTTGAGCTCAAACCAAAAACCTAAAAAAGATCTGTAGCTGGCGTCCAGACGAAGCTCCTCTACCTGCTTCCTGCTCGGCTGAAGCAGCTGAGATGTAGAAATGCTGCTGGACCGGGTGGAAGTGAAGCTCAGAGCCCATAAACTGTCCCTGAGCCGCTGAGTGACGCCGTGACAAATGTGTCGGCTGCACAAAAGGGACGATGACACCAGCAGCGAGGCATGAGGAGGGCAACCGAATATCAGCCCAGGGTCTGTGGATCGCCGGCATGGGAGGTGTGTTGATGTGAGACCAGATCTGCTGTAATTTATCATCCTCTCAGGCCTGCTTCATGTGGCTTCTGTCTCCTGCTGCAACGTCTCACCACGTCCTCGCCGCCTTCTGCAACAAGTTAAAGGCATCCGTGCAGCCAGACGCCAGAAAAAGACGCAGTTTGGCCTTTTAACCTCTAAAATATAGACATAAATATGCAGATTTGTTGCAAAATCAGTCATCAAAGGTGAGTAAAATGCACTTAAATCTGAGTAATAATGTCAGTTTTAGTAGCAATATTAGTTTTCTCAGTAGTTTGTGCAGTATCAGTTTCAGTGTCGGGTGCAATATTTCATTTTTCAGCTCTTAAATGTGTTCATTATTCCATTAATTATTCTTTTATACCCCTTTTTTGGACATCTGACCTAATGTAAGAACCCAATAATCTTAGAAAAGTCTGAGTACGAACACTTTTTCATACTACTTTCATCTGAGGTCATTTCATGTTACAGTTTCGTGTGCAATATTTCATTTTTCAGGTCCTAAATGTCTTGATTATTCCTTTAAACCTGGGTTTGTTTGCCTTCATTTGACATCTGACCTCATTTTAACATTCTAATAATCTTTAAAAAGTCTAAATACAAGTGCTTTTGTATATTATTTGCATCTAGGGAGTCACCGAACTGATGCAACTATGCAGTATTTTGAGATTAAACGTCTATAATTGCTATTCCTGTTGCAATTTCATGTGCAATTTAGATTTTCAGGTCCTAAATGTCTTGATTATCCCTTTAAAACTGTGTTTTTCTACCTTTTTTGGACATTTGATTCCATTTTAAGATCCTAATAATCTTTAAAAAGTCTAAATATGAGTTCTTTTTCATGTAATTCTCATCTGAGGAATGCAGAAAACATGCAGTATTTTTGAAATTAAACATCTACAGTTGTTATTTCATGTGCAGTATTTAGGTTTCTCAGCTCATAAATATCTTGATTATTGTTTTAAACTGGGGTTTTTCTACCTTTTTTGGACGTTTGACCTCATTTTAACATCCTAATAATCTTTAAATATTCTAAATATGAATACTTTTGCAGATTTTTTTCATATGAGGATGCAACAATGCAGTATTTATTTTAGATTAAACATCTACAGTTGTTATTCCATGCTTTGTTACATTTTCAGGTGTAATAATTCATTTTTATGTTTAAACTATTTCAGACTCATTGCCAGTATTACTTCTTATTGTTCCGTTCTAGTCTGATTCTAGCTTTACTTACTTTCATTTTAAGTAAAATGTTGTTTTTGTATTTGACTCCACATTTATTCTCAAGTTTGGTAATTTAGTGTTGCTTTTACAGAATGTCTTTAGGTCAGGGGACAGTTTATAATCAAATTATTTATCATATATAATGAATACACATTAAAATGCTCTAAACTCTATTAAAAATTATTACAGGAATTCTTTAAACAAATTATTTATTTTCATTGTTAATCAGAAAATGTTTCCCTACATAGAGAAACACAAGAGTCTCTGAAAAACTTCATCAGTTTTAATTATTTACACTTTTGCACCTCAAAAATCAACTTTTACTGAAATTATGTTCAGCCAACAGCCAGGAATGAACTTTTCCTCTACAAATTTAATCAAATACCTTCGTAGAATTGATTCCTCACAAAAATTAAGTTGCTCCAAGTTGTACTTCCGTAATATTTCAAAGGAATCTTGAGGTATTATGCACTTAATTACCATAATTTTGAACACAAGAGTTTAAGCTGATGTTCAGTTAAGGCAGTTTTTCAGTGCTTTTTAGTTTTTCGTGTAGTGGTAAATATAAAAAAGTAAGTTGTCTCGACCTCAAGGTGAAGAAAAACTAGTTATCAAGCCGATTTCATGCTGTTACCTCAGCTTGAATTTAGTTTTTAACCAACTAATACTGAAATTTGAGTCTATATTACACACAGTACATACTATGTCAACAACACACATCAAAATTACATTTCTTTTACCTTAAAGGTCTATAGAAAATCAGCAAAAATAGGGTTTTTTAAATATTATTTTGTAGAAAGAATTACAATACCCATGATCATCAGCTGCAGATGTGAGAACAGAGCCAGAAATTTTCACATCTGTGCACTCAGTTCTAATCAGAATCCACTAAAGAGGCTCCTGTTCTGCTAATTTATTAATATTTTAGAATTTGTTTAAACATTTATTTGTATTTTAGTGCCTGTAGAGGTTGTAAATTGGTATGAATTAACTGTTTGCATGAACCAAATGATGATTCTGATGCCTCACTAAAGGAAAATTTGTACACATTTATATATTATTTATACACTGAAGTCTGTTTTTGTGTGTTATTTTTGGCTGTTTATTCAAATAGACCTCAGAAAAACTCAGCGAGCTTTTATTTAAATGTGTTGCAGTTCCGATGCTGACCGCTTGATGGCGCCCTTGAATCATTTTCCACGTTTCCTGTCCGGTTTCTGTCCTGAAACGTTCCTGACTCGGTATTAATTTATCTGTTTCTAATATATCTACATGTACAGTCATGCAGTTATGAGTAAATATTGATTATTGATTAGGAGATGAATCCATGTTTTGATCAGTGTTTTTGATGTTTACACACAAACTGACTGTTTCATTTCAACACATTCAGGTCACAGATTTAATGTGTTTTAATGTTTTCCAGCTCAGACGGTTCTCTGTCCTCACTGCGAGTTGTTCAGGTATTTATTTATTTACTTATTAAAAAATAGAAATAAATATCTTTCCAACCAGCTGGCTTCTCTGTAGCCGCACCAACAGCTTTCCTGCGTGAAATCAACACCTCTGAGTGTTTTCCTGCGAATTAAAACTCATTTATTATGTTTATTATAATTACATCCGCGATGCCGACGCGTAATATTAATAATAATATTAAAAGAAAACCAACATTTATGCGTCATGAAGAGAAGCCGACAGTCGTTTCTGCGTTTTCTGCACCGAAATGAAAAATTCGGATCAAATGATCAATTAAATATTCGTCTTTTTTGAAACTTGTCCGATAAATACAGGAGCGAATTTTGGTTATTAAATGTAAAACTGCGTGAAATAAACTGAATTTGCACGCAGAGAAAGTTGTTTTTTTTTTTTTCGTAATAGTCAAATTTAAGCGACCATTTAGAAAAAAATAAATGAAAAGTCAGCGTCAGGAATTAATCCGCTTAAATTTAAATTAAGTCTGTCTCAGTAATCATAATAATCATAATAATAATAATAAATGGTAACCGTCAAAGTGTGTGCTCTATTTTGAAAATAGAACACAGCAGGATGCAATCCATAGTAACTAGAATAATTGAATAATATAAGAAATTATCTAATAAAATACAATTTTCATGTATTATTTCTTGGGAATGGAGGCATATACACAATGTGAATACTGTATTTTTATACTGTATTATACATAAGAAAGTGCAGATAAAATCTATACTTAATAATAATTAGGTAGGCTGGAATATAAATCAGATATTTGGGTTTTGTGCCCCTTAATAATGATGATAAGTAATAATAATTACAAAAAAATTCAGATCCTCTTTCCTCGATGCAAAATGCACAACAATAGTTTCTGTAATTTTTATTATTATTTTTTTATATTTCTGTTGCAAAAAAAATAAAAAAGAAGTCCAGGAAGGCCACAGTTGAAAATAAAGCTATTTTATTGTCAATGCATTCAACATGATTAGATAAACTATCAAGTAGTAAATTTCCGCAAAAGGAAGAAACACTGAAACTATTCCCCACTGACACAAAATATTACACTTTGTATTTCAAATTAAACAAATTATGTACACCGTAATGTATAGACTGCATCTTAAATCAATATTATTTCATATTACATGCACTCTGAAATATAGTCTGACATAATATCCCCCAAATTTGTGTCCGTGTTCACCGTAGACATGAGAAAAACTTGCCTTGCCGCGTTGTAAACCATGACGTGTGACTACATTTTTGTAATTCTTCTCTATATTTGTATTTATATGATATAAAATACAACTTACTGTACATTTACACATATTTAAATCTTCCCTTATTCTCAAACTTTTTAAGTGCTTCAATAAATAGATTCGTTTTCGAAGTCAAAACGCATTTTGCATACACCCAAAAACGTGACATTTTGTACAGGGGGGAGAAAACAGACTGAGAAAAAAGGAATTCAGTAGTCCAAAGTGAAAACAAGTGCAAGGGGGTGTTTTAGTGTTTTTAAGTGGCCGATCTCCGGTGGGAGTGTTTAAATCCAGGCAAAAAACCTCCTTAAATTCGAGTCCTTCCAGTGTGGAGTTAGTACGAGTCAGTTATGGGAGGTCATGTGACGTGACAGGTGATGCCGCTCCCGGAAGGACTCGTTGCATATGGGGCACTTGAGTTTCTCCTCGCGCCGCCGCTTGACCAGAGGCTCCATGGCGTACTCCTTTTTGTGGTGGGACCGCATGTGGTAAACCAAGTCCGAGGTCATGCGGAAGGAGGCGTTGCACTTGGCGCACCAGTTCTGAGCCGGCAGACACAGCGAGGTGAAGGAGGGCGGCAGCAGGGTGAGCGCCGACGGCATCTGGAGCTGGATGGGCCCCGAGCTCTTGGGCCAGAAGGCGGTGGCGTAGACGAAGGGGTTCTGCTTGGCCATGCCGCCCGGCACCGGGCAGTTGGCGCCCAGCTCGGCGCCCTGCAGCTTGGCGGCGAGGTGGTCGGCCTGGTAGAGTCTGTTGGAGGAGATGGTGTCGCCCACGGCCGGGTGGCAGTCCAGCAGCTTGGGCGGCATCACCAGCGGCGACACCTGGGAGAAGGAGCGTGACGGCTGGCTGAAGGCGCTCTTCCTCTCGCCGCCACCGCCGCTACCCTGCTGGCCCACAGAGGTGAAGGCGCTGCCCATAGGCGAGGTCTGTGGCGGCTGGGTCTCCGACAGAACCTGCCGGATGTTCAGGTGCTTCTCCGACGGGTTGCTGCTCGGGCGGCCTCCGTCTTTGTTCTCGGAGTTGGAACTGTGGAGGTTTTTGCTGCCGCCGTGGTGTTTGAGGTTCTGGCTCGACTTTTTGACCTCGGTGAAGGCGCTGCGTTTGGCCTCACCATGTTCCGTGGAGCCCGGTGGCGAGAAGGACCGGTGGTTCTCCTCCAGGCCGTACACTCCCCGGTAGTTCTGCGCCGATGTCGCGAGCTCGTCTTTCGACTTGGACTGCAGGAGGCTCGGTGCTCGGCACTCTCTGTCCTCTATCTCTGAGAACTTCCTCTTCCCTGAGCTCTCGCTGCAGATCTCGGCCTCCTTGTCGCTGGGCGGACTGGTCCGGTTGTTCTCTAGGTCCCGGGCGAGGTTGTGAAAGTCCGTGGCGGGTTTGTTGGTGTCCTGAGGACTGCTGAAGCCTTCGGAGCGGCCCAGCTTGGGGCTGGTCCTGGTCGGGGTGGTGTTCGGTCGCTCTGTGCTGCTCTCTTTGCTCGGCTCGTCGTCGGCGCCAGTGATGCCCTGCAGTCTTTTGGTGCAACGAAACCGGAGGTGGGCCAGGAAGGGGAACTCGAACTGGAACCGCTGGCTGCAGTCTGGACAGGAATGGTGGGACGAACCTGAGGAGGAGAAACCAAAAACCAACTCAGAATACCTTGCTAAAGGGCGTTGTCTAAGAATACCACAAAAATCTTGTGTTTTTCATGAATTCTGCAATAAATTTGAGTTCAGGGTTCTTCCCGGTTTGTCCAGAAGTGCGGTCTTACCTTTGCTCTTGGTCGGCGCTCTGCTGGAGCTGAGCAGCAGCAGGTCGACGAGGTCTTTTCCGTACCAAACCAACAGCTCCTCGTCCTTCTCGATGCGACGCAGCGAGCGGTAGAAGAGCTGGCCGTTCTTCACATAGGCCTCCAGGTTCTGCTCCTCCTTGTCCCGGGCCGACTGGACCAGCCGGAGCCACATCAGGCCCTCCGAGGTGCTGTTGGCCGCTGACGTGTCCACCTGCAGGACGTACAAATGCACAATTACAGTCAATACATCTGGTCAAAACGCACACAAAACATGACCTTCTGTACAAGAGAGAAAACAGACCAAATGAAGGAATTCGTAGTCCGAAGTTAAAGAAGTGTTTTTGTGTTTTTAAGTGGCTGAATTTCAATTTAAAAGCAGAATTTCCAGGCTAATATTCTGCTTTAAAGTCTTATTTTGCAGGTGACAGAAATAAAAATGCTGCAAAAGGAGGTGAAAAGCATGCACCAAATCCCTGCAGAACAAATATGCATTCCAGAAAAAGGCAATAGGACATATTTAATGAGGGATCCAAAGCCAAATTCAAAATAAATACACTCTCACTCATTGCAATTGCAAGCATTTATTTTCTTTCCTGCAGAAATGACTAAAATAAATTGAAAGGGCTTAATAAAGGATTATTCAGCTTCATTAGGGGATTGCAGAAAGCTGCTAACATAATATTATTGAGGTTTTCCTTGTTATGCATGAGAATTTTTTTATTCTGTGCAAAAAAAAGGCAAGTAATTCTAAATTTGTGGTCATATGTTTGCAGCTGCACAGTCAGAAACGCACAGAAATGGTGTGTTTTCGGCCTTTTTGGATGCAAAATTTAGATTTAAAATGAAATATTACAAAGTGGATGCGTTTCAAAATGAAAAAGCACATGTAAGAGGGGATGAATTAAAGGAAATGTGTGATAAACGGTGAAAATAACGCGCTCTTACCCTGAAGATGTACGGTGCTGTGCGTTTGTCGGTGGATTTGAGCGCGATGAAGGCGATGCTGTCGTACAGCGACGTGTGGCTCAGCACGCAGGGCCCGAAGATGGCGTTTTCCGGGATGTCGCACGTCGTGTAGACGCTGGTGAAGATGTCGGTGAGACACTGCTGCACCGCTTTGGCGTCCCCATCCCACACCAACTTCTGAGAGCTGGACTCCTCCATTTCTCACTGCGGGAAGACGAAAAGAAAAAGGCGTAAAAACACTGCGCAAAGAACAAAAAAATCACCTCCAACACCGCTGGAAATAGAGGAAAATCAACCCTGCTGCACCCAAAGCGTAAAACTGAGCGTCTTTTCTGGCTTTTTGGGGATTTTTATGAACCAAAAATGAGCCATAAATTTGCGTAAACGTGCGTGTTTGGTTCCTGCTGCTGGAATAAATCTCCTCGGAGACAGATTGGAGAAAGCAGCTGTCAAGGGCGTCGTTTAGGGGCCCGATTCTTTTTTCCCCCCTGCTTTGAATTACTAATTAATCACTTTCAGCTTATTAATGGTAAAAAAATAAAAATTAAAAAAAAATCCCAATTTTGTAAATTATAAAACAACTAAAAAATAAAGAAAATCCCATCTGATCAAACACAGAGCAAATAATAATCCTAATTTATCCTATTAATAATATTATTAATACCTTATATGTTGTTAGAATTAATAATATAATATATAATACAATTATATTTATTATTATTAATATTATTAGCAGCAGTGGCAGTGTTAGGCTGAAATTATTAGAGCACTAAACGTGAAAAAATAATTTAAGTTTAATGAATTAACTTAATAAATGGTTTATTATGATGCAATCGGCCTGTCTGTTTTCATTAATATTATGGATATTTGTACGTTTGATAGTACTGATATTAATATTAGCATTTGTAGGCCTCTACGGGCGCCATTCAAAGCTGAATATTCCTATAATATTCCTGCACCATGCGTATTTTTTGCATTAATCTAAGTGTTTTATTGTTATTCTGAGTTCTTATTAATATTACGCATCTCCAAAATGAAGAATTTATGGGGTTTTGCGTAAAATTGTTTCCCAGATGCACTAAATGGTCTTTTTATTTTGTGCAACAACAACAAAAAAAAAAAAACAGAATAAAAAGCGTCTCTCAGTTGGAGCCGCTGCATGTCCAGAGCAGAGAGCATGTCCAATGGGTTTCAAGTGGAATGTCAATGTCAGTGATTCCATGTCAGCCAACCTTTCTCTCCTTCCTACAAGCGGCAGCGTATGTCGCCTCATTACCATAATCCACCACTTTCCCCTCTGAGACTGTAATTAAAGCAGCACGACCAGTTAATTATTTCTTTTCTCCCTTTTCTAACCTCTGAATGTGTGTGTTTAGGCGGCTCCCTCCTTCTCCTCCCCTCCCGGATCTGGCGTTAAATGCGCCGCAAAAGTGTGGCGCGGAGAAACCTGCACCTGATGCAGCTGTGGAGCCGTAAATTACGCACGATGGCACCGTGGAAAAACGGGAAATAAGAGGATCCAATGAGGAAAAAATGGAGTATAATTGCTTTATTTCCTATAAGGTGATTTAAGATAATTTAATTCTAACCTGCATTGAAAATATTTGTCACAATAAAGTGATAAAACACAACTCTAATGGGCCTAAAGCAGCGTTTTGCGCAATTTTAGCCACATTTTAATGCGTAATAGTGGATAAATTCTAACCAGATGCCCAAAAAAGTCACTTATTAATTCGAAAAGTCAAATATAATAAAGAAATCCAGAGTTCTGGCTATAAATTTGCGCACAATCAGGAAGCGACCCGGCTTTTGCGCATCTCCAAGTGATCAAATTCCGGACTAAAGAACTGCATCCTAACGGTGACTAATAGCGGGAGCAGATGAGCTGTTCGTTTCCGGTATCTGCTGTTGGTTTGTGGATGCACACACTCCAAAAAAGCGCCTTTTCTCTTTGATTTGCTGCGTAAAAATCTGATTTAATACAGGATTTTTGCAGCTTTTGCAGCTTTTGTAAATTTCATTTTATTTTTACGCACGGTGCCTCTCCAAAAGCGGCTCCCGACGCATCGCCTCCTGCACAAAAACCCACGCGGCCAGGCTTTTAAAAAGGTGTTCTGCACATTCACAAACCGGAGGACAGCGGCCGCCCTCCCGTTCGGAGCCGCTGCGGGCGGGAGGCTGAGCAGGAACCCATCTGCTGCAGCCGAGCCGCGCACTAAACTGTCCTAAATCAGCGCTCTGACCGGCCGGAGCATCTGCGTTTTGTTGTTTTGCTTTTACGCTTTTTTTTTTTTTTTTTTTTTTTGCACCTGCAGGACGCGCAACCAACTATCCAAACCACATCCCATAAACCTACCTTTCCGTCGATGAGGAGGAACAATAATCCACAAGCGACTTGACTTGAGAGCGACGCAGCGAATCAAAACCACCAATTTAAAAAAGGGGGGGAAAGAGAAAAGCCACCCGGAAAAGAAAGCGGACCGAGCTGGGGGTTGCTGATGCGGGAAGGTGACGGAAGATGGACGGGCTGATGCGCTCCCGGTGTTCGCCTCCGTTTGGTGATCAGTACATTTCCCCCCCGGTGAGCTGGAAGTGATGCTGCCGCCGCCGCTGCTGCCGCTGCTGCAGAGACTCAAGAGCGGGGTGGAGAGAGGCTGGCGGATAAAGGCAAGAACCGGAGAGAGAGAGAGACAGAGAGAGAGAGGCGTGCAGATGGGGCCCGGTGCTCTGGCTGACTGGCACACCGACACACACTTTTTGTTTGCGGCACATAATCTACCCAATGAGGCGTGTCACTCTCCGTCTCCTCCCTTTAACTCTTCACTGACCGACTGTCATTTGATGCGATTTATGGCGGCGAAGGAGGGGGATAAAGACCCCCACCATCCTCATCCCCCCCCCCCCCCCGCCCCCCCCCATTATTATTGTAATTCTAATCACAATAGTTGGTGGCTGTTGGAATAAAGTGACATTTAAGTGGGGGGGAAAACGCAGCTTTTTATATATTATTACAACAACTATTATCATTATTCGAACCTTAACTTGACTCTCAGTCTTCTTTATGCACACTCACACCATTACATCCTGATAATCTTTAACTTTTTTGTTCTTGGACATCCAGGACCTGAAGCCACCGGGCGCTCCTGCCTCCTCCACGCCGCCCGAGGAGCCTCTCAGAGCGGCCACAGAGCGGCTGGGCATCCCGGTGATCTCACAGCGGATCTGTGCTGCTGCTGCTGCTGCTGCCGGTGGTGATGGTGATGATGATGCTGTCTGTACTGTGTTCAGGCTCATTTAGGGGGCGCCAGTGTATAATTTGCATTGAATGGACGGCTGGTGTTTCTTGATGGAAGCTGCAGGTCATGCAGGTGAAGCCCTGCACTGATGCTCACAGTTATTTTTAAAGGAAAAATATGCAAGGAGGGTTTTTTTTTCTTCATTTTCTGCACACTGTCATGTAGTTAAGATTAGATTCAAATCTTAATACATAATGTGGGGGATTATATTTTTTAACTTTCATGCTTTATTTCTTTAAAATTACATGTATTTATCATTAAAGACTAAAAAAAATATGATTTATTAGTAAA
Source organism: Amphiprion ocellaris (assembly GCF_022539595.1). Taxonomy (NCBI): domain Eukaryota; kingdom Metazoa; phylum Chordata; class Actinopteri; family Pomacentridae; genus Amphiprion; species Amphiprion ocellaris. Next base: position 4,303,342 of record NC_072771.1, on the reverse strand, counting down.
TATTTACAAAAAATTTATGACAGAAACAGAAATAACATTTTAAGGTCTCTTTTTGCTGCTATTCACATAGGTTTTTAATCTATGTTTTTATCTATAACAATCTATTAATCCTGTTAAACTGCTCAACGTTTTGAACAATTAATGTAGTTTTCACCTTTTTGCATTAATGCACGATGAGCTGCTCATTTCTCCAGAGTGTAAATTTTCTGATCACTGCACTGCCACTAAAAGCCAAAGCAGAGGCTAAATTATCCCCAAATTACATTAATCAGTTATTATATTACACTAAGCACCAATATTGAACCTATTTTCTTGAGTATCTTTAATTTAAATTAGCTGAAAAATGAAATAATCTGCATTATTTCAGCATATTTGTCAGATTTCTAAGAAGAGGAGACAGAAATAAAAGGGAAATAATGTGGGTTTATCTTCAAATTCACATATTTCTTATTCTTTTTGGTTCTTTTTGGTGATTTCTGAATGTTAAAAATAAAAGTATAACAGCCTTTAGTAATAGCAGAATAATGATTTTGTGTTTTTAGTGCTCAGTTTTAGCTGCAGAGCAAATGATGCTCGACTCGATCGAGGCTGAGCAGAAGGTGATTTTGATGCTAAAAAATCAGCCCAGCTTCACTTTTCATTGCTTAAAGTATAAAAACACACTGAATTATTTTAATTTAATATGAAAAAGTTGAAACAAAATATAAAAAAATTGTGTATTTGGGTCAAAATCTGCATTTCCACTGAGAATCTGCTCTCTTTTTTTGGTTAAACTGGACCTTAAGACACACTTTACCTCCCATACTGTCAGGTTCTAATGATTTTTATTTTGCAGATGGCGTCGCAGTTTGTGCTACAGATAAATTTGAGGACAGATCAGTGAAGCATCCTGTCGCCCGACTGAGCGATCAGGAGTGCAACCAAAAAAAATTTTTTTTTTAGGAGGAGGAAAAATAAATTCAATACAAACCCGCGAAGGATAAAACACACAGTTGTCACAGTTTGCAGAGAGCTGTCGGTTTCTGGCCTCCAACGGAGTGTGTTTGTGGAAAAAAACTCTCATAACTTATTCAAGATAGAATTTGGTGGAATAATTGTCGCTGAGTTAGGAGAAAAAAGCATCTGTGTGCAGATCTTAGTTAAAAATCAAGGGCCGTACGTCAGTATATATTCAAAAAATTAGAGTAAAACAAGCAGAAATGAAGGAAATTCTATTTTCTGTAATTAATCTTGCAATAAAAAGACATTTCTAATGCAAAAAAATTCAATTTAATTCGATTTAAACTGTATTTCATGTTAAAATTAGGCTTTTTCTTTGCAATATTGAGGAAGAAGACGAGCAGCAAATAAGTTGAAATATCTCTCATGCAAGAAATGTAAGAAATGAGAGGCAACATGAGTGAGTGTTTAAAGAAGAGTGTGTGTGACGCTGCTGCTGTTGCTGCAAGCGTTTATATGCGAGTTTGTATTTAAAGATGGAAAATCACAGCTGAGGGATCAACGTGTCAACATCTGGATCATCTGACAGCTGGATCGCCTCCTGAACTCGACTCCCTTCGTTCACATTTTGTCTGTTTTCTATCTTGTTTTCTTCAAACTGTCGAGATAAAGAGATTAAAGGTTTTCAGGTCCGAAACTAAAATAATAAACATTTTCTTCAATAAAAACAGAAGCCCAAAGGCTTCTATTAGCAGTAATGGTGCGATTTAAAGCAGGCAGAGTGGAAAACAATGCAGGAACGTTCACGCAACGTTTGAAAACATTACCTACAAGTTCTAATAATTCTTTACAGAAAATGTTTAGAATGTTTTTATTTCCAGTAATGTTCCTATAAAGTTAATATAATGTTTTATTGTCAACATTCAGAGGATGTGAGGAACGCAGGCGATAACAAAGGTTCTCCAAATAAGGTTTAAAGAATATTTTACAGATATTTTCAAGGTCTCAGATAATTTTAATAAAACGTTCCAGTACTGTGATATGATCACAAAGGTGGAATATTCTTGCTGTAATGTTCTGGTTGGATGTTATAGAGGAAGTACATAACAGAACGTTCCTCTGCAAAACATTCTCACAATGATTATGATCGGTAACACGTTCCACCTTTGTTAATACATGGTTCTCTAAAGATCTTCTAAGGCCTTGATAACCATCCAGAAAGCATTTTATGAATGTTGGTTTGAGAACATTCCTCCTTTGTTGTCATGGAACACTGTGAGAATGTTTTGCTACAATGTGTTCCCTCAACAAAACATCGTCAGAACATTGCAGCCAGAATGTTCCACCTTTGTTATCGTATCGCATTACATATATTTGTGATATTTATGTTATCTGAGGCCTTCAGAACATCTGGCAAACTTTTTTTTGAATGTTGATTTGAGGTTCTTCCTTTGTTTTTATGGAACATAGTGAGTGTTCTCTTACGTGCTCCATCAATAACATCCCCCCAGAACATTGCAGACAGAATGTTCCACCTTTGTTAATAAATGGTTCTCTAAAGATCTTCTAAGGCCTCGGGAACATGTGGAAACTTTTTTTGAATGTTGGTTTGAGAACGTTCTTCTGTTGTTATCATGGAACATTGTGAGAACGTTTCACGTGGAATGTTCTATAATGTTTTATGTCAATAAACGCCCTCAGAGCATCACAGCCAGAATGTTCCACCTTTGTTGTCATATCACATTACATACAATTCCTAAAAATCTCCTGAGGACTTGAGAACATCTGGAAATCTTTTTTTGAATGTTGATTTGAGGTTCTTAATTGTTTTTTGTGGAACATTGTGGAACATGTTTTACAGAAGAATGTTCTATTATGTGCTCCCTCAACAACATCCTTTAAATATCCTTAGAACATTGCAGACAGAATGTTCCACCTTTGTTAATATATGGTTCTCTAACGATCTTCTAAGGCCTCAGTAACATGTGGAAACTTTTTTTGAAAGTTGGTTTGAGAACGTTCTTTTGTTGTTGTCATGGAACACTCTTAGATTGTTTTGCATAGAACATTCTACATTGTGTTCCCCCTCTCCAACAACATCCTTAAAACATCCTCAGAACATTGCTGCCAGAATGTTCCACCTTTCTTAATATATGGTTCTCTGAAGGTTTTCCACGCTACCGAGGCCATAGAAGACCTTCAGAGAACCATATATTAACAAAGGTGGAACATTCTGGCTGTGATGTTCTGAGGTTGTTTTAGGGATGTTCTTGGGGAACACAATATAGAACCTTCAATGTAAAACATTCTCACAATGTTCCATGATAACAACGGAAAAGCGTTCTCAAACCAACATTCACAAAAAGTTTCCACATCCTACCGAAGCGTTAGAAGGTCTTTAGAGAACTATGTATTAACAAAGGTGGAACATTCTAGCTGCAGTGTTCTGAGGATGTTGTTGAAAGATCACATTATAGAACGTTGCCTGCAAAATGTTCTCACTATGATTCATGACAACAACGGAAGAATGTTCTCAAACCAACATTCAAAAAAAAGTTTCCACGTTATTGAGGCCTTAGAAGATCTTTAGAAAACCATATATTAACAAAGGTGGAACGTTCTGTCTGTGATGTTCTGAGGACGTTATTGAAAGAACACACTATAGAACATTCTATGTAAAACGGTCTCACAATATTCCATGACAACAGTGGAAGACTGTTCTCAAACTGACATTCAAAAAGTGTTTTCCAGATATTATCGAGGCCTCAGTTGACAGAATGTTTTCATACAGAACGTTTTAAAACATTCCTGTAATGGGATTTAATAAATGTAGAACATTTTTCCTATTTGTTAAGAAAACTAATTATAGAACGTTCTTGTATGAGACGTTTCTACAGTGATAACAAAGGAAGAACATTCTCAGTTTGGAGAACGTCATCACCAAACATTTTGAGAACATCTGTAGTTATCCTACCTTTACGAAGATTATTCGAGGAACTAAATGAAAACTTCCCACTTAAAACATTAGTGGAACTTCCTTAGAACATTTCTGGAACAAAAGAACTTTAGCTGAGACACTGAGAAATATGACTGCTGCAGTTACAAAGTCAGTAACATTAACCAAAATCGCAGCATTTAAAGCTCTGGTCTACACTGTCAAACTGAGCTCAGCTTCCATTAGCTGTACTAATTTTAAGTCTTAACGTTAGCCGGATGCTAATGTTAGCATATCTGAATATTCTCTTTTCTGTCTCCCCTCACCCCGACCAGTCGAGGTGGACTACTGCTCTCCCTGAGCCTGGTTCTGCTGCAGGTTCCTTCCTGGTAAGAAGTTATTTTTTTCTTCTCACTGCCGCCAAAGAGAATTGTTGGATTTGTTGGGTTTCTCTCTCAGATATAACATTCTAGAGATTATTGACCTTGTACCAGTTCTCACTGCTTAGTTACATGCATTATTCCCCCCCAAAAAGTTGATTTAGGTAAAATATTGAAGTTGCAGACATTATTTTGTTGAGTTGGGTTGACATAATAATGTAAGTAAATTGCATTATCATAATACTGTGTGTAATTTAGAATCAAAGTTCTATGTTAATTGGTTTAAAATTTAATTAAAGTTGCACTAGCTTGATGAAATTAGTTTGTTAGCTTAAGAATTCAAGATTGTAAATCATGTCCTATCCACTTAAAATGGCTGGACAGGCTTAACAAAACAGTTTGCATCAATCTTTTTTAGTTATGACAACTTTGACCCTCCTGTTGTCTTTATTTACGGCACCAAAAAATATTGTTTCCTTGTCTGAAAAAAAATGTAAAAATTCAGCAAAACAATTCCCCAAATTTCTGAAAATTTGCAAAACTTTCAGGAAGAAAATTCCAATAATACCTTAAACATTTCCCTTAAAATTTTTATTTAAAAAAAAAAAAAATCCCCCAAATTTGGCAGGAAATTCTTGTAAATATTTTCAAAAAATGAGTAAAAATCTTCCAAAAAAAATCCTAAAAATATCTAAAGTGATTACATATATATCAGTAAAACATCTAATATTTTCTTTAAGAACATTCACACAAAAAAATCAACCGAAATCCAGCAAAATTTGCTGGATTTTGGTTCATCATTTCAAATACAAATGATGTTTTCTTGTTTTCGTACTCAGAGAAAGAACCAAACCACCATAAGAACATCCTTACATGAGCAGCATTCCTGCTCTGGCTTCCTGTTAAGCACAGAGCTGACTTCAAGGTTCTCTTAACTGTTTAGACGGTCATGGTCTTGCATAAATATAAATGCCATCCTACTTCTGGCATGTGTTGTACGTCATGTCTACGCATTGCTAGCTTTTCATGCATCCTTGTGCTAATGCTAGCAGGCTGGCCGACTCCACTTCAGGCCCCTTAGATCCTCAGAGCTGGGTGGTGGCAACTGCACCAGATAAAACTTGAAAAGTCCTTGTGCCAGGTGTCCATCAGTCCATTATCGATAAACCCCTTCATCCAATGACTGTGGACGTAGGCAGGGTTCACCTGGACAGGTATCCAGTCCAGCACAGGATTTTTGAAAATTTTTTGGTGGAAAAAAAGAAATGTTGTAAATGTTTTTTAAGAACATTCACATAAAAATCAACCAAAATCCAGCAAATTTCACTGGATTTTGGTTGATTTTTATGTGAATGTTCTTAAAGAAAATATCAGTTTTACTGACATATATGGAATCATTTTAGATATTTTTAGGATATTTTTTTGGAAGACTTTTCTCATTTTTTTTGAAAATATTTACAAGATTTTTCTTGCCAAATTTGAGGGATTTTTTTTTTTTTTTTTTAAATAAAACTTTAAAGGAAAACTTTTCAGGAATTATTGAAATTTTCGTCCTGAGGGTTTTGCAAATTTTCAGAAATCTGGGGGCTTTTTTTTCTGAATTTTTGCATTTTTTTCAGACAAGGAAACAATATTTTTTGGTGCCCGTAAATGAAGACAACAGGAGGGTTAATATTAGATGATACCTGATCAAATTCACCACAAAAACTAACGTTCCCTTAATGTAGCGTGGCAAAAAGTAAAAGTGTAGACTTGAGGTGGTGGATTGGCACATAGTAGGTCCAACTTTCAAGCATTCTTCTGCAAACTTGTGCTTATTGTTCGTCTTCTTACCTAGCGTTTTAGCTTGTAGCCCCAACCATGTCCCACTGCAGGCCTCACAGGTGTAGATTTTATTTGGAGGTGGTCATGCAGTAACCTGAAAACACTTAATTTCTTGGATGCTGGTGAATTTATATGCACCAATTTGTGCGTTTTCTGCATCAATTTAAGGAGGAAACATCTTTAATTATGTCAAGAAAACACTAAATTCATAAACTAAGTGGAAATTCATCATAAAGGGGAGCTATATGTGGATTAAATTATATTTGTCACAACAGATTTAGGGGGTTTGAGCTCATAATTCATATTTTTGAGTAAATCAAAGACCTGCTCCTGTCTGAGGCTTTGCTGCATCTTTTAGCAATGTTACAGCATTTTTTAGAAATAAAGGTTAGCTGCTAATGCAGGATTTTACATACACATGTTCTGAATACTGAGTCTACCACTGAATAAACAGCTCTGTAGAGATTGCATTCAGCTACTTCATGCTGTGCCCATGATGTTTTTGCAACTTTAATTGCAGTCTAATGCCATATTCACATATTGTAGAAAGCAACAGTAGTACTGAAATGTTGCAACAGTGATACACAGCCTGTTTACAACTGTGTAGCCTGGTTCCAAAAGTCTGAATAGACAAAACAACCAAATCTATAGGCCTCATGGCAGTTGGTTTTCTTTGAATACTGGTGGAGATGCATTCGCCTGAAAACACTTCAGGAATTTTTATGCACCAATTTGTGCATCAATTTAAGGTTTAAATGATACCTTTTTATATCAAGAACACACAAAGTTCAGACATCCGACGACAATTCAATATATACTAGAATATGTATGGGTCGAATTACTGTTTTCTTGACTGTTTGAGCTCATTATTCATATTTTAGAGCGAAAACGGACCCAGTGCTGAAGGAAAATACGCCACCTCTGTCTGAGGCTTTGTTGCATCGATTAGTAATGTTATAAAGAAATAAAGGCTGGCTGCTTCTTGCATGATTTTACATGCATTTGCTCTAAATACAGAATCTAAAACTGAATCTACACCTCTGCTAGGCCTGCATGCAACTATATAATGCTATTACCATGATGTTTTTGCAACTTTAACTGCACTATATGCCATATGCAGATAAGTAAAAAGCAATTGTCGTATTAAATCTGGTATTAGTGAAAAATAGGCTGTTTACAACTGTTCCAGAACTCTGAATAGACAAGAACAACCAAATCTACAGGCCTTTCCATGTACTTCTCCTACTGTACTACCACGTTTACTGGAAAGCTCAGAGTAACTGATTATTAGTTGTCGCAGGTCAAAAGGTCAAAAAAACGAACAAAGGCGACCAAAACTGGGCCGGCTGTGCGTGAGACTGACAAAGCTACACAGGGTGTTGGAAGTCAAATGACAGAAACAACTACTCAAACTGTCAAATCTGATCCGTCAACGTGACAAAAACTGGGTTAACCGAGCGACTGCTGTCTGCAGAACCGGCAGGAACTGTGGGGGGAAAAAGAATTAGCAGAAAAACTAAATGAACGCTGACGTTGTGAAGAGTTGTTTCCGTGCATCAACTGTCCGACTGCAGCTGCTATTGGGTCAGATTACCTGTGGAATAAATAGTGTATGAGATCAGCCAGCTGATGATTAATTCACCGTCATCGCGCCGCTTCTTTTGGGAACAATCTTCACCTCCGACATCAATTATACAAGCGCCTTTTGACAGGATCATATTTTTTTACCGCGCATCAACAGGCATTCCTGAACATTTCCCGACAAACACCTGAGCCGACTTCACAGCCCAACTTTGCCTTTAATCCTGCCGTAATGATAAGTTAATTCCCCTCCCTTTCATCCGGCGAGAACCAAACAACAGAAGCTTTTTGCAGGATGGATTTTCAGATTTTCAGCAGACAGAAACTGGCAGCGCTGCGTCTCGTCCCCGCTGTCTTCCTGTCACCGCAGCTCATCAAATATTAGGCATGTTTTCTGCTTTTGGAAGAAAAAAATATCGAGATGGAGAGACTAATGCATTGATCTTCGATGGGTAAACACATCAGATATTCAGCCGGACGCCTTGACAGTTATTGTTTGCAGCAAAACTGTTTCATAAATCCGCTTCCACTTTCATACGTGAGGTAGAATATGTTTTTTTTAACACACACACACACTCATACATGCATAAATAAAAGAAAAAAGAAATCTTAATTATTTTACATTACACAGGTTTAATGTGATATTAAATCTCACCCCGTCTGACCTGAAGCAACGCATTTAACACTTTTTGCTTTGATGCTTCTCTATTTTACATTTAAACAAAGGAGCTGTTTGACACAAAAAATAGTTTAAATATTAATTTCTCTTATTATTTATGTACTGAATTTGTATTAGCAGCAGTGAACATCCAACAATGTAAGTTTGGGTTCAACAAAAAAGTAAACGCAACAGTTTTCATCAGTCTTTTTGACTTAAGACAACCTCGAGTTCAACCAACAAACTATACTGAGTTGGAAGAATTACCTCTATCTATCTATCTATCTATCTATCTATCTATCTATCTATCTATCTATCTATCTATCTATCTATCTATCTATCTATCTATCTATCTATCTATCTATCTATCTATCTATCTATCTATCTATCTATCTATCTATCTATATATATATATATATTTTTTTTTTTTTTTATTTTTTTTTTTTTTTAAAAAACCAGTCTTAACTGTCTGAAATTGTCCAGCCATGTTACAATAGAGAAGAGGGCTTGAAAACCTGAGCTGCAGGTGAGTAAAACTCAAGTTATCAAGCCAATTTAATTAAGTTTCAACAATTTAAATTTAATTTGACTTTAAATTAAACACAATATTAAGTTCATGCAATTACAGACATTGTTGTGTCAAGGGAAGGGTAATTTTTCCACTATAATTATTTAGGTATTTTTATTTCCCACCTTCCTAATGATTGGTAGCACAAACACAGGTTTTATGTTGATAACTCATAAAAATTAAGTTGTTCCAACTATTATTTTTGTGATATTTAAAGTGCAGTTTTGAATGTTGTGTATGTACAAGTCTTTGCTAAGTTGCTCCAATAGGGAGTTGAAATCCGGACCTGAAGTGAAGAAAAACAGAATTACCAAGACAATTTTATTAAGTTGCCTCAACTTAAGTTTAGTTTAAACTAACGCAGAAATTTGAGTTTAAATTACACAGTTGATGTCATTACTAGCTTTATTGAATCAAAGGAATTTGCTTTAATGAAAGGTAATTTTAATTACCATTTTCTTAATGATTGGTAGCATAAAGACGAGTATTTAAGTTAATTCATGAAAATTAACTTGTGCCAATTAGTATTTTTCACATTATTTAAAATGAATTTTTGCTCAATTGTTCTTTATCACCACAACTATGAACACAAGTCTTAAGGTTGGCAAATTTCAAAAATTAAGTTGCTCCAGTGGGGAATCCTTAACACTAAGTGAAGAAAAATCAAGTTATCAAGCCAATTTGATTAAGTTCCACCAACTTGATTTAGTTTCAATTTAAATAAAGCAGAAATTTGAGTTTAAATTACACAAAATTTTAAGATTATGCAATTACAGACATTATTGTGTCAGATTAACTTTTCTATTACAATTAGAGGTTAGCTGTTAATTACAACTTTACCAATGATTGGAAGCATAAACCCGAGTTTTTAAGTTAACTCATGAAAATTAAGTTGTGCCAACTAGCAATCCATGATACTTAAAAGAAATTTGTAAGTGTTATGTACTTAATTACTATAATTATGAACACAAGTCTTTAACATTGCCACTGAATGTACTCCAATGGGGACTTCAAATCCTGACTTCAACGTGAATAAAAATGTAGTTATAACGCCAATTAATTTAAGTTACATGAATGTAGTTCAAGTAATTCGAGTTATTAAGTTGATGCAATTGCCAACATTACTGTATTGGAGCAATTAACTTTTCTGCTGTAATTGTAGGCATTGTTAATAACCACTTTCTCAGTGATTGGGACCAAAAACACAAGTTTTTAAGCAGATTAATCATAAAAAATTAAAGTGTTCCCACTTGTATTTTCACAGTAAAAGCATTTTACAAGTGTCTTGTACCTAATTATCAGAATTATAAAGTTGCTCCAGTGGGAATAAAAATGTTGTTAGAATGCCAATTTATTTAAATTACATCAACTTAAATTTAGTTTTAAACCAACTAATGCAGACATTTGAGTTTAAATAACACATTATATTGAGTTGATGCAATTACCAACATTATTATGTCAACACAACTCATGAAAACAATGCTTGCAATCCAAAAATTTTATTTTTCTCATTAAATTAGACTTTTTTATACATTTAATTGAATACCTGAAATAATGCGGTGGAAATAAAGCAGCATTCAGAAACAGGAGGGAGACGTAGAAAAGGAAATGTAAAGGAAAAAAAGGCAAAATCTGTCTACACCAACAAACTTTTGCAGCGTTTAATCCGTCATAAAAGCTGTTTTTTCGTATTCGAAGCATTTCTGTGTTTTTGCTGGAACGAGCTGCAGCTCTGACTCTCACCTCCTGTTCTGCTGTCATTACTGCAGCACTTTCCTCACATATTTCACTCATTATTCGATCACGGTGTTGATTTAACCCCATATTTGAAGTTGTTCATTTACTACTGAGAGTTCTAAGTGTAATTTTCTGCAGGTCTCATATTTAAAAGAGCTTGAATGAGAACGGTTTCTGTACAGCTTGAACACTTTGTGCAGAACGTTGATCCATACGCTGCACGGCCATAACACCAGGTTTTGTGTTCATGTAAAGTGCTTCAAAAAAATGAAAAAACCCTCATTTATTTATGCTGGTGCCATATTGAGCAGGCGATCATTAAATATAAAATAGTCAAAAACAAGCAGCCTAATAAAAAGATTAACAAAAATGTTGCTTTATTTAGGTGATGTGGCATTGATGTTGGGGTTTTTTTAATATTTCAGGGTTTAATTTTGTGTGTTTTAGGTGCAAACAGGTACGTTTAAATGCATTAAAATGAATCACTCTGCAGCAGTGCATGTGTCGACGACGCCACAAAAGAAAAGAGGAATCACTCAGGACTTCACTTCATCCTGAGCAGCCTCAAACTGCAGGAAACCCGCTGGAATAACCTGTTTATTACGTGACGACTGAGTGATTTTTGGCTGCAGCGTCCGGACCTCCCGATCGTCTTATTAGTGACATCAGCGCCGTTTGGATGAGTCAACGAGAAGATCCTGGCACCAAGTCGCTTAACGCCGTCCAGATGCAGCGGAGAAGATCCAAATCTGACACGACTGGACGGACGGAAACGCTGACAGGACGGAGGGAGTGGGAGGCGGCATGGACCTTCCAGCGTCTTTCCAAAGGAGGGCAGAAGAGGAGAAGGATGAGAGAAGGCAGCGACTCGGAGGGGAAAAGCCAAGAAGTGTAGGACGATTGTGAGTCAAGAAACATGTGGGGAAACAATTCCTGTGAGGAGGAAGAAGAAGAAGAAAACAAGGCCTCCGTTGTGTCCAAGAGATTTTTGGCTCATTCGATCACAAGTTTATATAAATAAATGTCAATCTGGCTCCTCATCTGGTGATGTAACAGTGACTCAACCTCCAGCCAGTTCAACACAGCTCCTAAATTAGCTGCTTCAGTCCTCCTCCGTCACACCGAAACAAGTGATGCCTTCCTTGATTTTTATTTATTTTTTTGTGTTCCTGTGGATTTAATAAGAGGAGTGGTTAAGTAAGAGCTGAAGAAAGACAGAAAAGTGGCAGTTTTTTAGAAGCATGTTGACTGGCAGGTGGAAAAACATCATGGATATGCTAATTTATACACATTTTCATTTTTAAAAAAAGCGGCAGAAAATGAGGAAATGGTTCCAATAAACGCACCTTTTCCTCACGTCTGACTAAACTTTGCTAAAATCTAAAAAGTGTGAAGTGGTTTTTGGGAATTACTGAGCTTTTTAAATAATAAAACCAGATGTGTGTGAAGATTTGTCTCCTAAACAAAGTAAATTAAATGGATCTATTTCCACCACTTAATTAAATGCGTAAAAAAAATCTAATTTAATGATCTAGACAAACCTTTAAAATTGCAAGTATTTGCATCTACTTATGATTATATGTAATTTAAACTTAAATTCATGCATTAGTGTATTTAAAACTAAATTCAAGTTGAGGTAACTTACTAAAATTGGCTTGATAACTTCATTTTTTATTTACATTAAGGTCAATTTATTGATTTAGATACACCATAACAGACACAATAATGTTGGTAATTGCATCAACTTGATATTGTGTGTAATTTCAACTCAGATTTCTGCATGAGTTGATTTTAAACTAAATTCAAGTTGAGGTAACTTAATAAAATTAGCTTGATAGCTTCATTTTTATTCAACTTTACAAACCTTAAAGGTTGAAAATATGTTTGATTTGCCAAATAATGCTGGTAATTGCATCAACTTTATAGTGTGTATAATTTAAACTACATTTTCTGCCTAAATTAATTTAAAACTAAATTCAAGTTGATGTAACGTAATAAAATTAGCTTGATCCCTTTATTTTCATTCACATTAAGATCGGTATTTAGTTATTTAGACACACCATTTATGGTGTTTGATTTGACCCAATAATGTTGGTACTTGCATCACCTTAATATTGTGTGTAATTTCAACTCAAATTTCTGCATTAGCTGATTTAAAACTAACTTACAGTTCAGGTAAGTTAATAAAATTGGCTTGATAACTTCACTTTTATTCACGATTTAATGAATTAAACAGTCCTTTTAACTAACAATATTATGTTTGATTTGACTCAGTAATGTTGGTAATTGCATCAACTTGTATGTAATTTAAACTAAAATTTCTGCATTGGTTGATTTTAAACTAAAATCAAGTTGAATAAACTTAATAAAATTGGCTCAATAACTTTATTTTCATTCACATTAAGAGTTTAACTATTTAGATACACCATTTAAGGTCTTTGATTTGACCCAATAATGTTGTTAACTGCTTCATCTTAATGTTACGTGTAATTTCAACTCAAATTGAGTTTATTTTAAACTCAATTCAAGTTGATATAACTTAACTAAATTTGCTTTTTACAGTGGAGCAACTTAATTTTACTCCAAACATGCCAAATTAAAAACTTGTGGTTAGAATTATGGTAATTAAATACATATGACTTCAAAACTCCTTTGAAATACTAGTTAGAACAACTTAATTTTTGTAAGTTTGTCATTTTTTGTAAGTTTGTAAGTAATCACCCTGAAATTTGTGTTTATGCCAACAGTCACAAAATAAATGGTTAACAATACCTCTGATTGCAGTAGAAAAGCTAATTCCTGACAAAATAATGTTGGTAATTGCATTAATTTAATATTGTGTGTAATTTCAACTCAAATTTCTGCATTAATTGAATCAAAAGTTAATTCAAGTTGAGGGAACTTAATGAAATTGATTTCTGGATTTGAAGTATAATCCTCAATCTTGACAAGCCTGGATGATTTCAGACAGTTAAGGCTAATAACTAAAAATATATTTAATTGTAAAGGAAAAGCTAATTCATCTAACTCAATATAGTTTGTTGGTTGAACATAATTTCATTAAAAGTTGTCATAACTCAATATGATGGATGCCAACTGCTCTAATTGTATTTGTTGAGCCAAAACATTATTTTTTAGAGTGTATGAAGCATTTTGGGGGGTCTTAGAGATGGAAAAGTCAGAAACTATTGAGCTAGACCAATTGATTATTGCCTTTTTATGAGGGTTGTTAGCAACAGATAAATAATCCGTCTGAGCCTTTAATGAATTCTTTACGTTGGTTGGACCCACGATCGCTTCAAGAAAAGACACCGAATGTCACCAGGGTTGGGTTCTTTGTTGCAATAAACCAATTTAGCTGCTGGCATGAAGCATTTAAAACCTAATTTGCGCAGAATAAAAAACAAGATTAATGCACGGAGATGGACTTTTCCGCACTCGCAGTAATCCCCACATTTAGTTTTGAATTAACCAAACGCTTTAATCCCCACGCAGCACGTTGAATTAACTCGTCCTCGTAGACATCAAACGGACCTGGAAAAAAATGAAGGAAAAATGAGGAAAAAGGGAGAGAAAAAAATACACACCACACACACACAGGGGAATTAAAAAAGAAAAAAAAAACTGGGAAGGAATGAATTAATAATGAGCCACTTTTATACCGGATCCAGCGATTATACAAATGGGGGAAACGGCCAAAAAATATTCTGTATGGCATATGGCACTTCAGCTGCCATATGTGCCAGTTTTCACAAAAATTGGCAATGACGTCCATGATGGTCAGTAGTAACTGCCAAAAACACAGCAAGGCCTGAACAGAGGGAGAGAGAGAGGAAGGACAGAGTGATGGAGGGGAGGAAAAGGGGGAGTAATGCTTCAATAGCTTTGTTGGCCGGCTTGCAGTGTTCTCTCCACAGCTTCTGCTGCTCTAACTACAAAGAGAAAGAGACAGAAAGAAAAAAGAGAGACAAAGAGGAAACCGAGGCTTCAGATCAGGCTTCGTTTTCTACCCATTTTGTTTGAGCAATAACACGACATGTCAGGTGACTCCTTCCTCGAGTGTCTCGCCGATTTTCGAGGTTATTTTTTTGAGCAGAAATAAAAAAAAATAAAAAGACACGAATGATTGACAGTCGAGCCATCAGGGCCGTTCGAGGTGCAATTTTTTATTTTTTTCACTGCACGAGACGAAAAAACACAATGACGGAGTGTTCTCTCTCTCTCTCTCGGATGTTCGAACAGATTTGCAGGAGGAGACGTGCAGAGGTGGAAAACCAACGCTGAGAAACACCGGAGAGTTTCTGGCTGATGACACCAGCGGCACCTGGTGCTGGTTTCTGAGCTGAGCGATCGCCGTTTCCTCTCTGTTTCAATTTGGCACCGAATGCTGGACGCCGCTGCCAGCTCAAATTGACGACTTTGTGCGGCCACTAAATAAAATATCAGCGTTGGAAACAATACGAGCTAATGGATAGGTGTTTAGCGCTGCTTTCCGTAGGGGAAGAACAGGTGCTGCAGCTGTGATTTCACTATTACCTGATAGAGATTCAGCATCAAACTATACTGAAATGACACTAAGAACAACCCATAAGTGGTAAATTAAGACATACACGAGTCGTAGAAGCTGCAAAGTTTGTTGTTGACCAGTACGTCTGGGAAGCTCCGCTGGAGAACAGGCTTACTGCCACCAGAAGAAGGGCTTTTAGGGGCCTGACATGTTGGCTAAGGTGCAATATTTATTTGTTTTACGTAAATCCAGTTTCAGAGTTCTTAAAATGGTTCCCAAGGACACCAGTTCTTCCCAAAAAATGACACTATATTGCATCAGTGGACGTATATGTCAACAACAGAACTTTCGCCCAGATTTGATTCCCATATGGGACCATTATTCCTAAATTTTCCTATTTTCACACACTGTTTGGTTAAGTTTAGACACCAAAACTGCTTGGTTAGGTTCAGGAAATATCATAGTTTGGCTTAAAATTGGTCTTTTCCCAACATGTTTGAAACTTCCTCTCCATTTTCTGGATTTTCCATTGTGACAAGTCCTGTCCAATCTAAAGCATGATTGGTAAATGGCAAAGATATGGTGATTCATGACTTGTTTGTGATGGTAAGAATACAATTTAGTTGTATAGGATCGTAATTTTTGGGAAGCAGGGTTGCAAACTAGCTTCATCCATTGACGTTGGGTTCAAACCATGTTACTGCAACATCTGGATTCATTATGTGACGCTTATTGACCCAAAAAGCATTTATTTTGCAGAATAATAGTTGGGTTATTCCATCTTATACCACCAGTTTCCTTCTGCTCAACCATCTCTGATTTTCTTGAAACTTTATTATCTTAAACTCTGGATATTTAACACGGCATCTGTGAAATGTTAAACTGATATTTCAGTGACTTCTTGAGAATAATTCAACCCTCTTTCAGCACATTTTTTTTTTTGAGGCTGTTTGACAATATCTCAGGAACTATAAAAGACAAAAGGTTGACATTTTCATTGTTTCTCATGTTATTGATGCAATGTTGGACAAGTAGATGAAATGATCTCTGATTATGGCTGAATTGAAATATTAAAAAAATTAAAGTAGTCGCAGTAAGCCCCGTCTTTTAGCACAAATTAACACAAACATGGATAAAGCAGACATCAACTAGTGATACTTTCTGAACCACATGTAGCTGCATGCCACAAGAACAGGAAAGAAAACATGTTGAATACTTTTTGATATGAAATAATTTGTCACAAAACTGAAAAATAAATTTTTTTTCCTTGAACTTCCATTATTATATTTATATAATAATATAATTAGTGCTTAGTAGCTGCCTTGGTCTCCCAGCTTTTGTCTGTTATGTCAACTATCTGTTATCGCTTGTTTGTTTTTCTTTTTTGTATGTTTTTGTTCAGTTATGGTTTTATGTTATTTGTAATTTCTTTATCTTTGATCTGCCAATGGGACTTGAGACGAAAATTAGCCATATGGCTACAATCTCTCATATTTACGTGAAAATTTACATTAATACGAACTGTCCTATTTTTAAAAAAACAAATGAAATAAAATAAAATAAAATAAAATTAACTTCCATTACTGATTGAGCAGGTATGACAAGTTGTACCACAACTTTGATGGTTTAAGATGAAATAACCCAATTTTTATCACAGTTTGAACATTTTGTCTCTTTGAAAAGTCTAGTTTAGCTGTTTATTTTTATTTATATATATAGATATATATATATATATTATATATATATATATATATATATATATATATATATATATATATATATATATATAGTATATATATATATATTGCTCTCAATGGGTTTGATCGAGAGTAATAATAATGTTAATCCTCTTAAGAACATGCAAATACTAGGAAAACTTTCTTGGCGTGAACACCACTGAAGAATCAGGCACCATCTTGTAGTCCGGTATCAAGTCTGCACCAAATGTGAAAGCCAACTTCTCCATAAGAGAGCAGCTAGAAATGAGATACAGTGTTTCTAATGTGGTAAGAAAGTACAGGAAGATAGTACAAATGGTCAGAAGTCAGTAAAATTCTCTAATATTAACGTTGCATCGGGCAGAAAGTGGAGAACGTCTATATAATAATGCAGAAATGACCCCCTCCTCCCATAGACTAGAATCCTGGGTTTGGATTCCAGGATCTGGACCAAGTGTGAAAACTGTGACGGACCCAAGAACCATTCTTTCTGCTGGAACGCCACCAGGTGTGACAGCAGCTTTCACACTTAAACAAATGTATTGAATTCTCAGGGCGAATCTCCTCAGGTTCAGTCAGCCGAGTGTGAAGACGCCCTTAGAGAGGCATCACACCTACACGTTGTTTTCTTGGAAGAGCCCACTTTGTTACATTTGTGTGTTTGATTTGTTTTGTTCAGGTTCTGGTTAGTTAACCGGCGACTCAGGACTCAGACGAATATCACAGGAGTTTAGGTTCAAGTGCTGATTTCAGACTGCAACCAACTTTTTTCATTCACACGTGTGAGATGAGTTGGATTTAGAAAAATAAACATCTATTGGTGGTAAAACTTTTGTGGGTTACAGAGGATATCTACAACACTTTACAGCTAAAAAGCTTACTTGTAATTGTTAAGATTTATCACTAAATTAGCATAAATGTTCACTATACAGCACTTTCTCTCCTAAAACTCTGCTCTTATACAACTAAACTTCACTCTCAACTACATTTTAAGGGAAACAAGTTCTGCTACATTGTGACATATCACCAATATGTCTCAAAATTAACAGCGTTTGCAATTTCTTATATAGCTTTTCCGTCAGCCGATCATATATTAGATGTAAAGGGACTTGTAACCTTGGTAACCCCCCAAAAATTGAGGAGAAGCTTCAAATAATGTCGCAAAAGTGTAGTATTTTAACCAAAACTGTTTCATTTTCCAAAACCTAACCAAGTAATATTGTCACTTGAACATAAACAAGCTTCTAATAAGTAGTAAAAGTTGAAAAACTGTCAACAAAAGGGTGATATTTACTAAAACCTAACTAAAGAATGAGTAAAAACCCCAAGTAAATGAGTGAAAATGAAATTTAAGTGAAAGAATAATGGTCCTGAATGGGATGCAAACCCCACTTTCTTGGGTGAAAGTCCTTCATCCTGATATAAACTTTGCCACTCCTCCAAATTAAAAGCCTTTCCTGCTACTTCCCTTGTATGAAAATTGCCATTGTTCCAGATAAAGTCTGAACATGTCTTTCAAACATCAATAAGAATGCAGTTTACTGTATGGGAAACATAATTTTGTGGAGACCAGTAGGTAATGAGCAAACTTACAATTCTAAAACAGGAATTTTAGTTTTGAACTTGATGCACAACCAGGTCAACATGTGTTTTCCAGTCGACGGTAGTACAAGGATTGACAATAACAGTATCTAGGACTCCTCACAATGTCAACAAAAAGACTAGCATGTTCTATATTTTCCACAGAACTCTTCCAGACACAGCATATAGGAAACCTAAAGGATAGACAACCAATGACAACCTCCAGTCATTGTTATTTCTGGTAGTTTGTTCCTTACACCTTCTTCACGAAGATGCCAGAGGTCATGAAAGATGGAACGCCACGACTGTTTGTGACGTTCAGAATATTGAGTGTTTTGGCAAGCATTGATGCTAATTGGTGAATTGGAGGCAGTTCTACCTCATCTGACACCAAACTCATGGTAGTCTGAAGCTTGAATAAGGGAGACTGAGACAAGAAGGCCTGTTGATTGGTTTGATAACAAAGCAGGACATTAGTTTTTTGGAAATAAGTGGAGACTCCTTCACGGTAGTTTATAGATATTCTTTAAGGCCTCAGGAATGATTGAGCCAATGATCTCTGCCGATCCGTAGATCAAATGTCATCTACTTCTTGACCAGGAAACTCATAAACACAGAACAAGCTTATGTTTTAAGACTTTCTGTCATGCAAATCCAGCTCTACTCACAAGAAACAACCTGCCATCTCCTGCAAACGTGACTACTTCAGGACACATTTTCAGTCTGTCATTAAAAAACTTTGTCGTTTTGTCTTCACCTTCCAGAATGTTTAGAATTCTTGCGAACGATCGTGGTCAAACCGAGGCCACCGAGGCCAACTTTGCCCTTCTGTGTTGTACGTGAGTCCGAGAATAAAGCCACAACAACACTTCCTCCAATGGATTGGAGACTGAGGTTGTGAGTCCCAGTAGAGTGAGGAGGAACGAGACGAGGGTCCCCGTATCCAAACCCGGTCCGCCCCACCGCCGCCACCTCCACCCCAGGCAAGCTGCCAGAGCGGCTCAAGGCTCAGAGCGGCGCTGAGCTGCCATGGCAAGGCTTAATGTTCCAGGTTCCTCTGCCCTCAGGGCGTCCGCCAACACACAGCCCAACACACAAAAACACACTTTGGGGAGCGAGCGGCACGTCTGCCTCTGTCAAGCCGACGGCCTCCAAACTCTTCAAATGCTCCACTTGGCTTCGCTCGGCTCGTCTCAAAGAACAAGAGAAAATTCAAACAGACTGAATTCCCCAATTTAAAAAAACAAAAAAGTTTGTTAATGAAACCCAAATTTGACCCGTTTGAGATGTGACTGGAGAGTGAATTCATAGAACTACGGTAAATTAGCACTTCATTTGAACCCGTTAAGCCCAGTTAAAGCCCCGTTAAACATCTGTAACAGCTAAAAAATGTACTTGTAAATGTCAAGATTTATCGCTCAAAATACTACATTGAAGAAAGTGTTCGCTAGACAGCTTTTCCTTTCAAAAACTATATAGCTAGAAACGTTTTCTTCAAAAAAATTGTTTGTGACATATCACCAATGCACTTCAAAATTAACATACTTTTGCAGTTTATTTTATTGCTTTTCAGTAAACCAATGATATATTAGATCTTATGCATCTTTTTTTGACAAAATATCCACACTTTCAAGCAGCAACAAGGAGAAACTTAAAATACAAATTTCATCAGATTTGAGTGAGATCCTGAGAATTTAGCCAAGAACTAGCACTTTCACTTCTGATCAAAACTGCAAATTACAGAGTAAATAACAGCCTTACAGCAATCAGTCAGTAGATGTGTTTTAGTATAAATGGGATTTGCAGACAAACCTCTTGCAATATGGCAATAATTAAAGAAAGCTAAGTGAGTAAACTGGACTGTTGCGCCATAAGAAGGTGGCAGTAGAGGAGACCTTTGGAAAAAATACATCAAAATTTTAAGGTTATTCAAAGTGTTCGCTAACGAATATAAGAAGTCAGAAACAAAACCATTTTTTGTGTCGCAAAAGTTGGAATTATTCTTTTTTATCAGTGGTTTGGGCCATGTTTTCTGCTGACCGAGGGTGAAGACAATGAAAAAGGCAAAAACAGCTCTTTAGACATGTGAGTTAAGTGTTTGCTGTGTCATAACGCATTTTAAAAGATGTATTAACCTTTTACAAAAGCCCCTTTAAGGGAGCGTAAAAGCTTATTTGCAAAATTTAAGTTTTGCCAACTTTTTGCAGTTACAGTTCTTCTAATGCAAGTCTGCAAAATGTGCAACAAAACCATGTTACTGACACATGGCAAGTCTCTGATGTTATTAAAATTCGTACAAAAGTATCACAAACGCAATTTCAGTAAATTTGATGCAACAGAAATAAAGTACAATGACTGCATCCATTGCAATCATAGGAGTATAAGGCAACCTCTGCAGTAAATAGGAGATGATGTTTACCACATCAGAACTTTTTTTTTTTAAAAATTAACTTTGCTTTAACAAGTCAAAAACCACCTCAAAACTAAGTGTCCTTTACTATGCTTTTTAAAATCTATATTTATCTGTCACCCATAAAGATTCTAGCCACCCTAATAGTCACAGGAAGTTTCTTCAGCAGAAACAACCTAATGTTTCTTCTGTGTTTTTAGGCAAACTGAGTGAATCATCTTAGAATTTTGGAAATACATCAGCAATTTTAAGTGGAGTTCTGCTATATTTATTTATGTTAGCCTTGCAGCTAGAAGATCCTTGGTTTGCTTCTCAGGATCTTTCTGCATGGAGTTTGCATGTTCTCCCTGTGCATGGTGGCATTTCTCCAGGTTCTCCAGCTTCCTCCCACAGTCCAGAAACATGCAGAGGTTAACTGGTGATTCTAAATTGTCTGTAGGTGTGAATGTGAGAGTGATTGTTTATCTCTATGTGTAGCCCTGTGATAGACTGTTACCTGTCCAGGTGTCCCCTGCCTTCACCCTCAGTCAGCTGGGATAGACTCCAGCCCTGTGTGACCCTAATGAGGATTAAATAGTTCATATATAATGGATGGATGGACATATTTGTTAAGAACAAAACTAAAATTGCATTTTTTTCTGATTTTGAAAACGGAACCTAAAAAATATCTAGCAAGGCAAAAGTCATTTATAATAGTCACTTTATCTATTAAACATATTGCGAAATTCTGAATTATCTTGTTGCATTCATGATGAGAAATGATTGTTATTATTGGATATTTTTAAAGCTCAGAGCACCATTTTTGATTGTATTCTCTGGATTATTAGATATTAATTTCCATACTCAAATATTTGACATGCAACCCCAGCACTGTTCCATGTACACTACCATTCAAAAGTTTGGGGTCACCCAGACAATTCCATGTTTTCCATGAAAACTCCCACTTTTATTCATGTGCTAACATAACTGCACCATGGTTTTCTAATCATCAATGAGCCTTTCAACACCATTAGCTAACACAATGTAGCATTAGAACACAGGAGTGATGGTTGCTAGAAAGCGACCCCAAACTGTTGAGCGATAGTGTACGTTTTCAAGAAAAAAGATGAACATATTCCTTATTGTTTTGTGTTTCTTTGGGGGTTTGTGACGTCTGTTTCCACCCTGCGGTGCTAATTAAAGACAGAAATGGAACTGACGATTAAAACTGAGGCCAGAAAACACAGAAAAGGTTGGACTTGTGCCTCGGTGACGACATCAGTGTTCACATTCGTCACTGAACGCCGACTAGAGCAGCACAAAGCAGCAGCTCCACACATCATTCCGTCCTGTGTGGACAAAGCTGTTACCAATCTGAATGTTAAACTTCTGTTTGAAAATTTTCGGGGAGGGGAGAAGAAGAAGAAGAAGAAGAAGAAGAAGAAGAAGAAGAAGAAGAAGAAGAAGAAGAAGAAGAAGAAGAAGAAGAAGAAGAAGAAGAAGAAGAAGAAGAAGAAGAAGAAGAAGAAGAAGAAGAAGAAGAAGAAGAAGAAGAAGAAGAAGGAGAAGGAGAAGGAGAAGGAGAAGAAGGAGAAGGAGAAGGAGAAGGATCGAGGGGCTGTTTTGATGAACGTGTGGGATGAAAATGACAAATGCTGAGGAATGCCTGGAGGAGGGGATGTCTGCGGCCTGGGACGACCAAGAACCGCTGCACACATCAGCAAATCAAAGGCAAAAAACCCAAAAAACAGCCGGGTCCCAGAGCAGGACGTGGAGGAGAGTTGGACTTTAAAGCAGCAGGACACAGCTGCTGGGTGGAGGGTATCTGAGCTGTGTGGCCCTGCTCATCCTCCCCCTCAGCCTCCCCCTCATCCTCCCCCTCAGCCTCCCCCTCAGCCTCCCCCCTCAGCCTCCCCCCTCAGCCTCCCCCCTCAGCCTCCCCCTCAGCCTCCCCCTCAGCCTCCCCCTCATCCTCCCCCTCAGCCTCCCCCCTCAGCCTCCCCCCTCAGCCTCCCCCTCAGCCTCCCCCCTCAGCCTCCCCCTCAGCCTCCCCCTCATCCTCCCCCTCAGCCTCCCCTTCAGCCTCCCCCCTCAGCCTCCCCCTCAGCCTCCCCCTCATCCTCCCCCTCATCCTCCCCCTCAGCCTCCCCCCTCAGCCTCCCCCCTCATCCTCCCCCTCAGCCTCCCCCCTCAGCCTCCCCCTCAGCCTCCCCCTCAGCCTCCCCCCTCAGCCTCCCCCCTCAGCCTCCCCCTCAGCCTCCCCCCTCAGCCTCCCCCCTCAGCCTCCCCCTCAGCCTCCCCCCTCAGCCTCCCCCCTCAGCCTCCCCCTCAGCCTCCCCCCTCAGCCTCCCCCTCAGCCTCCCCGCTCAGCCTCCCCCTCAGCCTCCCCCCTCAGCCTCCCCCTCAGCCTCCCCCCTCAGCCTCCCCCCTCAGCCTCCCCCTCAGCCTCCCCCTCAGCCTCCCCCCTCATCCTCCCCCCTCAGCCTCCCCCCTCATCCTCCCCCCTCAGCCTCCCCCTCAGCCTCCCCCCTCATCCTCCCCCCTCAGCCTCCCCCTCAGCCTCCCCCCTCAGCCTCCCCCTCAGCCTCCCCCTCAGCCTCCCCCCTCAGCCTCCCCCCTCAGCCTCCCCCTCAGCCTCCCCGCTCAGCCTCCCCCTCAGCCTCCCCCTCAGCCTCCCCCCTGAGCCTCCCCCTCAGCCTCCCCCTCAGCCTCCCCGCTCAGCCTCCCCCTCAGCCTCCCCCTCAGCCTCCCCCCTCAGCCTCCCCCTCAGCCTCCCCCCTCAGCCTCCCCCCTCATCCTCCCCCCTCATCCTCCCCCTCAGCCTCCCCCCTCATCCTCCCCCCTCAGCCTCCCCCTCAGCCTCCCCCCTCATCCTCCCCCCTCATCCTCCCCCCTCAGCCTCCCCCTCAGCCTCCCCCTCAGCCTCCCCCCTCATCCTCCCCCCTCAGCCTCCCCCTCAGCCTCCCCCCTCATCCTCCCCCCTCAGCCTCCCCCTCAGCCTCCCCCCTCAGCCTCCCCCCTCAGCCTCCCCCCTCAGCCTCCCCCTCAGCCTCCCCCTCAGCCTCCCTGCTCGGGGATGTAACCACCATCCATAAGTGCATCAAAGTCTCCTTTTTCAGAGACAAAATAACACAAAGAGATGGGAGGATTCAGGGAGGCTGAGTGACAGACTAGAAGCACTCAGTCCAAACACTAAATAAACCCACGGTGGGCTCCCGAGACGAGGCTGTTTGGAGGCCGTCCAGCGAGGAGCGTTCAAAAGACGGGTTCACAGAGCGCCCTTTTCTGAGAGCTGTTTTGACAGCGACATGAAAGCGGCCTCAGACCTCCGTCCTCATGAGCCGCAGAGCTTCCAGAGCGAATGCGACGGGAGGCGACGTGCAGCACAGATGCAGCTGCGGCGGAAGTGACACGTTTTCACCACATTGCAGCTTTGGATGGAATCCCCACAGAAAGTCATGCAGGGAATTCTTATGATTTGGAAAAGCAAGAAACAAAAGGGTCAGGTTTTTTTCAGCAGCAACGTGATTGATGGAGAATTTAGAGTTCTGTTAGTTCATGTGTCATCAAGATGTACTTCAGCAAATGTAACATTATCCATCCATCCATCCATCCATCCATCCATCCATCCATCCATCCATCCATTTTCTATCTGTGGTGTTTATCTAATGCAGCTGACTCAGTGCTTCACAGGCTAATATAATGTCATTAGGTGCAAATTCTGACCTTTTTGTACATTTAAAATCTCAATATGCAATATTAAATGCAATATCAGTTATTCTACATATACATGAGTCTGTGCTGTATCATTTTTCTTCTACTTACGGACAAATCTGTGCAGTATTAATACTCGTCTGTCAGTATTTTTGCTCATTAAAGAATTTGTGCAATAACATTGATATGTGCAATATTGTTATCTCCATGTAGAGGAATTCCGACAATCTAAACATATATATATATATAGAGAGAGAGAGAGAGAGAGAGAGAGAGAGAGAGAGAGAGAGAGAGAGAGAGAGAGAGAGAGAGAGAGAGAGAGAGAGAGAGAGAGAGAGAGAGAGAGAGAGAGAGAGAGAGAGAGCGAGAGAGAGAGAGAGAGAGAGAGAGAGAGAGAGAGAGAGAGAGAGAGAGAGTTGTACTGATATTCCTTGAATGTTTGCACTATGTCCTTTGCTGCTGTGATGATGCAGGTTAAAAAAGGCTGATCGTATTGTAGAAAACACTGAATTAAAGCTTTAAAAAACAGGATTTGCTGCTTTGTGTTCCTTGCAGCATCTTTAATATTTTAAAATATTTTACTTCAAGCCTAAATGCTGAAAATAGGTTTTATTCATCCTATAAATGGGCTTTTATTGCTATATTTGTCATAATGTCTTATAACGAGTATTTTTTTCATGTCTTTTATATAATTTTATGACTCCCAGGGGCCCAAATCCAGAATAATTCCTTCCTGACATTAAAACTTTCTCTAAACAGGTTTTGCTCCTTTTTGTTTCCTGCTGCAGCTGTAAAAACGTTTTTACTTATTTTACTTGGAGATTAAATGCTGAAAATTTGATTTATTCACTCTATAAATGGGCTTTTATTGCTATATTTGAGCTTAATGCTTCACACGAGTCTGTTTTCACGTCTTACTTTTTTTTTTATGACTCCCAGGGGTCCAAATCCTCAAGTGAGAACAAGAATAAACTCCTGACAATCTGAGCTCATACTTGTGTATATTTTGCAATATTTGCCCCACTCTGGGATCGGTAAAAGCTTATTTCATTAAAAAAAGCACTAAATTAAAGCTCTTATAAAATGGTGCTGCTTCTTGTTTCCTGCTGCAGCTTTAAAAATGATTTTATTTGATACTTATATGCTGCAAATATGTTTTATTCATTCTATAAATGGACTTTTATTGGTATATTTGAGCATAATGTCTTATAACAAGTAGTTTTACATATCTTATATTTCATTTTATGACTATACGGGGTCCCAAATCTTCAGTTAAAAGTCAGAATAAACTCCTAACTGACAATCTGAGTTCGTATTTATGTGTATTTCTGATTATTTTTCAATATTTTCCCCACTGTGGGACTGATGAAAGCTCGCCATGTTGCAAAAATCACTAAATTAAAGCTTGTATGAAATGGTGCTGCTTCCTGTTTCCTGCTGCAACTTTAAAAAGGATTTTACTTGATACCTAAATGCTACAAATATGTTTTATTCACCCTATAAAATTACTTTTTATTGCTATATGTGAGCATAACGTCTTATAACAAGTATTTTTTCACGTCTTTTACACCATTTTATGACTCCCAGGGGCCCAAATCCTCAGCTAAAAGCCAGAATAAACTCCTGACTACCTGATCTAGTACTTATGTATATTTTTGGTGATTTTTTCTACTGATATTTCTTGAAATGTTTGCTTTGTCCCCTTTGCTGCTGTAACAATTCACAGTTATCCACTGTAGGATCAATAAAGACTTAAAAAACAGGTTTTGCTGCTTTGAATTCCTTACAGCAGCTTTAAAGATGATTTTACTTGAAGCCTAAATGCTGAAAATAGGTTTTATTCATCCTATAAATGGACTTTTTTATTGCTATATTTGAGCTTAATGTTTCATACTACTATTTTTTCCACACCTTTTATGACTCCCAGGGGCCCAAATCCTCAGGTGAAGGCCAGAATCCACTCTTTTCTTACAAACTGACTCAGTATGCCTCCAAGGATTAAGGAGAAGGAGATAACTCCCTCCCGGTTGGGGGCTGGAGGCGGTCGGTGGGTGGTTCAGGGGGCATCATCCAGGACATGCCTGCAGTCACCAGGGATCCTTTAACTTCTGACCCTGGTCGACATCGATAACCACGTCTGGCCATAATTGCCTTGAAGCCCCCTCTCCTCGGAGACGTTTAAGCCGAGGGAAGGATCCTGACCTTAATGAGTGACCTCTGGTTTTAACGAAGCCCCGCCGCCGTCGCCCCCGGCACCCTTGAACCACCTCGGAGGGGTCAGGAACCGGGGCCGGCATCGACCTCATTCTTGTCACGTCAGGGCCCGAGCAGATTTCACAGCAGATTCCCCTCCTAACCGGCAGCATCATCCTCCCTTCTGCTCTCCGGGGAATCCCTCCTAATTCCCACTGTGATCTCCTTTGTCTTTGTTGTTGCACGTCTGAGCCTGGCACGCACCCCCAGCCACCAGTTTACCCCCGTTTTTTTTTTTTTTGGTCTTCTGTGGTTTCGGGATGGACAGCGCGAGGAGGGAATGTGCGACGTGTTAACTGGAGAGCTGCCAGCAGGGAGGACGGTGGAGGGACGACGCTCCCAGCTTTAATTGGTCTCATATTCTTGGGGTTTACAGAGACTGAAAGCGAGTGTAAAGTTAAAGGGAGAAAAAAAGCAGAGGAGGGGAACAAGACGAAGCTGTTTTATTGGAGAAATGCAGTTGGCATGAGGATGCTGCAATTAAAACCCAACAGAATATCACATAAAACAATTACAGGATGATATCAGAGGCACAGAGGGAGTCTGGATGTGTTGCTGCAGCCACAAGATGGTTTATAACTTCAGAGTTTCTCAGGTGTAGAAGCTCTAACTGCCAGATAAAGGCTTATCAAATCATCAAAAACACTCAATTAAAATCTCATATACAATTATCCTGCTTATATATAATTTTTCTACTGATATTTCTTAAATATTACACTGTGGGACTGATAAAGGTTCATCGTATTGTAAAAAACACTAAATAAATGGATTTTTCAGTCTCATAAAATGATGCTGCTTTGTGCTTTTGCTTTTTCTAATTTTACTTGAAGCTAAAACACTACAAATATATTATACTACACTTGTAGAAAGGTTCTTATTGTTGTATTAGAATATAATGTTTTGTACAAGTGTTTTTTACACTTTTTACATTTCATTTTAGGACTTCAAATGATCCCAAATTCTATAAATGATCATTATGTTGAAAAAAACAGTAAATAGACAGCTTTTTCAGTCTCATAAAACGATGCTGCTCCGTGCTTTTGCTTTTATCTAGCCTTACTTCAGAGCTTAAATGCTCCAAACATATTTTACTACACAATAAAAAGGTTTTTTATTGCTATTTTCAAGTGTAATATTTTAGAAAAGTATTTTTTCCACTTTTTAACCTTTAATTTTATGACTCCAAACTGGTATGTCTTAAATATTTGCAAAATTTTTGCAGTATTTTTGCCACTGTGGGACTGATAAAGGCTTATCGTCTTGTAAAAAACACTAAAACAAAGAAACCGAACTTTTAGCCTCATAAAATGATGCTGCTTTGTGCTTTTTTCTTTCTTTATTTGAAGCTTAAATGCTACAAACATGTTTTACCACATTATAAAAGGGTTTTTACTACTTTATTCAAGTATAATGTTTTGCACAAGTATTTTTTTCACTTTTTACATTTTATTTCTAAGGGTCATAAAAAATTAGCATCACAGTGAGGAACAAGATGTGGCACAAAATTGAGAAATGCAGCTAGCATGAAGATGCTGCAATTAAAACCCAACAGAATGTCACATAAAACAATTACACAATAAGTCTGTCACTTAATGCAGAGTAGCTGTGTCACTGCAGCCACAAGAGGCTTTATAATTCCAGATTACTCAGAGTTTCTCAGGTGCAGCGACTCAAACCGCCTCAGGAAGTTGGAGCGACTTAGAGGAAGCAGCAAACGTTTCCCTGCTAAGCCAAGTATGCGACCCACTGAAGTGTTTTCACTCCAACAGAGCGCCTCCCCGCCCCCTTGTACTTGAGTGGCGTTTGGTGTTAAGCTAACGTGACTTGAGGCTCAGGCACTGCAGCTCAATGTCCGGCTAAATATTGCTGAGATTGGCCCGAGTTTGCTGGTATCCTAAGCGCGCCCATTTAATCCTGCAGCCTCGGACCGCACATCCACAGCGCTCATTACTGTCACAGCTCTTTAATATTAGATTAGTGACCCTTTGGAAATGAGAGGATGACCGGAGAAGGAGGCTGGATTGATTGCCAGGAGGGATGTGCAGCGTCTATTTGCCCACCATCCATCCAAACCTCTTATGTTCGCTTTGGGAAAACGGACGCCGTGGCCTGGACTCATGTCAGCCTATGTGGCCGGTAATCACATTAAAAGTTCACACAGTAGTCCGAGATGGAGAGGGAAAAAACTGCACTGTGCTGTGGCTGTCCTCAAAGCCCAGGGAGATGATGCAGCTCTCTGGTGTACATTACATGACTCCGGGCTGAGATGGAGCTTGTTAGCTGATGGTCCTATAGATGTGAAGATGCAGAAAGGACTCCAGCAGAACATACAGCTGCCTGCTCGACTGAAAATATATATGGTGCCATCAAACTTTGTCGCACCAGGTTTCACTGGCTTTGAACTCATAGAATAGTGGGGAAAAAGTGAATTTTACTCCTTTAATGTCACACAAGGTGTCTGTAGACAAATTTGAAATGACTAAACTGGTACAAGTAAACACAAAATTAAAATTTACAGATTCCCTGAATAGATTATATACACTAAATATATCAGACCTGCTCATTTCATCTGTATGACATTGTAAGTTTTGCATAATTCAAGGTTACTTCCAGGTGAAAGTCAATGATCTTCATCTATATTGTGTTTTATGCAGCTCTAGAGAGCTGAGATAGAGCCACAACCTAAAAAAAACCCCTATTCTAAATGGGACCATAATTTACTAAATAAACACCATTCTGTATTCAAACAGACTTGAATCTAGCAATCAAAGCCATAAATTCATTAGGAAAACCTCAACTAAGGCAGCAGACTAAAGGTGAAGTAGGGTCATTATCCCATAGACTTTTATATAATCTCAAAGCCAGAGTAGTCGCCCTCTGCTGGACAGTTGAAATAAATGCAGATTTAAGGCTTCATTTTCAGAGGCTACATCCGTCTTTCATATACAGCTTGTGTACTAAATGTAAGGTTAGGGTTACTCATTTCATATAATGTTTAAGAAATGAAGGTTGACCTAAAACATGCATTATTTTATGTCCTATTTTCTTCTAAATGGGACCATAATTTACTCAGTGAACACCATTCTGTAGTCAAAAAGTCTCAGAACTAGCCATTGAGATCATAAACTCATTAGGAAAACCTTCACTGAGGTAACAAGCTACCGTAGAAGTAGGGTCATTTTCTCATAGACATCTATATAATCTGGCAAACAGAGCAGTCGCCCCCTGTTGGACAGTTGAAATAAAGCAGTTTTATTTTCAGAGGCTACATCCATCTTTTATATACAGAGTATGTACTAAACAAAAGGTTAGGATTACTCCTTTCAGTTAGGTTTTTCACAAGTGAAGGTTACTCCAGGTGAAAATGAAAGTTCTGCACTTATACAGTGTTTTCTGTGGTTCCAAGATGCTGAGATGGAGCCACAACCTAGAAAATACCCTACTTTATTGCCTATTTTCTGCTAAATGGGACCATAATTTACTAAATAAACACCATGATGTATTCAAACCGGCTTAAGTCTAGGAATTAAAACCATAAACTCATTAGAAAAACCTTCACTGAGGTAACAGACTAAGATAGAAGTAGGCTCATTTTCTCACAGACTTCGATATAATCTTGCAACCAGAGCAGTGGCCCCCTGCTGGACAGCAGAAAGAATGCAGGTCATTTTGCTTTGGCTCCACTTTTTGGAGGCTACATCCATCTTTTGTGTACAATGTATGTCCTAAACACAAGGTGAGGATTACTAATTTCAATTCTGTTTTTCAGAAGTGAAGGTTAATCCTAGGAAAAAGTAAGTGACCTGCATGAATGTAGTGTTTTTATAACCTTAGCGGTTCCAAAGCAGGATACAGTGTCCTCATTAATGGTGACATGTAAACCACTGCCTGCCAGCAGGAGTAACTTGTGGTTCAGTTTCTTGCCCAAGAACACTTTAGCATGTGAACAGGAGGGAGATGAACCAAGCAAATGTGGACATCCTGTTCAACAAACCAGCCACAACCTCCTGAAAGTGAATTTTAGATGTAAATGAACAATCTATCCAAGTGTCCAATTTTTAATACTCTGACAGGTGCGAACTGCCACCAATGGCCCCTTTATTGGCCTTTACAGCCGTCTATGTTTTCATTATGGTGCATAATAGAAGCTACTGGACGTAAATCCAGTTCTTTGATCACGTAGGAATGGGTTATATTGTTACTGCTATGTAGCCTGTATGGTGAATTTCATGTTGTTGATGATGTTAGAGAGAAAAACAGTGTGACTCAAAATGGCGTGAGGTTAACGTATCAGCATTTATGTTCTCCATGTTTAACCAATCAGCGTCAAGACCCCCACAGTAGTTTTTCAGAGACTATCCTGGAGTTTTTCTCCTCTAAAACACTTCTAAAAGAGGTTCTACAGCAGCGATTGTTGCACTCAGAACATGCTCAAAGCAAAAAAAATCGTACACACTGGTAGGTCATCAGTAGCTTCAATTAACTCTGCTCAGTGGTTAGCTTTAGCTGCTAGCAGCTAAGTTTAGTGCCAATATAAGAAAAGTAAACAGTAAAATTCTTCTGTACATTTATTCTATCTGGGTATTCATGATTCTTTACCTAATGTGTGGCGCTAGAATCAAGAGCTAATTAGCCTAGCTTAACATTAGAACCGAAAGCCACTAGCTAGTGGACTGTATTCTGAAAAACAGAATAGCTGTTACCAAGCAGTGGGTGAATGAATAAACTGTTGTTAATGGAATACAATAGGAGACTGGGGTTTTTATATTTTCCATCCCAGCTCTGCTAGGTTACAGCGAAGCAACATTACACCAGTGTTTTGGTTTAGCAAAGTCATTTATTGCTTAGTGGCATAACTAACAAACAAGGGAGGCAAAACTACAAAGAAAAATAGGGCTGTGGGTGTTTCTAAATCAGTGGGAAAAAAACAAAATGAAAAGAGAGCTAACGGTGTTCCAACTTGCTAAATAAACTGCAGCGGAAAACAAGTAAACTTCCAACTGAAACTGCTCCTAGTGTGTCAAACAAAGATTAGATGATGAAGTGTGTGCAGGAGTGTGAAATTAACTGTCTGGCTCAATCTAAGTACAAGAAATCAATAAGCAAAACTATGAGGAACCACCTATACGCAGCTGCAGAACTTAAAAAGATGAGGAGTTACCATCAGCAGGTAGATAGCACAAAGCTAAAGGTAGCTACTAGCAAGAGATTACAGATTTCCAGGCCAGTCAAAATGTGCAGGCAAAATATGGGGAGTAAAGAGGAATCGATCCTGGTCAGAAGCCTGCATAAGCTAGTTTACATACAGTACATGGAACTGGGTTAGGAAGATGTAAGACCACCAGAGGCTGTAACATTTTAGCACTAAGAACCAGGCTCGATGTTTCCCCTAGGTTCCTCATTTTTTACTCCATTCTGCTGCAAGACTGGAATAAGGAGTCCAAAGCTTGTACAAGACGCGTAACCAGATCTGTCCTAATTGCAATTACATGTGGAAATCTGTCTGGAGAAAACATCCTCTCAGAAAGCATCTTGAGACGTTTCCTGGTGTTTTGGCCTCTCATTAGTCTTCTGTAGGGAACTGCCGTGGCATCGACATGTACGATTGTTCTGAGATGTCCTTTCTTCAGGAGGTATCGGAGATGTAGAAAAAAAACAACCCCTAGAAGACATTCAAGATAAACTCAATGAACTGATATCCTGCAGATAAGCAGAATCTGAGCTGAATTCCAGCGAGAAGTAACGATTTCATGCCATTGCAGCTGAAACCAAACACAAAGTTCCCAGAAGAAACCACTGAGATGATTCCCGTCATGCTGTTTCCTTCCAAACTATGACTCTGGGCGCTGGGAGGTACAATGTATCGTTGTGTTTTCTGTTTGTTTGGCTGCTTTCTAGGTTACGAGAGTTTACAAAAGACAAATCCTTGTGTTCTCTGTCCACCAAACTCTAAACAACAAGTGAATTCATTCTGCGGCCAGGCCAGGCCTGATTATTCATATATGCACTCATGCTGCTGCGATACCTAGCATGTGTTTCCTCTTACTTGATCTTGGCGGGGAGGGAATTTGCTGAGGTTATTGATCAGACTTTGGAGATCTGCAGGAGATTCGGTCGTGTCTTGGCCAAGAGTGAGTCTCCAAACCAACAATGTCACGACAAGGGGAATTCTCTGTCAGATTCTGTCCAGGACACACATCTGTTGCAAAAGTTATTGATAACTTATGTGATTAAACAAGAGTCTACAACCGTCACAGGTCTGTAAAGCTGAAACAAGATGCAAAACTAATTATTATAAGAACTATGAATAAAGTTTCAACACAAATGGCTTGAAGAGCGGAGGGAAATAACTGAAAGAACTGGAATTTCTAGGGAAGTTTAAGAACAATTAGTGGGTCTGAGCCTCAAAATGTACTGAACATTTGAAGTGTTGAGTGATGCACAACTATCAGAGTGCACAAATACTATAAATGCAGGTATCTAATGGAAGTCATGCAATGTGCTTCATTATCCCACTATAAGATTAAACTGTAGGCTACGCTAAGCTAAATACACAAAGTACACAAAAAAATCTGCCAAAATCCAGCGAATTTCACTGGATTTTGGTTGATGTTTTTCTGAATGTTCTTAAAGAAAATATTAGAAGTTTTACGGATATATATGGAATCACTTTAGATATTTCTAGGATTTTTGTGGTAGATTTTTACTCATTTTTAAAAAAATATTTACAAGAATTTTCTTGCCAAATTTGGGGGATTTTTTTTTTTTTTTCTAATAAAACTTTTCAGGGAAACTTTTAAGCAATTACTGGAATTTTCTTCCTGAAGGTTTTGCAAATTTTCTTAAATTTGGGGAAATTTTATTTTTTGCAGAATTTTTGCATTTTTTTCAGACAAGGAAACAATATTTTTTGGTGCCCGTAAATGAGGACAACAGGAGAGTTAAAAACAACTGTTTAAACCCAAAGACACATTTTTGTGGATCCATTCTTACTCTAGTTTACTTTAGTAGGATGCAAGAACCAGAGAAAGTACAAGCTAAGGTTAGGAATTAGGGATTAGGGTTAGATTAAGTGACCTCAGACTCAATTTTTTCTACTAGAAGATGGATGTTTCGCGCCCCCAAATTTAACGTAATACGGTGTACCGAAATCGTATTAAAACTTCGTACAAACACACCGTATGTCCGTCTGTCATATTTCTGATCCGGCTGTTTTCGTAACCTCGGTGTCAGCCGTCGTATCAACATCCCAGCATCAGGCAGCATCCTCTCCACTTCAGCCTCACCTCTGACTCGGCCCTGAACTCTGGATGTTTTCCTCGTTTTTCCGTCCTGCTCGGTTTTGGAGGCCTGCTGGCCCTCAAAGCCCTCGTGGCTAATGTGCGACGACGCTGCGCCAACTTCCTCCGCTGTTGCCAGTCTGCGCTCTGGAAACCTGAGCAGGAAAAGGCGGCGAGAAAGCGAAGCTGATGGGGACTTGGCGGTCGGCTGGCGACGAGGGCGAAGCACGGTACTGAAAATGGCAGCTGTCAAGAGAAGTGACGGCGAGAGGGGAGCAGGCGAGGTCCCACCTTCCCCCCTCCACACCGCCCAGGTCCGTCTCAGGAGTTTGTCACATGCGTTGGGTTCTCCTGGTCGTCAGAGTAAATGCAGACCGGCAAGCTTGTCAAGTTGAGTGAGGAGGTCTGTCGGTGCGTGAAGTCGAGTGTGACTGCTTAGGTAAATCCATTAAAGCGCTCAGAGCAGGAGGAGATTTCTTCACCGGTTCGGCCAAAACCGGGGGAGCAGATGATATGAATATCTCATCACATCTAACATCACGATGCGTCATCCTAAATACAAATAAATATTTAACAGGAGAATAATCTCTGAAATGCACTTCACTTTCCAAACAGCTTTCCAGCCTTTTAACTGTGTTTCTGAGGAAGGTGTGATACAATATTAAAGCCACATCAGGAACCGAGGAGTGTTGGAAACTACAAAGAATGGAAGATAATCGTCCATGTAAGCTCAACAACAATGCAGTCGACATCCTTTAGCTGTTTTATATCAATAACAAACATATTTCTGTCAAACCAGTCATAGAAACCAGTGTAAGTAAGGTTCCTTGTAGATGTGTCCACGCACTTCAAATTACATGTTCCTCACAATAACATCACACCACCTTCTTCAGCACATGTAGCGTCTTTTAGGGCCTCTTGTGCAACTTGTCTTTAAATGGTTTAATTAAGATTAGCTTAATGCTAATAACACAGACAACATTCTAACACATCAGTTTACAAGGTGGGACTAAAAACTAAATGTATCTGCTGGAGGTAAAGTTTGACATTTCCTTTCAAATAAGCTTCAGCTGCGTGTGACATTTCCATCTCTCCACTTATATAATATTTCCTACGTCATAGAAGAGTCACTAGAGGAGTGAAGACAGTCAGTTGCAGTTCTACTTGCATGAAACGCTGCTAAGTAATTATGCACCGGATATTTGGAATTACCTGTACCACACAAACAAATGCCAAAACATCTGCGGCACACATGGACATCACAGCGCTGCGATTTTTGGAGAAGAACATGTTGTAATCTACATTTATCTTTACAATAATGAAATTTAACTTTACTTGGCTTTATTTACAACATATTTCAGAAAAAGTAGATGCTAATTTTACATTTCTAACTTAATAACACTGCAGATGATGCAAAGAAAACTCAAATATTAAGAAAAAAAAAATGCCCAAAAATATATTTACAGTTTAAAGATTTCTAATAAAATTATGTTCAAGCAACAAACCATATTAAATTAGTGGGATTATCTTTTTTAAAAATCTGTAATTAAAGATATTTTTAATTTCAGGTCTTAAAGATAGGGAAGGAAATTTGAAATCCTTAAGTCAAGGGTAAGAAAAATTAAGTGATCAAGCCAATTTCATTAAGTTACCTCAACTTCAATTTAATTTGAAATCAACTATCACAGAAATATGAGTTTAAATTGCACACAAAATTAACTTGATACATTACATCAACACAATCTATCAAAATAACATTTGCAACTTAAATAGTTTATCTAAATCAGTAAATTCAGCTTTTATCATCATGCATTCAATGAACCCTCATGTTGTCCTGGGAGTCAAATTGTCCCTGTTTTAAAGTTTGAAAATGTGGGAAAAAATTTATTTTCACAGTGGACCTTCTGATGTCCACATTTTCAACATTTTGGGGAAATCTTTAAACATTTTTTGGTGGAAAAAAATGTTTCTTCACAACATTCACAAAAAAATCAACCAAAATCCAGCGAAATTCGCTGGATTTTGGTAGATTTTTTGTGAATGTTCTTAAAGAAAATAGAAGTTTTGCTGATATATAGGAAATCACTTTAGAAATTTTTAGGATTTTTTTGAAGATATTTACTCCTTTTTTGAAAATATTTACAAGAATTTTCTTGCCAAATTTGGGGGATTTTTTTTTTTTTTTAAATATACAAAACTTTTAAGGGAAACTTTTAAGGAATTATTGGAATTTTCTTCCTGAAAGTTTTGCAAATTTTCAGAAATTTGGGGAATTTTTTTGCAGACTTTTTGGATTTCTTCTCAGACAAGGAAACAATAGTTTTTGGTGCCGATAAATGAAGACAACGGGACGGTTAAGTAGTGGGAACAGGTCCCTGTAGTTACTTAATAGAATGGTCTGACTGCACCTCATTGTTAGTCTACTATAGGAGGAAAGAAAACACTCTGGCTAGTTTATATATGTTTCAACCAATCACAATCATGTTGGGTGGAGCTTGGGTGGAATAGTCACATGCAACGAGGTGAGGACTGTTAATAAAATGGTTAATTCGTTGAAAAAAACCAAACAGGTTTCCCTTTTTGCACCATTCAAATGCTTAAAAGTGGACATTTTTAGTGTCTAGGTTGCCGTTCAAAGGGTTTTTTTGTGTTTTTTTTCTTAATAATAGCACAGGTAATGTAATGGGAGGAGACAATTGCATGAAAAATGCAGCAGAGATACTTAAAACTCACATCTGTTGAGTCAGATTAGTCAAAGCAAAGACGATTATCAGGTACAATATGACCTTTTTCTGAAAAAAACACTGAGTGGTGAAGATAATTCCCTGTGCAGCAACATTAAAACAGAAGCCTAAGGTCACTGACAGGTTATGCATGATTAAACGTGTTTCCATTCTTTAAACATGCATGTGACTTTAGCTCGACATGCTTGTAGCTCATGTTAAAGTTTAATGCGGCCACTCGTACAGCGTGTTCGTGCTGCGATACGTCCACCTGAGCACCTGTCCCTCCTCCCGCGGGGTCACGCCGGGTCAAACCCTCCACTGAAAACAACAATGTGCCAGCAAGTTTTCCTCTAACGCCGGGAAAAGTGCAAAGACTCCTGTGACAGGCTGGAAAAAACATCGGCAAGATGAACTGTGAACGCAGCGATTGTTCCGCGCTATCTTGCCCGGAGCGCTCGAGGCGTTTTGAACTGGGACTGGTGGAACGAGGAGGCGGGAGAGGATTGTGGGCTGCTCCAGAGGTGACGAGGTTGGACGGATTATTTGTTGCCGACTTAAGCGACAGCAAGGCTTGTGGACTTCCTGCCTTCTTTAGGAGAGTGTTTTGCCCCCCGGAGGGACGGGGCGCTGTGGGAGCATCATTATGAAGGCCAGCAATCAGCCCCCGTCAGCGTTCAGCAGCGCTGCAGCCTGACATGTGAAGCAACAGCTACTGGAAGAAAGCCTCGGCCGCTTTGGTTTCACATCAGCGGCTGCACTCTGGCTGTTCGTTCTCTCTGTCGTCCTTTGTTCCACTCACTGCTTCCCTGACTCTTATGCTGAACACACTTGGATACACCTCATCTTCTACTTCTTCTGAACTCCCAGAGACCAATTTCTACTGTAGACATGAGCCTTTAATTCAGTTGAGGAGGTTAGAAGCAGAGTAGTCAAACCCACAAAACATCCGAACTGACTTTTATATCATTTCTGTAAAGTTTATCGTCTAGATTTACAGCGTTTTTACTAGAGTTACAGTGGCGGGTCAAATGTTAGACCATTCTTGAAAACACAAAAATTCAAAGCCATTTTTCTCAAAAACTGAATCAGAAAGTGGATCAG
This sequence comes from Amphiprion ocellaris, assembly GCF_022539595.1. Taxonomy (NCBI): domain Eukaryota; kingdom Metazoa; phylum Chordata; class Actinopteri; family Pomacentridae; genus Amphiprion; species Amphiprion ocellaris. Next base: position 4,265,451 of record NC_072771.1, on the reverse strand, counting down.
ACCACTCTGCTTCCAAACCCTTCAGTTCTGACCAGTTGGGGAATCAACTCAGGAACTCTGAAGGTGTTCTGTGGGGTCTGGAACTGGGATGTTGGCAGCAGACCTTTTAGTTCCAGTTGAGGTCTCCACAGACTGGGATGCTCAATCAGACTGGGATTTTGGGAGTTTGGAGGCCAGGCCAATGCCTTAGGTCGCTGCATTTGAGCCAAAGTGTTGCATTTTTAAGCTAATTTATTAGAAATGCGTTAAAAAAAATAATCAGAAAAATGCTCAAAATCGGATCTAATTGTCTATTTTGCTCACAGAATGCTCTGATTTCAGTCATTCAGTATCAAACTCTCTTTTGGAATATCACAAATGTACAAATCATTCCAAGGGAACCAGGTGGAGGTTTGTATCTGAGGTTTATACAGATCGGATGTTACTTAAAGCTGGGATAGGCAGTATTTTATTGCACAATTGAGCAAAAATTCCAAACTAGCATTTGGGCTTATTGTATTTTTGAGATGGAACTAGACTTTCTGGTTCTATTTCCTGATTCTGGGTTCTGTAAAGCGTCTTGAGACAATCTGAATAGTAATTGGCATTATATCCATAAACTGAATTGAACTGGATTGTTTTCTAAAGCCTGAAAACAGTCAGACGGACGTCCAGATTTCTACCTACTACGGCTTTAATGTTGCATGTTGTTTTTTTCTTTGACTTTAATCTGCTGTCTTGTGTAATATGTTGTTTCTCATCATTTGAAGAAATGAAGCATGAGATTACGCACGAATACACCGAGGAACACAGTCATCACCTGAACCAGACGCAACTGTTTCCCACTGAAACATCCTGAAAATAAAGGGAACCACACAATTTGAGGAACTCCAGATCCTGTTTGAGAGTTCATTTTCCCACCACATCTCAAGAAACATCAGGACGAGGCCATGTAGGACGACTTGTTGTCATCTTTGTGGCGTTTATTATTGGTTAAAGATCCTCGCTGTCGTCTGGAATTGCTCATGACAGTTTGGTGGCTGCTGACTCCTAAATATGGAGACAATTTCAAAGAAAGAAAGACAGAAATGACTCAAACACACTGACATCATGCTGTTTAATGGTATCTATATTTTTAACTTGTTCACCAGCTTCCTCCTCTTTCTTCAGCTGAATGGTTGCTTCACTCTTGTCCTGTCTTTTGAACACTCAGTGATCTATTTCAGCACTAACTCCATTTGTTCACATGAAACTAGCTTGTTTTCAGGAGCCTCTTTTGAACTCTGGTGAAATATAAAGAAGTTGCTCAGTGATTTCTACAGAAGCTTGTGTGTTGCAGCATGATGAAGAAATGTAAAGAGGAGCATGTTGCAACATGTACAGGACATTTTCTACTGAGCTGTACCTTCATCTGTTTCTACTTCTTCTGACCTGAATCCTTTTCTTTTATTATCCTTCACTTATTTCACCTCCAGTACTATTCTGGATACTTTACTCTACATTTAATGAACTATTTTTTACATCTGTTCCTAAAGTATGGGCTGAAAACCCTCCTGAATGTGTGTTTTCTCTGTGAAATACTGGTTGAATGTGATGTTTATTATTTCTTTTACAGTCTTTACATACAGTCTTTTTAGTATGATGGAGAAACTCTTGCATTTCTGCAACAGCAGTCAAGTTAGTTGCAGACAGAAGTAAAAAAAAAAAAAAAACTGGCAGAAAATGTTGCAGCTAAAAAGCTGAATAATAATACCTTCATTTAAATATCACCTTTTAAAAACAGTTCACAAAGCGCTTTACAGACAGGACAAAAAAGAAAAAAAAATTGAAACTCAGGAAGATCATCGAACAACAGAAGAATGGTCAGTCCAAACATTGTAAAAGATTTTCAAAATAAATTAGTAAAATTGTATAATAATAATAATAATAATAATAATAATAATAATAATAATAATAATAATAACAATAATTATTATTATTATTATTATCTAAACATTGTTTAAGAAGTTACAAATAAATTACAAAATTTATATTATATTATATTATATTATATTATATTATATTATATTATATTATATTATATTATATTATATTATATTATATTATATTATATTATATTATATTAGAGTTATTTGTGGCCCTGTAATAATAATAATAATAATAATAATAATAATAATAATAATAATAATAATAATAATAATAATAATAATAATAGAAATTACCTAATGTGTCCAATATTAAGAGTTTCATTGATATGTACATTTTATATTATTTTTAGAGTAATTTGTGGCCCTGTAAGAATATAATAATAATAATAATAATAATAATAATAATAATAATAATAATAATAATAATAATAATAATAATAATAATAATAGAAATTACTCAGTTAATGTGTATAGTATTAAGACTTTCATTCATACAGTATGTAAACAGTAAATTTCAGTTATTTTTTGAGTTTTTCTATGGGGCTGTAAGAACAGAATAATTACAAGAATAAATAAAATTCAAATAAGAATATAAATAGCAAAGTTAAGCTTAATTAAATGTGGCATTTCCAAAGGAAATTAGACAGAAGTAGTACACTATAAACCTTATAAACCTAAATAAACCATATGATTGGACTTGAGTTGGACATCAGAGTATCTGGAAGTTTCCAGGATCAGAGTCTGCATTAATCAGCAGCTCGTCAATCAAGACTCACACGTTTTGAAATGTCCTTGAGCAACATCTGAATTCCAGACTTACACACTCAGAGTCCATAAAAAACATGAAAAAATGTGGTGAACGTAAGGTGGTGATGAAACTGCGTGACTTTTCCAGAGACAGAAGGCCTGAGGACGGCGAACATGCAGCCTTCAGTCCCGGAGACGTTTCATCAGAGTGGAAAAACAACAGAAAAAAACCTCCAGCTGACAGTCGTGTGGACGGGAAGGTGAGCAAACAATCACCAGGAGCAGGTGTCTTTCTGATGGACAAAGCTGCCAGCATCCAGGCTGCATGTCAGTAAATAAAACAGAGGGGAGGACATGGATGCAGACTGATGGTTGTGGCTTTTACAGACCGGCGGCGACGTCTGAGCTCAGAGAGGAAGCAGGTTGCCGGTTTGGAAGAGGCCAGTCAGACAGCAGGGGATTCTGGGTAATACGATGTAGATGTCAACATGACAGCAGGATTTAAAGTACCACAGATGAGTGAAATCTTCATATTTATGAAATAATTATATTTTGAGGTGATTTATATACAATAAAAAATAATTAGGTTTTTTTTATTAACACATTCTTTTAAAAAAAAAAAAGCAAAACTACTGATTTTTTTTTTAAAATGTGGACCTTGTTTACAGTAAATTTACCAAATATTATCTACAGTTTACCAAAACAGGAAAAAGCTTTTTTATTTTGCATTTTTCTGTTTTACTAATACATTTTTTTTTTTTAAATAACACCAAATATCTGTAAAATAACATTTTGGCTGATTCTGATGCAGTAAAACTGAGGACATGTTGTAAAATAACACATTTCTATTTATAAGAATACAGACTTCTTTTTCCATTGTTTTTTACAGTTAACATGTAAATTAATATTATTTCTGTGATGTTGTCAGATAATATCCTTAATTTAGCAAAACAGGGAAAATCTATCAAATAAAAGTTGAATCATTTAGCATTTTTAAAATGTGATTTTTCTTTTAAATAACAGTAAATACTTATATTTATATTTTAGCTGGTTTATATACGATAAAAATCCAATTTTATGTTAGCTCATCCTCAGAAACAGACAATAAAAAATTTTAATGTGGACATTATTTACAGTAAATTTACTAAATATTATCTATAGTTTACCATTTTATATTTTCAATATAGTTGCAAAAATATTTTTTAAAAGCATGATTTTACAGTCAGACATTGTCAAAAATCAAATTATGATTTATGCATGTGAATATTTATATTTTAGATGTGGACATTTACAGTTTTTTAACAGTTAACATGCAAAGTAATACTTTTTTTTCTGTAATTTTACAAGATCATACCTGTAATTTAAAAGAACAGAAAAATATGTAAAATGACAGTTAAAAAATCTTTAAGCGATTCAATCTTTTTATTTTATTTTATATAACAGCAAATATTTGGAAAATACTGATATTTTTACTGATTTAAATAAAGTAAAAATAGTGTAATTTTAAGGCCAGAGGTCATATAATAGTAACAATAATTATAATAATCACAATATTTAATAGAAATTGTTATAGATTACAGATCTATAGATAATTGATGTGATTATTATTAAAAAGAATTCAAAAAATTCTGTCCAAAGTTTTTCCGTGTAATTATTTTCCCATTTCCCTGTAAGTTCCCACATTAGCTGCAGCTGAGCATATTTAACATAATGGCATATTTAAGCGTAAACATGTGTGTTTGAATTCATTTTCCATCATACTCTGCATATATAGACAGCAGAGAGCTGGATCAGGATTCCAGAACTTTTTGAGGCATCTTGTTTTAGCTGTTTGGTTCAATAAAACTCAGTTCAACTGTCTGAGTAAAAGAAAAAAATGAGTTTCGTGTGTCCATGTGAACCTTAAAAAGCTGCTTTGAGCATCATTGAATATGTCCATAACTCATATATGTGACTCAGTTTGCATACGTCCCTCAAACTGTTATTGTTAAAAAAACATCATAGCAAAGAAAACACTGAATTTATACCCAATATATGCCTCAACAGAAATCCTAACGGATTAATTCTGCATTAATTAAAAGAACCTGCTGGCCGTAATCAGCTGGCAACTGGTGGAGCTTCAGAGAAGATACTGGATGCTACAGCAGTCCTGTCTTTTCTGCAGTATATGTTCTGGAGAGGAACCAAATCCACATACTGCAACCAAACACTGGCTTTGGTTGACGATCATGTCCAGTGCTACAGAGCAGGATCTACACTCAGGTATAAGGAGGATACCGACTTACTGTTCATGCTCTTTGAGCTTGTTTTGTGTCTTTTTGTGGAGGGTTTTGTGTATCTTTGAGGTTGTTTTCAAGCTTTTTGTGGTGGTTTTGTGTCTCCTTGAAGTTGTTTTGAGTCTTTTTCTGGAGTTCTAGTGTCTTTGAGGTTGTTTTAAGTCTTTTCATCAAGACTTTATGACTCTTTGGGGTTGTCTGGATTCTGGATTCTTTTTGTCTCTTTAACGTGATTGTGAAGCTTTTTGTGGAGGTTTTATGACTCTTTGAGGTTGTTTTGAGTCTTTTTGTCAAGTGTTTGTGACTCTTTGGGGTTGTCTTGATGCTTCTTGTGAAGGTTTTTTGTCTCTTTAAGGTGTTTTTGAAGCTTTTTGTTGAGGTTTTGTGTATCTTTGGGGTGGTTTCCATCTTTTTGTGGAGAATTTATGACTCTTTGGGGTGGTTTTGAGTCTTTTTGTAAAGGGTTTTTGTCTCTTTTAAATTGTTTTGAGCCATTCTGTGTAGATGTTGTGTCTCTTCGAGGTTGTTTTGAAAGTTTTCACGCAGGTTTTTTGTGTCTTTAAGGTAGTCTTTTAAGCTTTTTGTGGAGATTTTATATCTCTTGGATGTTTTGAAGCTTTTATGGAGGTTTTGTGTCTTTTTGTGGTTGTTTTAAGTCTTTCTGTGGAGTTATTAAAAGTTTTTTGTGGAGGCTTTGAGAGTCTTTGAGGTTGTTTTGAGTCTTTTTGTGGAGATTTTGTGTCTGAGGTTGATTTTAGTCTTTTTGTAGAAGTTTTGCGTCTGTTATAGGTTATTTTAATTCTTTTTGTGGAAGTCTTGTGTCTTTGCGGTTGTTTTGACACTTTTCGTCAAGAGTTTGTGACTCTTTGGGTTTGCTTTGAAGCTTTTATGGAGGTTTTGTGTCTCTTTGAGATTGTTTTGAGTCGTTTTGTGGAGATTTTGTCTCTTCAAGGTTGTTTTTAATCTTTATGTGGAGGTCTGTTGTCTGTTTCCTTTTTGTGAAGGTTGTGTGTCCATTTGTGTTTTTTTTTATCTTTTTGTGTCTCTTTGAGGCTGTTTTCAGTCTTTTTGTGGAGGTTCTGTGTCTCTGTGTCTTTGTCTTTGTCTTTGTCTGTGTCTTGTTGAGATTCTTTGTCTTTAGGATTGTTTTGCGTCTTTTTGTAGAGATTTTGTGCATCTTTGAGGTTGTTTTGAGTCTTTCTGTGCAGTTTTGTGTGACTTTTTGGTAATTTTACAAAGGTTATTCAGGTTCAAATGTCAAAAATAACAACAGAAAAATAAAAAGAAAAGATTGAACTGCTGGAGTTCAACCTGTGATCATCAGGTTTTTAGAGCTAGGTTGAAATCATAAGACTATCTTGGACTTCAAGTGCTTTGTTCCTGACCCATTTTTGGATGAACTAAATATATAACAGTAGACCAACATGTTTCTATTTATAACACAGAATTGTTTACACAGATAAGAGAACATTTTTGTCTCTAAACTAAGAGTATACTCGTCCTCTAGGCTTCACTACAACAGTGATTTTCCCAGTACAGAGCTCAAGTGTAGATCTCGCAGTAAATCACTGAACCTGTTGAGTCATTTACACTGAGTGATTATGAAATCTGGGAGATGAGTTTGTTCTGGAGCGGCTCTTGAATTCCACAGAATTTTCCGTTGTGGACTTTGGAAACACTTGTTGTAAATCTGCTGCCCGGCTCTTGTGTTTTTACGACTCTGCTGTGGAAACGAGTCGTATCAGCTCCATAAATGTTGAACCACAGTCAATATTTTGGATTCAGTGTTTACTTTTTGTTTTCAGATTTGAAAAAAAATCATAATCCTGAAGTGGACAGAATTTATAGAGATGATATAATCAGAAAAGATGTTTGTAAATGTCGGATTCCAAATATAAGTGAGATGACATGAATGTAGGCAGGAAGAGAGAATTCAACAATGACCTGCACTTAAACCCAGATTCATTTCCTTCCTTTCTTTCCTCCCTTCCTTCCCATCATCTTTTAAAATCTAAACAACTAGAGAAAAAAAGGATTTGACTCCACATGGTCTTTAATGAAGCCTTGAAAAACCCTAAAATAAAGACCACAAGTTGTCACTGCTAACTGTAATTTAAATAAACGCCATCAAAACCACTAAAACACTGTTTAATTTGAATTATTGTGCTCCTTTATTTAACACAGGCATTAATATGGAATTTGTTTTGTTGTCACAACAGGTTTGGTTTCTTCCTCACATAATTACTGTTGCATTTGATTATTGAATCGAAGCAGAAGAAATGGCGTAACTTCATGTATTTTTGGGAGCAAGAGACGCAAAAAAGAACAACCAGGTAAACTTTTCAAAGAGTAATTCATAGATTTGGAGTGATATTTCAAATACAAGTCTGAACTGAGAAAATCCTGCAATATAATTTCATTTTCTGTGAACAAGAACAGAAATGTATGTGCCAAATTCCATTTAAATGCAGATTTTGTGTCTCTTTGAGCTTGTTTTGAGTCTTTTTGTAGGGGTTTTGTGTCTCTTTGAGGGTTGTTTTGTCCTTTAGTGGAGTTTTTTAAGCTTCAATAAAGGACTCCTTTTTAAGCACTTTTTTTTGGGGGGGGGGGGGGGGGGGAGGAATTTTGTATCTCTGATGTTTTGAAGCTTTTGTGGAGGCTTTGAGGTTATTTTGAGATTCTGAGACAGTTTTGTGTCTCTTTAAGGTTGTTTTGGAGATTTTGTTTATCTTTGAGGTAATTTTGAGTCTTTTTGTGGAGATTTTCCTGCTTTTTGTGGAAATTTTGTCTCGTTGAAGTTGTTTTGTGTCTTTTTGTAGAGGTTTTGTAACCTCAACCTATACTTGAGTAGATAAACCTACCGATGCAAACCTTAGAGTGACACTAGATGAAAAATCTAATTGTGAACCAACTAGTGTTGCTGCTTGTGTTGCCAGAAACACTGAATTCTAATGACATAGCAATGGTAAAATGGTCAAATTTGAATTGCAGCTGGTAAGTTACAAACTATATTTATTAAAGTGCAGTTTTAAAATACAATTTGAGGTACTTGTACTTGAGTTTTGGCCATCTTCTTCGATTGTGCTACTTTTCAAAGGGTAATATTTTAATTTTTACTGTAACTGACAGCTTTCATTACTTTTAAAATCAAGATTTTACACAATGGAGAACAAGACAACCTTATAAAATACAAGTTACTTGCACATATTAAATATTAAACTGGTGGTTTCCAACTTTTTCGTTCCAAACACCACATTTCCGATGTCCTTGAGTTGTTAACAGCTGCATCAAATTTTGATTTTCCCCTCTAAACTTCTCACATGATTTCATTTCAATAAATGTTCCAATATGATGCAATATCTCGTAAAAAAATCAAATATTAGAGAAAAGCTGGAGCAGATTTGCGTATCAGAATCCAATAATCATGTTTGGAGATGTCAGATTTATCTTCTATTCCTGAATTTAAAACTGTATATGAAGTAGTTCAGGATCAGGAACATGCTGCTGACACACCCAATAATAATGTATTAATGATATATATCGTAATATATCAGTCAGAGGAACCAAAACAGGACTTAAACTACAATTTGCTGCTAATATTTCTACACTAAAGTAGGATTTTCCCTTGTTGTATTGGTAAGTACATGATCCGAATACTTCTTCCACGTAGATTTGAAAGATATTAAACAAAAAGTGCAAAACATCCCATCATGTTCAGACTTATTCAAACTAAACTAGAGGATGTAATGGAACCGTGCACTGGCCCACATCCCCACCGCTGAACATCAGGAAATGTTCCTGCTTTGACATTAATCGGTTCAGCCTAATGTTTCCACAAATTAATCCATACGCCCTCACACAGGCTCTCGCATCCTCCCATGATACTCCACGCCAAAGAAATCCTCCACGTCTCCGTGGCGCAGTAAAACAAGTTGATAAGGTAATTCAGAGACAGCCTCATCACCTGTTTTCCCCTCGTCCGGCCCTCCCCAAGCGTTTCGTCTGAGAGCGTATTAATCCCGACTTCCCTCTAATCCAATTAAATGCAGGAGCAGAGGTGCTGTCATTGCCAAACATGTTTCCGCTGAAGGGGAAAAAAAGAAGCCTCGAGACAGATTAAGGCAAAGAAGATCCTTAATTTGTTAATCACTGAACTGCGCTGTCACTGATAGGGGGAACGAACACGTCTTCATACGCCGGCCCTGATATGAGCGGGGATTCAAGCGTGAAACACAAAGGGGGAATCAAGAACAATTACCAGGAGATGACGAGAGGATCAAACGTGGATTCATTTCATTATCTGGACGACGCCTCGCTGCCTGTCCTTCTCTAAATGCTAACGTCTGCCTCCGAGGAGCTCTGAGTGGGTGAAGCTTTAGCCGAGGCCCAGGGATGGAGTGGAGGCTAAACCCACAAGAAGTCAGCTCAAAGATACGTCTTAATGGTGAAAATCTGCAGCTTGATACTTTAAAAAGTTCCCCAGCCTTGCCAGAAAACGCCATTGTTTTCCGAAATAATCTCCTTGAACTGAAGAGCACTTTGTCCACTGATGTTCAGACTATCCAAGATTCTCCTCAACAGCATGTACGACTTCATCATCACTTTGAAAATGGCCTCAACACAAGTTTAGAGCAACAGATGAAAGTCAGACGGTACAGCTAGGGTTAGTAAGGTGCAAGCAACAGTTCAAAACCACATTTTGTCCTGGAGCAACACGTGCTAGCTCCGTCTTTCTTTGATTGCTACAAACATTTAAACTATTTTTGTGTACTTATACTGTACAGTTATGCCACAAAATGGGAGTTACGTCTCTTGTTTCCAGAGGAGGCTGTGTTATGACTGCAGTCATATATATGTAGTTTTTTTCTATACTCTGTGCTTGTCTTCTTTGATTTGTATCTAATATTCAAATAGAGCTGCACTGTACCACCGATGAGATTAGACGCTAGGGTGTCAGGTCAGCGTGGGATTGGTCGAGCTACCGACAAAAACCGGTAGATAAGGTGGAGAGATGACATCACCTCCGGGTCAGAGAGGGTCCGATGGGCGGGCCATCCTCCATGGCAACCCAACCGAATCACAGCAAGCACAGTGTTCGTTGTGTATAGAAGCAAGTAGTGTGGCAGATGTACGAGGGAGTGAGCTGCTACTTTTTGTTTAACTCATTTTCACCTGTTTAAGTTAGAGGGGGAGGTAAGAATTTGTATTTAATGTTGCCCCTTATATTTTGGTAGGAAAGTCGGACTCCTAAAAACTAGTATGGTTTTGTTTGTTATTTTGGCGTAGAGCTCACTCATAATTTAATTTACACCTTATCCCTGATTTGTTTTTGTTGAACACAACCTTTGTTTATCATATCATATTTATTATAAATAAATAATGATTTTCTCAGAGGATCGTGTTTTTTGCTGCTGCTTGAGAGCAGTGAAGGATGGCACTTCATGTTGCGTTCAAGTAACCCCCAGGCTTGGCGTAACAGGCAGAGATTTCAATGTGTCCTCGTTGCTCTCAAACCAACCCAACCAACTCCACAAAACGATGCTCCAATGCAACTAAACTTCTCCAGTGGGAACGTGAATTTGTTTGGAAATACACTTTGAAGATGCTCATGTGGATCCTGCTGCAGGAATTTAATAAACTCAGAGGAAAGACTCCTACAAACAACTGGAAGCAACTACTCGATAGTTTAAGTTTATCAAACTTGTTTTATCAAGTTCATTTAACTTACCTCAACTAGTTTTACACTTCGCAACTCATAAGATGACTTTGAATGAATTAGTTAGCCAAAGTGCACATTTTGAAGGCAGCAGGAGATTAATTATTTCCAGCTGAGATGTTACGTGATGTCCAGAAGATCCAGTAACTTCTAGAAAACACCTGAAATGAGATGTTTTTGGTCAGAACTGTTCATCTGGTAAAAATATATTTAACAAGTAATGACTCACATCTGACCGAGGAGCAGTTTTCATAGATTTTCTGCAGGAATATTTAGATTTTCTTTGTTCTAAACCACAAAATTGTAACGCTAAAGACACTTAGGAGTCTTTCTCAGGATTGTAACTTCCTGTGTGCCAAAAAAAATTTCAGAAATTCACTGTTATTCTAGATTTTTGCAAACAAAGAAGAGGAAATCTAGCTGCTGTTGCACTGAAAACCCTCAGTTAGGTTTTTAAACTTTTCGATGATTTACAGCGCAGATAAACTTCATATGTGATTTTGTGCCAAACAAGGACTGTGATTTTGTTCCCCACTAAATGTCAGAAATAATTCTGTAGCCTTTATAAAAATCAGGAATGACGCAGCCACCATTAACTTCACATTATTCTATTAAACTAGACTAGAATTCTAATCTGATTTTCAGTAACTTTGAGGTCTTTCAGCTCAACTTGCAAACCATTTCTAAAGATTTGTGACTTGACCTTCCTTAAATAAGATCACATCTACCAGCAGTTACATCCACATAGAGTCGGATAAACGTAATTTTTCATATTTCTGCTTAAAGGACGTTTGAGTTTTCTGCTATCTTTTGCTGCCATCTGGCTTCGTCCAACCTGTGAAGTTGCACTGCTTGCTGATGAAGGTGATGTGGAGCAGCTGAGTTTGCCTGTTCACTACCGAATGAAAAATGGCCTGTTTGAAACAACTCAAGATGGTCAGTGTGTGCATAATTATCACCCTCACACACACACTCACTCTCTGGGCTTTTGTGTGTTTTGACACTTGGCCTCAAGTGGTGATTGATAGATGCTGTTTACTTCTGGGCAAGGTACTCAATTTCAACTTAAGATGCCATTAGTGACAAACAATGCTTTCTCAAAGGAGGAAAAACAAGCTAAAATAACAGTTATTAAGGTAATTATGAGTTATAGACGCTATTAGGGCTCAATGGATCTTTGTTATTGTGACTAATACTGCTTCGAGGAGGTGCCTTGATTTTCTGACGCCTCTCCAATTATCGATAACGAGTTTTTTTCCTCCCAATGAAGAATCATAAACACGGAGCTGTTGTGAACTTCAAGGACCTTCAGAGGGCGAAGCTGGACTATCTCCTTCCTGCAGGACGGTCAAAGAGAAGCCAAGTGACGACTCTGTAGGGAACCGACCCCTGTGGATTCTATATTTTTCACAGCCACAGCCACATATGGTGAATAATAATAATAATAATAATAATAATAATAATAATAATAATAATAATAATAATAATTATTATTATTATTATTATTATTATTGTTATTGTTATTGTTATTGTTATTGTTATTGTTATTATTATTATTATTATTATTATTATTATTATTATTATTATTATTATTATCATTATTATTATTATTATCATTATTATTATTATTATTATTATTATTATTATTATTATGCTCAGCGTTGCTGTTGCAGCCACCAGTATTGGGGCACCGCCTGGTTTCTGGGTGATTTCCTGTTAGGTCTTTGTGTGGGGAGATTGCATGTGTGGGTTCAGCTGTGGCTGGTTTCAGAGTCTCTCCGGAACCCCAGCTGCCAGTCATTCCGACTAACGAGTCAGGAGCTGACGACCTGCACTGCAGCCCTGTTCTCCCCGCCTCCCGACCTTCCTGATTGGGCCACCCTCCAGCTCCCCTCCACCTCTAACCAACCAGACACAGCCACCACCACACCTGCAGACTATATACCTGCTACCATGTTCTTAGTCTGGGTGGCTGGTATCTGTGAGCAGTCTGCCCTGGTGTCTCTCTGTGAGTGTTATATTGGTTGTGTTTCAGTCTGTAGATACTTGTGGTGGGTTCTACAGACACTTTGGGGTTCTGCTGGCAGCTGCTACTTTGGTGTGGAGCCTACAGTCTCAGTGGAGACTGAGGCTTCAGTTAACAGTCTGTCAACTTAGTGAAGGAGCTGTTTTGGTATTTAAAGTCTTCGTGACCTGTGTTCAATATGTGAGTGTGAGGCATCAGTTTTGTTTAGTTCGTATTTTTGCACTCTTTCTATTAGTTTTTGTTAATTGTGGTGGGTGTTGTTTCTGTACTTATGTTTGGTTAGGGAGTTTAGTCGTTTTGTTTTGGGTTTAGATAGTTTAGAAACTCTGTTAGCCTTCGTTTTGTTATATTCTGTTCTTTGATTTAGCAACACTCACCAGTCTTGTGTTCTTTATTATCACTTTTATGTTCCATTTGCCACTAAGCAATAAATCCCTTCACCTGAACCAATAACATTCTGGTTATTTTTGTTGCATCCAGCCAACCTCTAAAGGCTGGATCCTAACAGTTGTGTTTATGGTTTGTTCATTTATTCCACTTGCTCTTTCCCTTATTGGATGTGGGATATTATTATTTTAACTGGTGTTGTTGTGTTGATTCATTCTGAAAGCCTTTTATTGTGTTTTACTCTTTGGATTGACCGGTCCGGCCTACAGCACTTTGTAAACTCTGTTTTTAAAGAGCTGCTCTATGAATAAAGTTATTACCTCCACTACACAGAAGAAGGCAAAACTTCAATTTCTGAATGAAATAAATGTAAAATACCACATATTAAGACCATTAAAAGCAACAAAAAGCCATTAAAAACATGCACATATAAAAATATGATGCAAGCAGGGACATTTGATGGAAGAAGAAGGTTGTTCCAAAGTTTTGATGCTGCTACTGCAAAGACATGATGTTTACCCACCAGCATTGATGTTAAAACAGTTTAAAGCTGCTGTTTTTAGGATCTAAGAGGTCTGGAGAGGCTCAAAAATGTTCAGAAATGCCAACCAATGCTTGACTTTCTGAACAAATAAAAGACCCTTACAGATTATTCTGTATTTAATAAAATTCTAGAAGGTTAATGTCACAGTTGTCCTGTTTTTGACTGTGTTTAATGTTTATTTAAGGCAGTCAAAGTACATCTAAGTGCTATTTTAGGTTCTTGTGAAGGTTCTATGAAGCTCTTTAGCAGAATCTCTCCAGAAAAGACCAGTTTTTAGCTGTAAATTCTCCTGATTTCGGTTTATTTATTGCCAATTAACAGGCTTCTGACTTCTCTGTGAACTATTGGAACTATTTGTTTGTTCTCGTACTTCGTCCTGTTTGTTACGGCTTCATCTCCTGATTACCTTCAACACTTCACTGCTCAGAGAAATTACTGTTTCTGCTTAAACTGTCACTTTTGATTTCTCCTCCTATCCTAAAAAGCCCCCGTGACAAATGGATGCATTTTCCTCCTCGTGACGCCCGAATAATGGGAACTACATGCTTGTTGTTGTGTTATTTTTTGTTCTCTTTGTGTTGTGCAGCTCAGGATACAGCAGGTTAGCTAGCGTCGACTGAAACCAAACGGCGTGCAAAAGAATTAACATTCTAATTAAAACCTAATTAGACTTTGATTTGCCAGATAATTATACTCGTGTGTGGCTGTTCTCTGGACTGTTCGGATTTGATGAGGTGTGCTGTGGTAATTACCTCGCTGATGTGGATTTGTGTGACGGCGTAGTTTTCACAACGAGGCAAAACAAAAGGAAATAGATTTAGCTGCTTGGTGTGATCCGTGTTGCAGTCGATGCTGCCGCGTGAATAATTGCTTCTTACGCTTAATGAGGTGAGAGAACTTTGTGATGATAGAGAAAAATAAGAGCTTGAAACGATTATTTCAACAACAAGCAGCTCTACAGGCGTCAGTGTGTTTGTGTTGATGCTGCCCAACCAGTTCTTTTAGGTTTTAATGACAAAAATGGGCATAAACACATTAATAATGAAATGTTTTTGTCCACTAAAGCTTTTTAATGGAGCATAAACAGTTGTTAAAAGTTGAACAGCATTAAAAGATGATTAAACCTTTGTATCAATGAAATGCAATAATGTAATATAATCTAATATTATATAATACATTATTGTTATTATTATTATTATTATTATTATTATTATACACTATTAATAATATAATATAACAATTTTTACAGTTTTTGAACATTACAGTATTCCATTACTATTAAAAATATTTCCTATTTTTTTTATTTATTTATTATTATACACTATTTATAATATAATATAAAAAATATTTTTGCAGTTGTTGACCATTACAGTAGTCCATTACAAGTATATTCTATTATTATTATTATTATTATTATTATTATTATTATTATTATTATTATTATTACATAATATAATATATTTTTACAGTTTTTGAATGTTACAGTATTCCACCTTTCCTATATTTCCTATATTTTATTTACCAATAACAATCACAATAAGAATTTATTGTTCTTATCATTATTTTTACAATGTAAGACATGTGGAAGGACGTGACATTTGCTTGTAATTTGTAAAACAAAATGTTTGTCCCACGTCTCCAGGTTTAAAAGCACGTCTATATCATGACATTTACGGTAAACCTGGTTGGCAGTACGCTCTGAATGACTGCTGATTAGACTTCCTGCTGTTGTGACATTCCTTTAAATGTAAAACCAGGGATTACAGTAAATATAAAACCCCCTCCATGTGTTGCAGCAGCTACAGGTGAAGCAGCTGCTGCATTTTATAGCCCAGAGTCACTTCCTGCTGCTGTGTTGAGACAAGATAAGAATCTACCTGCACGCCCTGAACAACTACCATTAGTGTTTAATGCAACCTGAGGGGGAGTTAGTCACATGCTCCAGTGTAGTGACTCATCTCAGAGTCAACACATACAACATTTGCGTTATCTGCGTGGTAGGACTCGTGGCTATGCAGTGCTGCTCGGCCACATGTTCACGATGAGTTTGGTTTAAATGGTGGCCTGTGGCTCGCTGGGTGGAGCGCAGGTCGCCTTTTGTTCCACGTGTACAGCTCGGTGATCGGCTGCCAGGCCTGGCTCGGTGATCGGCTGCCAGGCCTGGCTCGGTGATCGGCTGCCAGGCCTGGCTGAGCTCGGCTCCCGCTGCAGATCGGTGCGTGGAGCGGCGGCAATAAGGCGTCCAGGTTTGGGGATTTAAAACGCACAAAGAGACGGCAAACTTCATTAAATGGTGAAATCCTCACAGCTCCTGCACGGTTACATACAATATCTGTACGTGGAGAAACAAACGATCCCGACGGCAATATGTTAGCAGTTAGCTTTGAGGAACATTATCTTTGCACATGTGAGCTTTAAAATGAAAGAGATGCACAAACAAATCTCCACAAGGAAACTTTAGAGAAGTTATTTAATTACTGGAAGCATAAACACAAGGTTTTAGGAGGATTGTTACTTCAAAATCAGGTTGTTCCAAGTAGTATTTTCCTGTTATTGAATAGGAATGAAGGTCATGTTTATCGATTAAGGCAGATTACACTCAAAAAATATAGCACAAAATATCACATTTTGGCTTACAATTGAGTTTTGATAAGTTTTTATGAAATTATGTTCAACCAACTAACAATCTACAATCACAGGTATTTTTTAATTATATAAATTATTTAATGACTGGCAGCATAAACACTGGGTTTTAAAAGTAATAAATTGAGCTCCTCCAACTAGTTTTTTCTTGTTATTTAAGATTTTTAAAAAAAAAAAAAAAATTGTACCACAAATATGAACACAAGTTTTCAAGAGGATTATTAATAAAAAATAAGTTGATGCAACTAGCATTTTCTTGGTTACAAAGGGATTTTTAAAAATGTTGCATACATAATCACCATAATTATGAAATGAAATTTAAAAGTGGGCACATTTTAAAAATGAAGTTGATTTCCTGACATTATCAAGCCAATTTTATTAAGTTCCCTCAACTTGAATTAAGTTTTAAGTCAATCCATGCATAAATTTGTGTTTAAATTACAAACAGTATTAAGCTAAAGCAACACAACCCATCAAAAATAATGCTTATTTAACTTTATTTTTACAACGTAAAACATGGAATAACATGAGATTTACTTGTAAAGATTGACTTGTAAAAGAGTGACAAAACAGGCATCAACATATTCATAATTAAACAATTTTTGTCCACTAAAGCTTTCTAAAGGAGCATAAACATTTTTTAAATGAAGTTTAACCACAATAAAGGATGATTAAACCTTTGAATCAAAGGTTAAAATAAACATACATGTTATCTTTTGGTTATTTTTCAGGTCATAAACATATAATATTTCAAATTGCTGTTATGTTAACTCATACTGCAACACTGCTCTAACCCGGGTGTACAGTTTAAAATGTACTTTTCCTGAAATAAATTTAATTCTAAATGATCAAAATGCCACATTTCCAAACTGGTCTCTTTCCATCACATCTGTCTGCTGTATTTTCAGGACTGTGATGTTGCAATTTATGCAGAAATTTGGTCAAGTTGATGCAACACAACCCATCAAAAAAGTATTTATTTCACTTAAAAGGTTTTTGTAAATGAGCAAATTAGAATTTTGTTTTAATCTTTCAGCCATGCAGCTTAGTTCAGTGTTGGGAATAGTCCATAAATCTGTAGAAACTAATGATCCCAGCAGCAGGATGTTAGCGGTTAGCTTTGAGCAACAGTTCAGAGGACTGACGGCGTCTTTGCACATGTGAGCTTTCAAATTAAAACTTCTTGGTTCTTATTTGTGCACCATCTTTGATTCGTCACATCTGCAGCCGCTTCCTGTCCTGTTTCCTGCTCTCAGATCAGGGAGAAGAGGTTTTGGACGGCTGCTTTTGTTCGCCACGTGTTCCAAACGAAGAGCCAAGCTGATATCAAACGCTTCAACAATGAAGCATTCGGGGAGTTTTGGGGGGAAATTGTGACACTGTGAGAAAAGAAGAAGGTGCAGATTCTCATGTCCTTGGAGCTTGTGTTGCAATCAATCATGAGAGTCTGAAAAAGTGGTTTAATTATTTATTTTTTGCATCAGACGTCACTGCTGAGGGTTAAACTCGACAAATCTGGCAGCAAGACTGACAGAAAAGTACATTAAGAAGAGGTGGAACACTTTAATGTTCTGTAAACTGTAAAAAAAAAAACAATGTGAAAATAACTACAAATATCTGCAAAACAATATGATTTTTAGCTGATTTGTGTCCAGTAAAATACTGTAATTTTACTGTCAAAATACTATTTAAAAACAACAACAACAAAAAACAAATTATATTGATGTGTATGTGATTTACAGATTTTTACAGTGAACAGGTAATTTAATTTTTATTTTTCTGTAATTTTAGAAAAGATTATATGGAATTTAATGAAGCAAAAAAAAATCTGTAAAATAACAGTTAATTTCTCATTCTTTCTTTTTCAAATAACTGCAAAAATCCAGACAATAATAAATAAAACTATGTGATTTTACAGTAATACTTTCTTTAAAAAAATAAATAGATTTTTCATATGGACATTATTTACTGATTTTTTTTCAGGGTTAACATGTAAATTATAATTTTTTCTGTGATTTTACTAGGTATTTTCTGTATTTTTTTTACAGTCTGCAGTTTAATTTGTTCTTGATGATCAACATGTAAATTTGATTTTGTGATATATTTTCTGTAATTTAACAAAACAGGGAAAATCTATCACATAACAGTTAAATTAAATGATTTACCTGACATAATTTTCTTTCAAATAACAGCAAATATCTATAAAATAACGATAATTTTTGCTTGTTTACATACAGGAAAAATAGTTACATTTCACAGTAAAAATACAGATTTTTGATGAGGATTATTATTTGCGGTTTCGGTCATTATTTTTTACAGTCAATGTTAACAAATTTCATTTTTTTTACTCAGTTATTTTTACCCTGGATTTTATTAGTAATTATATAGTTTCTGTAAAATCTGTAAGATAACAGCAAATTTTTAAAAAGAAGAAGTTTCAAACAGGTTAAAAAAATATTTTTTTGCTGTGTATGCATATTTATTTTATTTCATTTTATTTTATTTTATTTTATTTTATTTTATTTTATTTTATTTTATTTTATTTTATTTTATTTTATTTTATTTTATTTTATTTTATTTTATTTGCATTACCTGGCAGCAAGCTTGCTGGCAAGAAAATGTTTACAAAATAAAAAAAAATCTTTAAAAAAGGTGTGATACTGTCATATATTCCATCCAACATATACATTAAAAAGAAACAGATGTTTGATGTGGACATTATTTACAGTTTTAATCTTTTTCTGTAATTTTATTACATATTATCTGTAATTTACTAAAGCCTGTAAAATCCCAGTAAATTATTTTTAAAATAAAAGATAGTTAAAGACGGTCATTTTTTAGAGTGTACAGTACACTGGGAGGTTTTGTTGTTTACAGGCCAAACATTAACAAGAACCAGGTGGTTTTAAAGGCAACAATAAGACTTTTTTTTGGGTTTCATTCACAAGTACTGAGTCATAATGTTAATTTTGCTCCAGCTTTCTGTCACTTTTATCAAATATCCATTAAGTGCTTTATAGATGTATATATTTTGGAAAATATTCAGCTTATATAGTATAGAAGCTACAATAATACAAAAATTAAATGTTGAATTTCATCATTGGTGGTCCAGAGTGAATGAAACCCTCGACCTTCCAGAGTTACTGCCTTGCTCTGGAGCTCCTCTCTAATAAAACAACAGAAACCATAAATATCTGCTCTGTTTGGACACTCTTGGCTGTGATTTTCACGCAGCCTCATGTAACAGATGATGCAGATGTTGTTGGGTGTGTGCAGCGGGAACTCCAGCTCTGCAACAGCTGCTTCCGTCCTGAGCATGCGCACTGGACCGGACGCTGATGAGGCCTTTGAGTGCTGTTGGAAACCAAACGTGAGGCGTTTAGGGACACGTAGAGACAGATTCAAGCAGAGGCAGCTCAGGCTGAGGCTGTAGTTGATGTCAGTTGGTTATATTTAGTTTAGGTGTAAATAGTTTGTTTAAGCCTCACAGTGACGTAGACTTTCTGTTTAACCCTCGTGTCGTCCTGCAGGTCAAAATTAACCCTTTTTAAAGTTTGAAAACATGGAAAAAAAAACTATATTTTCTCAGTGAAACTTCTGATGTCCACATTTTCAACATTTTTGGGAAATCTTTGAACATTTTTGGTGGAAAAAAAGAAATGTTTAAAATGTTTCTTAAGAATATTCACAAAAAAATCTACCAAAATCCAGCGAAATTGGCTGGATTTTGGTGGATTTTTTGTGAATGTTCTTAAAGAAAATTTTAGAAATTTTACTGATATAAATGGAATCACTTTAGATATTTTTAGGAATTTTTTGGGAAGATATTTTGGAAAATATTTTCAATTTTTTTCGATTTTATTTTTTCAATTTTTATTTCTTGCCAAATTTGGGGATTTTTTTTCAATAAAACTTTTAAAGAATTTTCTTCCTGAAGGTTTTGCAAATTTTTATAAATTTGGGGAATTTTTTGCTGAATTTCTGTATTTTTTTCAGACAAGAGAACAATGCTTTTTGGTGCCGTAAATGAGGACAACAGGAGGGTTAAACCGAGTGACTCACAGTGACGTAGACTTTCTGTTTAAAGTAAGGAAAGAAGTGTTTTTAACCAGCTGACGTGAAGCTATTTCAACTAAATATGTTTATTTTGGGCAACTTCTATGTAAATATTGTGACATCAGAGGTCGAGTTTGGCTGATTATTGTATCTGATATGCAGTATTTCCTTGATTATTGCTATGATTGTTGTTTTTAATCGATTTTTAATGATATAAATGGAATTAAAAATGCTCTGCTTTGACTCTGATGCAGCCTCCTTGTCTGTAGATTGGTTACACAGCACGGCTAATAGCCAATTAACAACGGTCAGTGAAGTTTTGTGTTGGAGTTTGTGTTGTCCTAAATTTTGCTACCAAGATTGTCATTGTTATTGCAGCTTTATAGCTTCCTTATTTCTCTCCTTAATAGAAAAATTTAGTATTTATCATTCAACTCTGAGTATTCTGGTCTTCAGATATCACATTTTTGTAACTTAAAATTATATTTTTAATTAAATCTTACACGTTAAAATACCTTAAATGTAGTGAAATACGGCTCGACATCAATTATTTGTTCTTTCTTCACACTCTTCACACACTGAGCTACTAAATCTGAAGCTTTATCCCATTTTATGAAGCTTTTTGTAGTTTAATATAGAAGGATCTTTTAAAAAATATTGCACGTTACTGCTAAGCTGCTATTAGAAATAGTGGAATTTGTAGTAAAATGTTAAGTTTTAATAGTCCAGATGATGAGTTTACTTCCTCGTAAGAGCATAAAACTTGGTGCACCTGAACGGTTTAAGGTCTTGAACCTTGAACGCCTCGTGGCAGCCGTAGGGGTTATTTTACTTTCTGCTGTAATCAGATTATGTACATATTTTGCATCATATCTCCTGAATCAAACCTGATAAAACAGAAAATGTTACGTCTGCCTGCATATGTTCATGATCAAGGATTACTATGGGGCCAAGTACAACCAAGATAAAAATGTTCTGGTGATTATTTCACGGTAAAGTCAGACACGCTGTGTGGAAAACTTGTGCTAGACTTATAATGTCAAGTCAAATGTCAAACATGACGTCATGTAGAGTTTTAATCCTCTTGTTCATTAACCCTGATACTGAAACAACTCTAAAAATGACTTTCTTTGCTCTCCACAAACCTGTCAAACACAAATAACGGCTTTAATGGAATAAATTTCAGATGCATTTGATTGTTTTTTGTTGTTGTAGATTCTATTCTTCCCTGTCTCCATTATGTCTCCTACATCCTCACACAGATTTGTTGAATTTTAAGGAGTCTCGGTCTGTTTACATATTAGCTGTTTGGGATCCTAAACTAATTTCTGTACAATGTTTTAGCCGAATATTGAGAATTTCATAGGTTTTCAGCCCGGGTAATTTTTTGCATTTTCACCCTAAAAATAACTTCTTACCAGGTAAAGGGTTCGATATCTGCAGAAATAAAACTCCAGCAACCATGAATGAGTATTCTGGTCTTCAAATGTCACATTTTTGTACTGGTAACTTAAAATTATATCTTAAATGATATCTTCCAGGTTAAAATGCCTTAAATTAAGTAAAATACAGATTTGTGTACTTTTAAGGAGGGTCAGGCTGGTTATTAGTCTTTTGGGAACCAAGACTAAGTATTTTATTTTATTTTCTGTAAAAATATTTTTGATTTAATATTGAGAATTTTATGTTTTTAGACCTGGAAATATTTTCTTTTTTACCTTAAAAAACATCTCATAATCAGGTAAAGGATTCAATTTCTCCAGAAATAAAACTCCAACAGCCATGAATGAGTAGTGTGGTCTTCAAATGTCACATTTTTGTAACTTAAAATTATATTTCAAATGATAACTTACAGATCAAAATACCTTAAATGAAGTAAAAACAGTTTGACATCAATTATTTGTTGTCTCTTTCACACTCTTCCCACACTTGTGTGAAAAGTGTGAAAGCTTCAAACACTAAATTTGAAGCTTTATTCCATTTTATGAAGCTTTTTGTAGTTAAATATAGAAGGATCTTTGAAAAATAGAAATGAAATTTGGTGAGAACACAGACACAATAGTTTACAGCAGATATAAATGATTAAATGGATCCAGCAGAAGCACATTTTTAGTTTTTGGACCTTGTCTATATATATGGATGTTTTCAAGTTTCCTACTAAAAATACAGTCTTTGGTTAACATTTGACCAACTTTTGAGGCCTCAAACATATTCATGAAAGAAAAAACTTCATAAGAATCATCATCTGGGTCGCTAAGTTCTGCGCTCAGAGTTCCGAGCCGTGCAGGAGGACCGTGAACGCATCCAAACTTTTCCCCTCGGTGTTTTCTGTTTTTTTGTTGTTTTTTTTTCTGGGTGAAGTTTTGCTGTTAGCTGTGATTCGGTTGATCTCTGGGCAGGTAGTGTGTTTATAGAGGATGTGAGTAACCGAACAGTGAGTCAGGAAGATGTAGAAGCTGTGACGTGACGCGGCGATTTCCTTTATTTTGCGGCTCCAACTTCCTAACTTATATTTTGGAAGAGGTTGTTTGACATGTAGCTGCTCATCCAGCTGCCTTTGTCAAACACATCTATTTCTCAGTCCTCTCCTGACCCTGAGCTTCTACTGATTTGCTTTTTGAGGATAAAGATGTTGGAGAAGTTGTCACGTTGCTTCCCTGCGGAGGAGAAACTTCTTCCTCCCCGGAGGAGTCGCTGGACTTCAGCCGCTGTTGCTGTCCTCCTCCTCGGCTTGTTGGCTTCGTCTTGCTGGGCAGAAGAAGCCTCCTGTCACGGAGCCTACGACCTCTACTTTGTTCTAGACAAGTAAGTAGGAAAAACAAGCGGATTTAACTTCACTTAAAGCTTCCTGGCGCGCAAAAAAGCAACTTTTCTCTCCACAGAACCAGTAAAAACGCGCTTATTTGGGTCAGAACTTGTTGCGTTTCACTGCAGTGGAAGAGTTGGTGTCACCCAGGGGTGAGATGGGGGAGGCTGAGTGGGTGACACCGTTTTCTGTGACCTGATTAAGGATTCCAGATGTTGCCGCTGCACGCGTTCGTGCAACATATTGTGCGTTTTTGCGCACATTTGTGTAACCACGGTATCCAGATGAGGGAACCGATGCGTCCAAAAGTCTGCGGACAGTGTTGTGCACATCTGGCAGCCATGTGGACAGTGGTGCTGCAGGATGCACTCATATTATAGACAGGACTGGCACAAGTCAGCTTTAATCAGTTGTCAGCTGTTAAATTAATTGCAAACTATTTGGATCATCAATTTGAGTCATTTTTAAGAGGAGAAAGTCTAAACTCTCCCATTTCAGCTTCTTATATGTGATTATTTCCTCGTTTTGTTCCACTTTTGTGATAGTAAAGTGAATATTTTGAGATTGTAGACATTTGATGACATTGTCTTGAGCTTTGGGAAATACTGAGTGACATTTTTCAACATTTTTTTTGACATTTTATTGACCATTGTGTAATCTTACATAGGCAGCTCTATTTCCACAGCTCTGTAGAATGGTCTGACTGCACCTCATTATCACTCTGCTATATATAGGACAAAAATAATTGCTCTGGCTTTTTGCAATTCTTCAAACCAATCACAGTCATTGTGGATGATGCTCAGCCCAGGATACAGTGATGGTGCCCCTGCAATCTTTGTTTAAACATGACTGTTTGGGTTATCACTTCTTGCCAGCTATCTGGATAATAGAAAAAGTCAAAATTCTCCAGTTTCAGCTTCTTAAATGTGATTATTTCCTCGTTTTGTTCCACTTTTGTGATAGCAAAGTGAATATCTTGACATTCTAGACTTCTGACACTATTGTCTTGAGCTTTGGGAAATACTGATCGACATTTTTCACCACTTTTTGACATTTTCTTGACCAATGTGTAATCTTAGATAGGTAGATCTGCCTCCACAGCTCTGTAGAATGGTCTGACTGCACTTTATTAGCATTTTGCTATAGAGGATAAAAAATTACTCTACCCTGTTTGCATTTCTTTAAACTAATCACAGTCATTTTGGGCAATGCAAAGCCCAGGATACAGTGATGGTGCCCCTGCAACCTTAGTTTAAACATGATTGTTTGGGTTCTAACTTGTTGCCAGCTATTTGAAGAATAGAAAAAGTCTAAATTCTCTGATTCCAGCTTCTTCAATGTTATTATTTCCTGTTTTACTGCCTCTTCTGTGAAAATAAACTGAATATGTTTAGGTTGTAGACATTTAAGGGCATCATTCTGGCCATTTGGAAACAATGATTGACATTTTTCACCATTTTTTTGACATTTTATTGACCAACCTATAATATCACATAGCAAGATCCATCTCCACAACTGCGTGGAATGGTCTGGCTGCACCTCATTATTGTTCTACGATAGCAAGGAAAGAAAATGCTCTGGTTTGTTTGCATTTTTTTTTAAACCAATCACAGTCGTTTTAGGCGATGCTAAGCCCAGGATGCAGTGATGGTGCCCTTTTAAAATAGTGGCAGTGGAACTTCTTTTGGTGGAGTATCTACAAAATTACATATTTACATATTTTTTTTTATCAGAGGTAGAAACTCTATAACTGCAAACATCCATCCATTATCTATACACCGCTTAATCCTCACTAGGGTCGCGGGGGGGGCTGGAGCCTATCCCAGCTGACTCGGGCGAAGGCAGGGGACACCCTAGACAGGTCGCCAGTCTGTCGCAGGGCCACATACAAAGACAAACAAGCACTCTCACATTCACACCTACGGGCAATTTAGAATAATCAATTAACCTCAGCATATTTTTGGACTGTGGGAGGAAGCCGGAGTACCCGGAGAAAACCCACGCATGCACAAGGAGAACATGCAAACTCCATGCAGAAAGATCCCGGGAAAGCCGGGACGCGAACCAGGGACCTTCTTGCTGCAAGGTGAAAGTGCTAACCACTACGCCACTGTGCAGCCCTAACTGCAAACATATCATTGGATTTTCAACTTCCGATGGTTTTTGAACTAATCATGTCTGTCATAAGGTTCTGTTCAGAAAATTAACCAAAAACATGCTTGAAATCATAGTATTTCATTAAAATCACTTTATTCTATACGCTGCATTCAAAAATGAAAAAAAAAAATGTCAAAAAATCAGCAGTGACAGCAAGTCACATGACGAACATTCTGGGACTTCTTGGTTGAACTGCAGGCTGTGTGAACAGAGAGCAGATATGAGATAAGTATATTAATAAATTAGAAAGATTATGAACAAAATTAAACATTCCTGATCAATGAAATAAATGCTCATAAATGGTACCCAGATAAACAAACTGTCAGCAAGTTGTTGGAAGATGCATTCAGCATGGTGAAATATCTTTCTAGAGGGGATGTTCAGAGTATTGTGATGACTCAAAATCTCTCTGGAGTTCCTCATCAGTCTGTTTTACTTTCTGTTTAATTCTCTTTAACCAGTTGAACCAATTAGTGGTGACTTCTAGGAGTTCTACCAATCAGCATCAGGGACTTTTTGGTTGAACTGCAGGCTGTGTATACACAGAGCAGTTAGGCGATATCGGAGGAATGTAGGCGTAGAAATAAATTAGAACGTTTATGAACAAAATAAACATTATTGATAGCAGAATAAATGCAGCATGGCTCAAAGATGGTGACTCTTATAGAAGTTCTACAGGGATGGTTCTTGAATTCGGAACATGCACAAAGATTCAGGTTGTCAAAAAACACCTGCAAGTTCTAGGAGTGAAAAACAGCTCAGTGTTTACTGATGCTGTTGTGGATGAATGTGAGCAAATCTCCACCTTCTGAAAGAAGAACAGAGGCTGTTATAGCAGCAAATTAAGCTCATAGTCATGTAAGATGTTCAATAGTCATACACTGGTGTTAGTGTTTGAATATTTGCTATTTTAGTGCGTTTGTGTGAGGAGAAATGGTGTCAGTAGGTTCACAAAGCCGTGGCACCTCATCTCTGATCTGGTCAACTCATCAGTCTCAGTTTCACACAATCTAATGGGCCCCATATTCCAGTTTAACACCTCAAACTGGGTTTCTAACCGATGCTGAGGTGCCTGTGTGCAAGGCAGCTCATGGTCCGGTGATTCCAGCTGTGAATGTGTCCAGAACACAAACATGTTTCATTCATTTACCACACGTTTCTGCACACTTTACTGCCATTTGCAATGTTTGATTTCACTTATTCTGAATAAATCTGCACATTTCAGAGGAGACAGATGCAGACCAGGGAGTGTTGTGTCTAGTTATTGGTAAATACGGCCAAACACACGACAATTTAGTCAATAAACTGCATGAAACTCAGCATGACAAAGTGTAACATATATGAAAATCAACTAGTTCCTGCAGCGGTCGCACCACAG
This sequence comes from Amphiprion ocellaris, assembly GCF_022539595.1. Taxonomy (NCBI): domain Eukaryota; kingdom Metazoa; phylum Chordata; class Actinopteri; family Pomacentridae; genus Amphiprion; species Amphiprion ocellaris. The sequence goes on along the minus strand of NC_072771.1, from coordinate 4,238,808 downwards.
TTTGTTAGTTTCCTGAATAACCAGGCGACCATTAGTTTCACTTCATTTAGTTTTGAGCATGAAAAGCAGCTCAGAACTTTTAACTCGGTCTGCAGCTGCAGCAGCTTCAGTTAAACGAAAACAGACACAATGTTTACCAGAATGCATCAGCAGGAACTGAGAGAAGCTGTGAAAAATAAATCTGAAGTTTGGTAACACTGCAGTTTGTTTTAGTTAAGTCAAAATATTGGAGAAAATAATCCCTCTGGCATGAAAAGAGACATAGTTTGTTGCAACCTGGATGCACTTGAGACTCAAGTTCATGTCATTATTGGTTAGTAATGTGATGCTTGGTGGTTCCAGGAGTGGAACTCTGAGAAACCTCATCTTCTTTACATAACCCCAATCGAGAAGTTTCATCCGCCGAAGGTTAACCAAACCTCAGAAATGCTGTGTTCAAGTCAGCTACATGGTGTCACTGGGGTTTTGTCCAGCATTGTTTCTCTTAGATGAGGCTTCCTGCCAGCGCTGGGGAGTGAAGTTGCATCATTCCATTGTTTAACAGTGAAGCAAGTCCTTGAACAAGTTTAAAAGTTAAATTAAAAACACTGAAACGTCACCAGAAATAAAACCTCAAACTTCCCTGACAGGGTTTTTCAATGTTGTGTGCGAATCACAGATTTGGCTCGTCTTGTTTTGTCTTTAATGTGCTCAAAGTGCTGCTTCAGACATCAGACATGCAGAATGTTCACAGCCAGATTCAGTCAGTTCAGCAGAAAGCTGTGCAGCGTCATGCAGAAAGACCTCCGCTACGTTACAGAGAGTTTACGGCCTTGACAGCAACTGTTTTTAATCCTGTCCTCCCCTGGTTTGGAAGCGTGCCATCGCTCCGGACCACTGAGGTAAAAACGCTGCTCCCCTGACCCATTTCTAAAGCACCCCGCCCTCATCTAAATGACTAAATTACAGGATGATGGCCGAGATTATTGGTACAGCTTTGGCAAGAAGTGCCCAGATTTTATTTGGTGCTTTTGGGCTGCATTTTAGTCTGCATTTGCATGTTGGGCGTTCTGTTTGGTGCAGGTTTTAAAGTCTTTCTGTCATCATCTGGAGCGTCAAACAGCTGTAAGTTTTACTTTGTCCCTTTAGATAAAAAAGCTCCACTGTAGGATTTCCTGATGGAAGCGATAAGACTGAAAACTTTTAATGTCAGCAGTTTGAGCTCAGAGGATTGTTTGTGCTCAAAGGAACCCCTGTTGCGGTTTTCTGACACCGAGGGATGATGTGTCAGTGTTGCTGCAAGTTTTCGCTTGTTTAGCTCTTTCCAAAGAAACATCTTGTAAATATACTGCTTCCAATTTATTTAATTGTCAGGCTTTGCTGAGAATGGTGTGCTGGCTTCTTCACAAGCACTCAGGTCAAACGGGTTCGGGAAGATGACCAGTACAACTTGAAGACTTGCTGAAGGGAAACCACTGGGTCACAGTAAAGTTCCTTACCTCTGTAAATGTTAAATATCACAGCAGCAATGAACATTTCATGAAAGGGCAGTTAAAACTTTGCATTGGTGGGATTTGACAGTCGGTGATCCAGATACAGGAGGTCCGTGACTTATGTCAGAGTTCCGTTCGTACGGCGAGACGTAAGTCGATTTTCGCCATAAGTCGGAACTGCATCACGATATCAATCAATTCTTCAGAAAAGTCATGAATACCAATGACCAAAGCTGCCTTATAGCGCCACATGATGACGTATTCATCCACTCCGCTCGCCAACTAGTTCCACGTATCCAGTTCTGACGTAACGACGAAACACCGTAGGTCAAGGACGTCGTAAATCAAGGACTCCTGTATTCTTTTATTTTAATCCTTTGAACCCTAAAACCTACTGGTGGCTTTGTAAGGTTTGTTATCTTGTGTTATCTTGTCCATTGTATCGAAAGAAAGTGCCAAAATTACATCATGTGTCAAAGCCAGAAACTGAAAACGGAGAGGAATCATCAATTTTCCGATGGTCCCTGAACTAAACATTTGTGATTTAAGCATAAAATTGTAATATTTCATCAAAGCCATTATTTTACGTGCATCGTTAAAAAATATGGCAAAAAATCAGCGATGACATAAAGTCTCATGGCCAAAATTCAGGGAATTCTCTTTTGAACTGCAGGCAGTGTTTGCACAGCAGAGAGGAGACGAGTTTGACAACAAATTAGAGAGATTGGGAGCAAAACTAAACATTTTTTTATCAATAAAATAAATGCAGCATGGTTCAAAAATGCTATACAGAAGAGCAAGTTGTTGGAGATACATTCAGCATGGTGAAACATATTTCTACAGACGAACAGAGTAGAGAGTAAAAGTCTGGAGAGGCTGGAAACATGGAAATAGTTAAATATCTGTAATATGTGGAGACAAAATCACCACAAAATGGCGCCAACAAGACATACGATGACATTTACAAGGCACAAAATAACCAAAATGAGACACAAAACAACAAAAAGGAGATACAAAATGACCCAAAAACTGTCCCAAAGATGCAAAAAAAAACACTAAAAGAAGACACAAAAATGACAAAAATAAATCATGAAATTACAAAAATGAGACAAAGTGAGACAAATAAGACACAAAATAACACAAACAAGACAGAAAACAGGAGGTTGAGAGGAAAAACAAAGCTACTGGATGAATGAAATAAATACAGCATGACTCAGAAACAGGGAACAGAGGAGCAAGTTGCTGGAGATACATTCAGCATGGTGAAACATCTTTCTACTGATGATGAACAGAGGAGAGAGACAGATGCAGAATTTGTGGAGGTTGTAAAGATGTAAGTAATAAATACCCAGTGCATGTGGAGCCACTGTTTCTCCAGTATTAGTAACACCTGTGGACTACTGGAAACATGTTGTTCATCCTGATTCCAGGTTTATTTTTTTCGATTTTTGTAAAACAAATAATCAAAGAAATTCAACTTTAGTGCTTACTTTCTTATGATTTATGGCACTCTAACTGTGTAATGCTGCATGAAGGTTTTCTGTTTCCATAGAGGTGCTGGACTTTATATTGTAGTGAAAAATGAACAAAAACACTGCAGAAACAGCTGCAGAGGGTTAAATTACAGGCCTCAGTATCACTGAACAGTCTAATGAGAGGGTTCTCTTTGGGTAAATACAATAAAATAATTAAAAAATAACATACAAAGAAGTAGATTGATGCAAATATGCTTTAAAGCAGGAATGTCAAACTCATCTTAGTTCAGGGGCCACAGTCAGCCCAATTTGATCTGAAGTGAGCAGTAAAATCACAGCATAGTAGAGAAACAAAATGACAAAATATGAGACAAATGAAACGAAACAAAACAAAAATATTCATTAAAAACTTGCAAAGCGCCAAAAAAGTGAACAAAAACAAGACAAGAAATTACACAAATGATACAAACGAGACAAAAATGACAAAAAAAACAAAATGACAAAAAATAGTCAAACTACACAAGCGAGACAAAAAAAACACAAAATAACAAAAAACAACAAAAAACACAAGCGAGACAAAAAGGAAACACAAAACAACAAAAACGAGAATCAAAACGACAAAAACATGAGACAAACGACAAATGTCAGATAAAACAACAACAAAAACAAGACAAAATATTACAAAAATGAGACACAAAAGAACAATGAACAATTTAGTGTTTTACTTTATGATCAAAACAACTTGTCATGATCTAGAAATTACTTTAAGTTTACAGTTTTACAAATTTACAATCTACAGTTAATGTCTTTTTACACTTTACAAAGTCGTCTCGCGGGCCGGATTGGACCCTCTGGTGGGCCCGTTTTGGTCAGTGGGCCGCATGTTTGACATCGCTGGATTAAATACTACCTATTAGCATTTTTCCACACCAAAGATGACAACGTGTAGATGTTTTCTCCACAATCTCAAACAAAACCATCAAATTAAACAAAGAATTCCAGCACATCTTTACCCTGAGACTCTCTTCAGGAGCTCTAAAAACACGACTTTTAACCCCTTTAAATGCCACTTAGCCTTAATTAGCCGCTGCTAATTGCTACCAGACTCTCCAGTGTTGTCGGAGGAACTTTACTTTAGCAGTGACCTTGTCTTTGGGCAGCGGGGAGGAGAGAAGAGGCGGCATGAAAGATGAGCCTCCTAATGGTCAAACTCTTCTGTTTTATGTTCCCCGCACATACATAGAATTGTAATTATTGGTTTAATTACCTCTTTGTCGTTAGATCAAGGGCACATTTTACATGCCGCCTCCGCAGGTTTGACTTATCGGGGGGTGAGCGGAGGCCAAGGGCTACAGGTTCACCTAACATTGCCTCGTCCTTGTTAAAGTCGCAAAATTTATGCTTCGTTTTGAGCAATTACTGACTTCTAATTAGTTTTAACGAGACAAAAGACAGAGCGCTCACACCTTCTGCTATCTTTCTCTTAACCCACTCCTTTCATGTCTTCTTGTGCAGCTTCTCCGAGTCAGAAAACACGTCTTCCAGTCCGTTTTCTAGCTGGAACACGTAAATGTGGTGAATATATTGTCCGGCTACATTCGCAGAAGCCTCCTGTGAACGTTGGAGGCTCTAACAGCTGAGGATGCTGCGACAACACACAGACTTACCAACACAATTATCCAGCATGTGGCTGGTGTTAATGTCCAACTGTGGCTGTGCTACAAAGCACAAATACTGTACAGTATTTTACTCCCCAGCACACAATCTGCTGCCGCCGATGAGCTGTTAACTGACTGTTGTTTTCTCCTTTCAGGTCTGGAAGCGTCGCCACCGACTGGTTCGAGATTTACTCCTTTGTGAAGAATCTTACAGACCGCTTTGTAAGGCGAGTATGAAGCATCGAAGTTGTATATTTTTAAAATAATGTGACTTTTGGGGTTTTCATATGTGGGAAAAAGAAGAAACATAAGTAGAAGATGATACTTTGCAAGCTCAGACTTGCAGATGCTACATTAAACGAGGGTTTGCACTGATTTAACACTAAGAGCAGCATAAATTTATATCATGATGCATCTAATAAATCAACAAAAGCACAAGTATGCAACAAAAACAAGAATTTATATTTAAATAATATATTCACTGCGCTGTAATAATATAATCGTAAAAGTCTGGTAGCAAGGGAGCCAGAAAAATACTTAAAAATACTTATAAAAATATAAAAATGTTCATATTTTTTATTTTATTTTGAATGGCATTAAATATCTGTGAAATAATCATATATTTTGCTGATTTAAATTCAGTAAAATAGAGTAATATTGTAGTAAAACATTCTAAAATGTTAATAAATACATCTATAATAAATAGATTTTTTAAAAGAATAAAAATTAAAAATATAAATTGAATAAATAATAATAAAAAGTGTATCTAATAGTAATTAATATTTGTTAAAAAAATTGTTGCAGACATTATTCACAGTTTTATCTGGTTGTTTTTTTTACAGTCAACATATAAATTAATATTGTTTTTGTAAAATTTTCACTGAAGTTTTTTTTTTACTTAAAAATATTTTTAAAATATCCTTGTTCAGCCTTTTTTCCCAAATAACAGCAAACATCTGTAAAATTATCATATTTCTTGCTGATTCAATACAGAAAAATAGAGTAATATTGTAGTAAAAAAAATCAAAAATATTTATAAATAAAAGTGTAAAAAAATAAATTTAAAAAGTAATAAAAAATTAAAATATGTAATAAATAAATAAAAATAAAAATTGTAGCTAAATCTGATTAGTATTTGTAAAATAAGAGTTTTGATATGGACTTTTTTTTTACAGTCAACACATAAATTAATATAGTTTTTTCTATAATTTTCACTAAAGTAGTTTTTATTTTCAGTCTTTAAAAAATAAAACTTTTTCAAGCTTTTTTTTAAATCAAATAACAAAAATCTGGGAAATAATGATAATTTTAGTGCTTTAAATACAGAAAAAAGTGTGTACTTACGATCAAAAACTGTAAAAAACAAACAAAAAAACAAATTACCATTTGTAAAAGAAAATATAGAGTTTGGACACTTTTTGGATGTTTTTTGCAGCTTTGGCCTGTTTTTTTTTTTATTTAGGATTTTATGCATAAATTAATACTTTTTCTGTGATTTTAGTATTATTTTCTCTAATTTAACATAATAGCAGAGACATAACAGTATATTAGGAAAAATACAGTTAAATTTTAATTGTTTAAAAATGATTATTGTTTGCAGCGTGTCTCTATAAATTCACATGTAGAGTTCAACACTTCAGAGTGAATCCTTTTATTTTACATCTGTCATCAGTGCGGCGGTTTTAAACGTCTATATTATTTGCTTCACGTTTGCACCGATGTTTCACAAACTCCACAATCCTCCACATCCTCTTTCCTCACAGTCCATTAAAAAAAAGACAAAAAGGAAAGACGTAGAAGAATGGTGTCTGAACGTTCAGCTTGCATAACGTTTGAGTGGAGCGGCGGCTGCCAGCACAGTACAGACGGTAGCGACCCAGCCAGAATGAAGTGGTTGGTTGAAGAAAATAGCAAAGGCACCAGGTGGGAGTGGGTGGCAGAGAGGAGCAGTCTTCTGGGCTGTGAGAATGGCCATTTGCACCGGGGGGGTCCGGCTCCACACTCCTTCCCCGAGCTTCCACCAGCAGCGAGCCGCCGGGCAGACAATGTACAGTAAAGCAAAAGAACACTGGAAGGCGACGAGGACAATCTGCTAAACAATGCTCGCTCACCAAGAGCACTTCTGTTCCGCCATGTGGAGCGAACTGGACCACTTCGTCACCCCCCATCCCATCCCATCCCCTCTCCTCCTCCTCCGGCTCCTTCTCAACCAGGAAAAAATCCCACCACCACCACCCTCTGATTTGTCCTTGGCACCGGCGCCTCTTCATCCCAAGTCTTTCTTATTAAAACAGAAAATATCTCCGAGGTAGAAACCTAAAGTTCGCCGCCGCCGCCGCCGCCGCCCACGCTTCCATCCTCCTCCATGACTTTGGTTAGCTTTTAGTGCACATATGACTGCGGCAGAAAAACTTGCAGACAGGATGTAAACGCCAGATCTGGCCGTGTGGCTTTAAAGATTGCGCGATGTTTGCGGGGGAGGATCGCGACTGGGCCATGTGTCATGTGGGTGAGAAATATCAGCACCTCTCCTTATGCTCCGGAGGCTTCGGATCTCTGAAGGAAACACTTGTGCGCTTAATTATCTGAAGTTTAGCTGCTCTGCGGGACGCCGTCTGTGTGCTTTGTGTCTGCGACGGCGATCCCCAAGTAACTGAGTACTCTTACCCGAGCATTGCTTAGTTACGCTTCTAGAAACCTCATATTATTCCTTCAAATAGTGCTTTTTACGTCCAACGGTTGCGTTAGCATCTTAAGGTTTTATGTAAGGTTGCATTAGCTCATATCTTCAGCCCATTTACCAGTTTTCAGATGGTGTAGAGTTGATTAACATCCATGTTTATTGTAGCTACAGCTTCTTAACCCTGGTTCTTCATGTCTGTGGAGGTATTTAATGTAGATTTATTTCTTATTTTCCAAATAGATCCATTTAGTACGGCTGGATAAGCATCCTTTGGACCCCAAAACCAGCCATCCAGGTTTCAAATACAAGTTTTCTTTAAAAACTACCAAAATTACCCAAAATTACATCATTAATCAGAGCAAGAACCTTGTTTGGCATCTTAATATTTGTATGTAATGTTCTTATTGCAGCTACAGCTTCTTAAGTCTGATGTCTCCATGGTCTGTCCCTGCCATCAGGTTTCAAATGCAAGTTTTCTTTAAAAACTACCAAAATTGCACCATTAATTGGAGAAGAACCTAAAAAAAGAGAGAAAGTTGGTTGCTTCTTAGAGTTAGCTTCCTAACTCTGGTTCTACACGTTGTGTCAAAGCATTTATTGCTTCTTTTCCAAATAGATCAGTTTAATAAGACCTGCATCAGCATCCTCTGAACCCCAAAACATGCCATCTAGGTTTCAAGTGCGAATTTTCCTAAAGAACTACCACAATTGCCCAAAATTACACCATTAATCAGAGCCAGAACCTATAAAAAGAGCAAGAATTGGTTGCTTTAGGTAGCTTTGTATGTGTAGAGCTGATTAGATTCATCTTTTTTGTAGCTACAGCTTCTTAACTCTGGTTCTCTGGTTCTACATGTCTTTGAAAGTACTTAATATGGATTTATTACTTCTTTTCCAAATAGATCTTTTTAATAAGACCTGCATCAGTATCCTCTGAGCCCCAGAACACACAGATAGCTTTGAAATCCCAAAAAACTGCTACTAAAAACTACAAAAACTGGCCATGATTACACCTTTAATCAGAACAAGAACCTATAAAAGGACAAATGATTGGTTGCTTTAGTGTCTTAAGATTTGATGTAAGGTTGCATATTCCAGTTCTCACATTTTGTAGAGCTGATTAAAATCCATCTGTATTGTGGAAAGCTGCATGAGGCAACAACTACACATCACTTCTTAACTTGGTAGCTTCCTTTCAGCATCAGTGGAGCTCAAAACCCACCGATAATTATACCATTAGTCAGAGCCGGAACCTGTAAAAGCAGAAAGAATTGTCAGATTTTCAGATTTCTGACCATTTTGATGGCCATGTGACACACCAGTCCATCGCAAAAGTAGCTAAATATAAGCTTGAAGTTGAGATATTCCATCAAAATCTCTTTATGCTTACATGTTTTGTTTGAAAATGTACCAATAAACCAGTTGTTTTGAGATTCTGTCAAAACAAGCAAAACAAATCTCCATTTATCGTTGCTGGTTAGATTAGATTAAACTTTATTACTAACATTACTACTGATAATGGAAGTTTAACAAAAAAAATGCCAAATTTACAGCCAAAAAAGCTTGAAATATCATATGTAGAGCCTTATAATTCAAAATTTTGTGCATTTCTATCACTTTTCACACTGTTAAGTTGCACATCCAACATAATTTTTTTACTATCTCAAGTTTTAGGCGTTGAAATCTTCAAAACACACGATGCACTTTGGATTCATGGTGTTCCTGCTTCTACTTGCATTTAAAAAACTTTGCTGAATTACATAGTTCTCAACAGACATTTTACATTTTTAACACTCTCTTCACGTCTGAGCTGGAAACTTTTCACAAATTTCAGGTGGATATTTACTCCCAAACCAGCTGTGTTTGTCAGAAATAGTCGGTTATATGAGTGCAGCGAGCAGCAGACGGATTGTGAATATAAACTGCACTGAGCAGACTGAACCCAAGCCAGACTCGGAGGTCCGAGACGAGTCCAGAGCCGGTTAGCAGCCTTAAAAAGTCACAGGTCCAAAGTAATATACAGTATGTATGCTGCGGGATGTGTTTACGTGTGACTCACCGCCACAACATGTTTCCCGTCTGATTAATCACTTCCTCAGTCCCACAGAAGCTGCTTTAAGTCATTCACTAATATTAGTTGACATTAAGAGAGCCCCGTCTGCTTGATTCGTTATTTATGCAGCTTTAATTTTCTGTAACTCCTCTGAACTCGCTGGAAGCTTTATATAAAACTGTCAGTCACGGCCGCTTCTCTCTGGCTATTTTCAGTTTTTCTGCCGCTGTGTGGGAGGATATTTGATAAGGAGGATGCTTTAGCGGTGATTTTATGGAGAAGCAGCTTAAAATAATGTCAACATATTGTTGTTCTGGGCCTTCTTCTTTCCTGTTTTTAACTGAGTTCCTTTTGTTTTCCCTCCACAGCCCCAGTATGAGGGTCTCCTTCATCGTCTTCTCGGCTCGAGCAGAAGTTCTGCTGCCTCTGACTGGAGACAGGTACGAAACTCAGCCCAGAATCTGGTTTAACTTCTCAGCAACAAGTTTAACGTGCAGTTCAGGGTGAAGAGTTTCCACATTTGGAAGCTAATCTGGAAAAATGGTGCAGAAAAAGGAAGAAATACGTGACATTAAACTGCTTTTTTTACTACTTTCCGTCACAAAATTCCCCAAATCTAAGCTTAAAATTGAGATATTACATTAAAATCTCTTTATTCTTACATGTTTTGTTTGAAAATTTTACCAATAAACCATTTTCTCCAATAAGATTCTGTCAAAACAAATAAAAAAATCATCTATCAGGGCTAGTTAGATTAGATTCGACTTTGTTGTTCTAAGTCAACAAAATGCAATTTATAATCCCAAAATGCACGATATACAGTCTGGATATACACAGTTTATTGCAGGATAATCAGAAATTATGATAGTCATGCATGATGTTTAGCAATAGACAATGAAAATTTCCCCACTGTGAGATCAGTGGAAGTGCATCAATGATAGTCTTTTTTTAATTATTTGATTTTTTTTAAATGATTTTTTTTGTATCATTATAATAAAGTAACTTGAGTCTAACAGCATCACAAGATAAAACCAGACAACAGTTTACCCATTTTGTCTGCTCCTGTTGCATAAAAAGACTTGCAGATTTTGCATTTTAACCAGAACAAAAGTGTTTCTTTCATTACTCGAAACAATTCAAATAAACAGCAGCACAAGAAGAGCTGACAGTAAAAAGAAAACAAGCTTTTTGGACATTAAAGACGCTGATCTCTGGAGCTGCTTAAACTTTACTGATGTTTATTAAACTATTGCCTGGGAGTAACATATTTCAGACCCTTTTTTCTGTTTTTTTTTTTTTTAAATCAGTTTTTGATATATTTGTGCTATTTTGTCTCTCAGACTGTCTTTATTTGCTTCTGGAACCAACATCAGAGTGTGCAAAATTAAATAAATCTGCTAAACTGTCAGTAATTACAAAGGTTGGAGATCAACAAGGAGTTTATTTTCTATCTGTCAATCTAAATATGTGCTCTGTTATCCAAATGTAACATGTAATATTAATTCTATTAACTTTATTTGTGTAGCACTTTTTGAAAAACAATAATGATACATATTCAGAACTAATCAATAAGATCCCAAACATGCAATATCAAGAAAATATTATATTTAAGTCACTCTTTTTAATACAGAAAATGCTACAAAAGCAGCCCAACAAGTGTAAATGTTGGGGTTAAAACCTGATAATGGTATTTATGGTGCAGTTGGACCTGAGTAATTCACATATTAGGAGTTAAAATCCTGCAAAAAATACACAAAATACGACTTTACCTGCATAGAATACACTAAGACTGCAATTTTGTTAATTACACAGCAAAACCTACAAATGTAGTGCTATAGTTTAGAGTCTACAGTATTATAAAGTACAAATATTAAGGCTGAAACCCTACAGTATTATTAATTATTTAGATTAATCTCATTCATTTTGAGCAAAATTACAAAAATATCCCAAAAATAACAATTCCTTGCATCCTCTATGAGCAATCTTTGTTTTTATGTGTAAATCTCGTGCCAGAGCATCTGAAATATATCCATGATAAATAAAAAGTAGACATTAAAATGAGAATCTAAACATCTAATATCAGATTAACAGAGTTTCTGCAGCTCGTCTGTTTGTGTGTTTGTTTTTCAGCAAATTATGGAAAAACTCGCAGGAAGAACCCGTTCAGTTGAAGGTTGGATCAGGGAAACTTTATTTATTTATTTATTTATTTAGAAAGAACGCGTTGTCCCACTGCACTTGTGCCTCCATGTGTTTCATGGTTTGTTCCAGAAGCATAATGTGCAGAAGTTCAGTCTGCTTGATTCAGTGCTGATCTCAGCTTCTGTTGCATCATGATGACATTCAACTGAGGTTAGAGGTTCAGTTCCTGCTGCAGCTCCAGAAGCCAAAAAATACTCAAGATAAACAACTTCTCTTTTCTTTACAACTTGTTCTTCTTTAAACAGCTTTGACCACAGATTTGCACCATATCCCATCGCAGCTGTACAGCAGCTGCACAAATTATTGTTAATAAAGAGTTCTCAACCTGCACAGCTTATTGGAAATGAGCATGTCTTGTGG